>NW_024718094.1:1804812-1833173 GCF_018991925.1 Homarus americanus
ACACTCTTAAGACACACCATAAAGCAATACATATTTCACACACCAAATGACGTCACCTGATATTAAATAATCAAAAATCCCTAAATCTGTTCTTGTATATAAAATCGGATACATGAGACAGATTTAATAGTAGACAGATGAAGGGAGAGGAGGAAGGGAAGGGAGGGGGAGGGGGGGGGTGTCCTTAGTGGTACTGCTTAATATTAACCAAGATTAACGAAACAATTCTTCGTCATTGGTCACACAGACGCCACCAAGCGGATATAAATGATTCATATCTGTACTAACTTGATATTGTGACTCGGAATTAATTATGTTGTTTACGTGTTGTCAGGGACTCGTGTTGATCTATCTGGGGGTGTTGGGTTGAGTACTTGACCTCTTAAGTACGAGGGTTAAGACGAGGTTAAGTCATTGTACTCTAGAGGATAAAACTTCGTACTCAATCATTGTACTCGAGGGGTTAAGATATCTTTCTCATTGAACTCATTGTACTCAAGGGGTTGTCATCATAATACGTACGTTAAGTAACATATAATGATTTCACATGTTATAAATCACCCAACAATAACACAGCAATCACACACTAATCACTAACATACTTTCAGACATTTTTCCCAACATGGCTGCTGCTAAAGGGTTGAGACATTTCCAGACATTGATGACTGTGTTTGGTGTAGCATTGGAAACAGTCGTGTCCATATATACCTGCGCGTCTCTGTACTGTTAATTAGGTTTCATCTACAAGTGTAAAGGCCTAGTTATCTTTACCTAAATGCCTGGTCTGGTAATGATGATGGTAGTAATTGCATATACAGTTATACACGTAGCTTTTGCTGTATAAAATAATAATAATAATAATTATAGTAATAATAATAATAATTGTTCTTATCTATCATCATAATGGTTTGTGAGTTCAACCATTGAGCCTTAGGTAGTTTACAGGTCATTAGAGTATACAAACTCAACCTGCCAATCACAGTAGAGTATTGATGATCATTAGCGAGGGTTAAGGAAGGAGGGAAGGTGGCAGAATGGTTACTGATAAGTTTTGATCTGATTGTCAGTTGATTTGATTCCATATGTAATTTTACCTCAAGAAAATTGCTGTAAATATCAAAATCCAATTAATTAAATAAACAAAATACAAAATTAACCCCGAAAAATGAATAAATACCCCAAAATCGTGTCATAAATTTTTAATATATGTGCTGAAATTTTTAATAATTTCCCTAAATTAATAGAACCCAAAATTTAATAATATATCGATTAATATATCTCTTAATACCTATTGTTTCACCTGTCTCTCTCTCTCTCTCTCTCTCTCTCTCTTGTCACAGGTAATTAAAGAAACGTAGGATGGAGCTCAGGTGTACAGGTGTCTTCATCCTTACCTGAGTGTGGCGTTCATATTCCTTCTCCTTGTGTAGAGTGTCTGTCCTCTTGCAGTCCTGTTAAAGCTTAATTAGGGTGTAGAGCAGTATTTTAAGCTTGTTATTTGGCCTCAGTTTTGTAAGGTTCAGTTGCTGAGATATAATTAAGCCGAGATGTGATAAACCTTTCTCAGACCCTCACGTAATAAGCTTTTCTCAGAATCTTCCTTTTACTGATGAGACATAAATAAGCTTTTCTTATAATTCTGCTGAGATTTGAATAAGCCTTTCTCAGACCCTCGCATAATAAGCTTTTCTCAGACCTTCACATAATAAGCTTTTCCCAGAACCTTCATTTTTACTCGTGAGACATAAACAAGCTTTTCTCATAATTCTGCTCAGACAATAATAAGCTTTTCTCATGACTCCTTTTACTGGTGAGACATAAACAAGCTTTTCTCATAATTCTGCCGAGACATAAAGGATGCAAATTAAAACCTAAAATCACTTAAAAATTCCCCCCCCCCCAAAATATAAAACAAATTAAACCCAAGCTGACTAAAAGTATATCATTGACTGTATTAAACTGGCTTTGAACACCCATCACACGAGCAAAGCATCCGTCACTCAGATCAGTTCAGGCAGCCCAATATAAACGTCTAATTTATTATATATTAATTATTATTATCTGTGATTTATAGATACGTAGATTTTGGCTTAAACCGAACATCTTTTTCTTCTAGTTTTAATTGTCTTAACCTAACCTAACCTAACCTAACCTAACCTAACCTGACCTAACCTAACCTAACCTAACCTAACCTAACCTAACCTAATCTGAGATACGTTTGTATTAATCTCAAATTGTCGTAAAGTATCAGCGTTCGGATCAGTTCTTAATGGTAGGGACTCCAGGTCTTGTACTTTCGAAGGTACTTACGTTAGAATTCATTTACCTGCTGGATTGGAGGTACAGCTCGCACAGGTACATCCAAATTGATATTTAAATTACCTGTGAACCATCATGGTGTACACATGGTATGGACGTACTCTGAATGCATACTATGAATATACAGTCATGAGATGTGTACGTCTTGCCATGAATCCACACATTGTACACAGGGTGAAAATGTACGTACACCCCCCCCACACGAAGACGCCCCACCCCCCCACCAAAGAGCCCCCTCACCCCTCCTCCCCCCACAGGGAAGCCTTACACCCCAGAAAGACACATCCGAGGAAGCCATAGGTCTGATTGCCTGCACCTTTGTCGTGGGATTATTGCTGCACTCAGAAGCACTAAGGGTCGATATTTTACAACCTTGGGTGTTCCTAAGCCGCGGGGAAGCTTAGTTTAGGTGGGTCGTAAGAGCGTCCTCAAGTAAGCTTAGTGGGTGTTAGGAAGGAGTTTCCAAGAGTAAGCTTAGTTTAGGTGAGTTTTAAGCTCTTCTTCGTGTAGGCTTAGTTGAAATAAGTCAGAGTAAGGATTTTCTATGAGTAAGCTTATTTAAGGTGGGTTTTAAGGTGATTCGTGAGTAAGCTTAATTTAGTTGAATCTTAGTAAAGAGTTTCCACTAGTAAGCTTAGTTTACGTGAGTTTTCGTAGAGATTTTCCATGAGTAAGCTTATTTTGGGTGAGTTTTAAGGTATTTACACGAGTAAGCTTAGATTAGGTGAGTCTTAGTAAGAGATAGTGTTTCAAGAAGATCCTGTTTCAAGTTGTTCCTTCAGTGTCAACCTCGAGCTTAGTAACTTAAAATATTACAAGATCTTTTACCCTGTACTACAAGCTTAAATAATAACTAACAAGCTTGAATAACTAACAAGAGCTTAAATTACTAACAATAAGCTTAAATAACTCTCAATAAGCTTAAATAACTCAATAAGCTTAAACAATAACTGATAATTACCAACTCAAGCTATTTAGATATAATTCAATAATTTTCGTCAATATTATTTAAAAAAATTAACATTTTAAGGATTTTCATTCAGGTAATAATTGATTTTTTTTGGTTGCTTCATCTTAATTAATATGATGTGGTAATTAGATGTAATGGGATACACTAATGAGTTAATTAATTGCTTAATATTATGAAACTTTGAAATTACTTTTTAAGATGCGACGATAAGGATATTTTATGTATTTACTCAACATGAAAAAATAGATGGTTAGGTTAGGTTGTGTTGGGTTGGGTTGGGTTGGGTTGGGTTGGGTTAGGTTAGGCTAGGTTGTGTTGGGTTGGGTTGTGTTGGGTTGGGTTGGGTTGTGTTGGGTTAGGTTAGGCTAGGCTAGGTTGGGTTGGGTTGTGTTGGGTTGGGTTGGGTTGTGTTAGGTTGTGTTGTGTTGGGTTAGGTTAGGTTATATGTTTACTCTACATAAAGAATTATGGTATATATACGTCCAAAATCATGATAGAAAATGGTGTAATATTTCCTCTTGTGACTAAATGAATGATAGTGAATTATCGTTGCTTCACTCACTATAAAAGTCTTGCTTCACTCATTAAAATACTTGCTTCACTCACTAAAATACTTGCTTCACTCACTATAAAAGTCTTGCTTCACTCACTCTAGTACTTGCTTCACTCACTATATAACTCTTGCTTCACTCTATAACTCTCACTTCACCCATTATAAAAAAATTGCTTCACTTGTTCTAAAAATCAAGATACTAAGTCTTATTCCCAGTGTTAAAATGACTGACAAACAGACACTATTTCTCACTCCTGTACAGTAATTATAAACACCTGAGTCACATGGCCAGGTATAATAATGATCTCACAGGTGTATAATGAAGTATGGGAAGAGTAATTAAGGACAGGTAATATCAAATACCAAAAAAAAAAAGTATTTGATTTTCGTTTTTTTTTAATTCTGTACAAATTTTTGGTTAAGGACAGACAGACAGACAGACACCTACAGATCACACGTATAAATTAATCATCTTTGAGTGATCATGTTTCTATGCGTTAATCAGTCGCCACCATCTTGCTATATAACACGTCTTGGCTCACAACAACATGGCCAGTCGTCAATAGTGCCACAAGACGGCGGCACTACTCATGCATGGGTACTTGGCACTTTAAGTCATGTATCAACACTCATGAAAATTTTAACTTGAGTGCCACTGTTGGGTTAGGTTATGTTAGGTGGAAAATATATTCAGGGAATAAAGTGTTGTGTGTATATAACTAGTACCTCTCTCTCTCTCTCTCTCTCTCTCTCTCTCTCACTAAGCATCATCTATATATGTTCATGCATAACACACAAACAGTCATCTACGTTCTGTTCTTCTGTTCTTTAAGTGAAGAGGAGAGAACAGCGGTAAACCTTGCTGTCGTAGTTACACCTGTGATTGACTTACCTGAACTACACCTCTGTGATTGACTTACCTGAACTACACCTCTGTGATTGACTTACCTGAACTATAGAGAGAACAATGGATATAACCAAACAGAATAACTAAACAAACGATTGGAAATGTTGAGAAAATAAGACAATAAAATGCTAAACAAATTCTGGTTGGTAGTTCAAAGTCAAGATCCTCAAAAAAATCGTGAAATTTGGTTATGGGAACAAGTGCTTGGTAACAGGAGTGTACTGACATATAGGTTGAAGTTGAGGTTGAGGTTGAGTTTGAGGTTGAGCTTGAGGTTGAGTTTGAGGTTGAGGTTGAGTTTGAGGTTGGGTTTGAGGTTGGGTTTGAGGTTGAGTTTGAGGTTGAGTTTGAAGTCGATTCATAGGTCAAGTTAGAAGTTGAGTTAAAAGTCGATTCAGAGATCTAGCCAGAGGTCAAATCAGAGGTCAAACCAGAGGTCAAACCATTGGTCGAATCAGTTCAAGTTAAAATTCGAATATTATAAAACTTTGATACATTACCACCAGGATATTTTCTCCCTCTGTGTTGATGAACATTGATAAGATCTACCAACGTTCCCAGACAACCCGAAGAATCTGTACTGAATATTTTTCCACTCCCAACTAAGCAAATAAACTTCCTTTCACACTGACCAATACAAGTTCATATGAAACCCTTGGTATAATATGTGATGAAATATATATGAATGTGTAGGAAACCAGTAAATATGGAGGTGAATTTACTGATGTTTGAAGGTGTTTTTGTTCTTTGTTCACTGTTTTTGTTGTTCTTGTTATTGTTGTTGTTCTTCTTCGTGTTCCTTTTCTTCTTGTTTTTTTTTATTATTACTTGTTTTTCTTCCTCTTTTGCTTTGTTGTTCTTGTTGTTGTTTTTGTTGTTGTTATTATTGTTGTTCTTGTTGTTATTGTTCTTCTGCCTCTATTTTCTTCCTCTTCGTCTCAGTTATTATTGTTATTTTTCTTTTTCATTTTTCTTCTTATTCATCTTCTTTTATTTTCTTCATCTTAATATTATTATTCTTTTTTCTTTGTTCTTTCTTCTTCCTCAAAAACAAAATACTTACCCAGGTGCCCAGAGGGACCATCCTGTCACACAGGTAAATACCACAATCACCCACACCTTGACTGAATCCTTAATTATCACAGTCTAAATGATATATGTTAATACTATGAATTAAACACTAATGGTGAAATAACCTCGGAAGTCATACCTAGGAGATAAGAATTGGTGGACGTAACTAGGAAATAAGAATTGGTGGACGTAACTAGTAGATAAGTATTGGTGGACATAACTAGGATATAAGAATTGATGGACGTAACTAGTAGATAAGTATTGGCGGACGTAACTAGGATATAAGAATTGGTGGACGTAACTAGGATATAAGAATCGGTGGACATAACTAGGATATAAGTATTGGTGGACGTAACTAGGATATAAGAATTGGTGGACGTAACTAGGATATAAGAATTGGTGGACGTAACTAGGATATAAGAATTGGTGGACATAACTAGGAGATAAGGCTTGGAGGACGTATAACCAGATCACTGACAAAGAGAAATCGACCTGATCCCTGACCCCAGACAGTATGACACATCAGCCTCCAGTACAATTTCACAGAGATATGAGGTAGTTGCCGAGGCTGGTTGTGATGAAGAGTGGATTATATAGGCCGTAGGTAGATCTTTGGGTGGATCAAGAAAGTGATGATGAAATGTAATGATGATTGATTAATGTAGTGATGATTGATTAATGTACCTGTTGATGAGATGGAAGTAACAACAAGAGGTAGAAGTGAAGTGGAAGGGTGGGTTCTTGAGTGTGTGTGTGTGTGTGTGTGTGTGTGTGTGTGTGTGTGTGTGTGTGTGTGTGTGTGTGTGTGTGTGTGTGTGTGTGATGATCTTTTGATTTAATGATACAATGGTAAAAAAAAATCCTTTATATCTTAGAGTAGAAGCGCAAAGATATGATTAATTAAATACCAAAATTAACCTATAACTTAAAAATGTAATTAAGAGTAAACGGTAGTCATTAAACTATATAATTAAATTCGCAAAAAAAAATAATGATTTGGTTAGTTTACGTTCTTAACTCTCTACGTTTTTACTACAAAATATATTGGTTTTGAAAATTTTAGTTGGTTCTCTCACCAAATTGTAAGTGTATTCCTGAAACATTTAAAAATACGAGTTTCAGGTTTAAGAAATATCCCAGTATTGAGCCCAGCAGGTGTATAGGGAGGAGGCACCACCACACATCTCACTCTGTTTCCCTGATAAACTTACTCCAGCTACTCAACTTAGGATGTAAACCAGCATCTTATTGGTTGACTGAAGTTATGACGCCACAACCTTGATGACAAAAAATGGTTTCAACCTTACACAGAGACTCGACCGATATTTGATGTTACTGAAAGTTTGTATATTATAATGTGGATTCATTTGATGGTAATTAACTCATTTGCAGATGAATGTTGAAGGTAGGAATGGTATCAAAATATAGACTCTATCGTAACTATTATGGGAAATATTACATAAGAGTTACTTAGTTCAGCTGGTGGTATATTAACCCAACTTCGGAATTACTGGAGATATTATATTCAAGACAAATTGAATTAGTTACAACCCCCTGAAGAAAACTGTGTCGTCTTCATTTACCTGCCAGGTGTCTCGTACCTTTAACTCAAAGACGGTAATTACACACAACACCTGTATATGTTTTGATTGAGAAGAAGTCGTTGGTTTAAGGCAGGTGTTTTTTGATGGCAGGTAACACAGTTGTGGTCGATGATTGCAGGTGTGTATTCGGTCTATCTGTATTCCAGTGGTAACCATTTTGGTCTCGGTAGGTAAAGAGACCAAGCGTTATTATTATTATTGTTTTACTTCTATGAATGTGGTCTCCCATGACACAATAATCATGACCAGTGTTATTTATTGGTCTTGACGAAAATGTGGTATGTCAACGTTATTCACTGGACGTAATGAATGAACGGTCTTTGGACACTTAAAGAAAGACCACTAACAAAGACCACTTAGATTGTTTAAAGTTGGGATCCGTCGACAGTCCTGGCTTCAAAATGACTAGTAAAGTCTTCAGCACAGTCACTCTTGTACTCAGCAGTCAACGTGGTCACCAATCCTCAGGACTCACAAAATGCCAGAATCTGAACCAACCCTACCCTATCCTACCCTACCCTACCCTAAATTATCCCTAGCTTAACCACACCTAACCCAACCCAACCTAACCTAACTTCAGCTTAACTTCACCTGACCTAACCTAACCTAATCCCCAGCTTAACCTAACCTAACCTGCAGTTTTAATTTAGATTCGTGTTTCTGGTCCTGCGAATAACGCCTCTGTAACCTGTAAAGTTTTTCGGGAGTTGAAACTTACAAGAACGAGGAAGTTTTTTGGGGGGAGTGGGGATTAATTATAGCGATGGAGTATAAACAACAACAATAACAACAACACCACAACCCACAACAACAATAACAACAATACCACCACCACCACCACCACCACCACCACCCATAACACCACCACCACCACCACCCACAACACCACAACAACCACCACCCACAACAACCACCATAACACCACCACCACCACCACCACTCACAACACCACCATCACCTACAACAACAAATAACAATAACTACAACAACAATCACAATACCACCACCCCCAACAAATAATTACAATCTCCAGTACCACATGTGTTACCTGTAGTTGTTAAAGTTTACAATACAAACTACACATCTGGAAAAGAATTACACACATACACACCTGGTTGGGTACAGAGGAGAGTTAGCTTAATAATACACACCTGTCGAAGTTATAAAGTGATCTACCACTAATGAAAAGTGAGCTAATTAATTAATACCTGTGTGGACTATGAGGTGAATTTACTCACTGAAGAAAATAAGTATTCACCTAAAGTAATGAATTCGGTCTCACCTCACCTCACCTCACCACACCTCACCTCACCACACCTCACCTCACCACACCTCACCTCACCACACCTCACCTTACCACACGCTCACCAATATGCTAATGAGATGTGTATTGTCTAGATTCTCAAGACAATCGTGTGTGTGTGTGTGTGTGTGTGTATGTGTGTGCGCGCGCGCTTAGATGTGGTAGTGTTGGTTCCCTGTGTTGTAAAGTATTTGTATAAAGTGTTTATAAATAGTGATGGACACGGTAGGTGGCAGAATCTCACTTGGTCTATTTTAACCTGCTAAATATCTAACCTATGCTAACCTAACCTAACCTAACCTAAACTGAACTGAACTGACCTGACCTGACCTGACCTGACCTGACCTGACCTAACCTGACATCACCTATCCTTGCCTAATCTAACCTAACCTAACCATTTCCTCTTAATATGTCATGGAAGCCACACATCCACAGCATTGCTAAAGCTGCCTCCTGAAAGCTGGGAATGCTGTACAGATGTCGTAGCTACTTTACTCCTGAGCAGTTGCTTCAAGTATAGAAGGGATTCACCCGTCCTAACTTGGAGTACTGCTTTCATATCTGGGGTGGCTCTTCTTCTGTCCAACTGCTAGATAGGGTGGAATCAAAGGCATTTCGTCTTATTGACTCTCCTCCTTTACTTGATAATCTTTCTTCCCTATCTCTTCGCCGCAATGTTGCTTCACTCTCTCTCTTTCACAGGTACTTTAACGGGCAATGTTCGGTGGAGTTGGCATCCTGTGTACCGCCGGCAAGGCCGTGGGCTTATAACACTCGTCTTGTCCGCGGTGCCCACCGTTTGTGTGTGGTTGTCGGTAACACTATAATAACCCGTTATAGTACTTCCTTCTTTCCTCACACAGCCAAACTGTGGAATTCTTTGCCTTCTTCTGTGTTTCCATACTCATACAATGTGTCACTTCAAAAAGATGATTTTCCGGCATCTTCGTGGTGTAGATTAATATAGTCTTTTCTCTAAAATTTTTTTACAATTTTTGCCCCCTAGGCCCCATTGTGGGTCGTTGACCTGTACCCAGGTGGGCTATTCCCCGTAAAAAAAAACTGACCTGACCTAAAGTGATGGAATTTTTTTTTTCCAGTTAAAGTTTCTGGCGGTGGAATTTGTCCAGTGGAAATTTACACGATGGGGATTTTTTCCAGTGAGATATTCCTCACTGCTGTAATACTCTCTAGTACTATAATACTCCCTAGTACTATACTACTCCCTAGCATTACAATACTCCCTAGTAGTGTAATACTCCCTAGTACTATAATACTCCCTCGTACTATAATACTCACACTTGAACACTACGTCCTCGACTGTGTGAAGATAGAACCTTTTAGGGACAGGTCCAAGCACACTGTGTGTGAAATGGCACAACACTTCATCTCTAATGGCAAGATAGCCGACATATTAAGATTGTATCCACTTTTTTGCACTCAGTAACTAATCAGTTCTCATGTACAGAACCAAATACGCAATGTGCTTGAATACCTCCCACGTAAATGTGAATAACAAAGTGTGAGGCCAGACATACTGCTCACACGCATTTTGAATAAGTTACCCTTTATGTATAGAACTAAACAAATAATGTAAATGAAATACTGTGTAACTTTCGTTGCCATAATATCCTGACAACCGGGTTAATTATTATGACCCTTTGTAACCCTACTCTGTAATCCTTGCTACCGCCTCACAGGATGAGTGTGGGTGAATAATAGTAGCTGCAAGCAGCAAAATCAAAAATCAAAATCAACCCTAGTAATATAATACCTAGTACTATAATACTCTCTAGTACTATAATACTCTCTAGTACTATAATACTCCCTCGTACTATAATACTCCCTTGTACTATAATACTCTCTAGTACTATAATACTCCCTAGTACTATAATACTCCCTTGTACTATAATACTCCCTTGTACTATAATACTCCCTTGTACTATAATACTCTCTAGTACTATAATACTCCCTCGTACTATAATACTCCCTCGTACTATAATACTCCCTTGTACTATAATACTCCCTTGTACTATAATACTCTCTAGTACTATAATACTCCCTCGTACTATAATACTCCCTTGTACTATAATACTCTCTAGTACTATAATACTCCCTCGTACTATAATACTCCCTTGTACTATAATACTCTCTAGTACTATAATACTCCCTAGTACTATAATACTCCCCTGTACTATAATACTCCCTTGTACTATAATACTCCCTTGTACTATAATACTCTCTAGTACTATAATACTCCCTCGTACTATAATACTCCCTTGTACTATAATACTCCCTAGTACTATAATACTCCCTCGTACTATAATACTCATATTGCTAAAATACTCCTCCTGGTACTATAAATACTCCCTGTGCTATAATACTCCCTTGCCTTTCACTAATGCCTCATATTGCTATAATGCTCACTTATTTTATATTTCTTTCTGCCTCTGAAAACTATAATACTCCCTCATGCTATAATGCTCCTTGTGCTATATCTCCTAGTACTATAATGCTCCCATGCTATAATACTCTAGTGCCTAAATGCCCTCTGTACTATAATACTCCCTTGTACTATAATACTCTCTAGTACTATAATACTCCCTCGTACTATAATACTCCCTTGTACTATAATACTCTCTAGTACTATAATACTCCCTCGTACTATAATACTCCCTTGTACTATAATACTCCCTAGTACTATAATACTCCCTAGTACTATAATACTCCCTTGTACTATAATACTCCCTTGTACTATAATACTCCCTTGTACTATAATACTCCCTCGTACTATAATACTCCCTAGTACTATAATACTCCCTCGTACTATAATACTCCCTAGTACTATAATACTCCCTAGTACTATAATACTCCCTAGTACTATAATCCTCCCTAGTACTATAATACTCCCTAGTACTATAATCCTCCCTAGTACTATAATACTCCCTAGCATTACAATACTCCCTAGCATTACAATACTCCCTAGCACTATAATACTCCCTAGCATTACAATACTCCCTAGCATTACAATACTCCCTAGTAGTGTAATACTCCCTCATGGATCAATACTCACGCCCCCCCCACCCTTGTAAGTATTAGCGAGGAAGCTGTGGGCAGAGGAAGGGGAGCAGTGTGTCCCTTAACAATACTGTAATGCCACGCTGAGAGATAGACTGGCAGATAGATAGACTGGCAGATAGATAGACTGTCAGATAGATAGACTGGCAGAGAGATAGATGGATAGATTTATTAGATTGATAGATAAATAAAGTCATTCATTCATATAGTTAGATAAATCGTCGTGCAATGCTTACACTGTATCAGCATATATACAGTATTTATAGACAGTGTACATAGACAGTATAGATCTTTGTACTAACCTGTAATACTGAACATAAAGACTTTGTTGTAATCTTTTAACTAACAATATTTAGTATATTTATATTTTATTTATATTTTTTTAGGTTATTTTGTTATTTTTTGTTGTTAGTTGTCTATTCTTTGTTATTTTTCCTAGTTCTCTTGTTATTTCTCAGTTATTTTTTATTTTTCTTAGTCTGTTATTTCCCAGTGCTCTTGTTATTTCCCAGTTCTCTTGTTATTTTTTATTTATCTCTGTATTTTCTTTAATGTTCTCTCTAAATTTCTCATATCTTCCCTTTACTCTGTTATTTCCTAAGTCCTGTTACATCAATAAATTATCTCATTTTCCTGTATTTTTTTTTAGTATATTTTATTTTTTATTTTTTTTCTGATTAATCATATTTTTGCTCTTATTCTTCTCTTGTTCTCTTATTCGTGTTCTTCTGTTACTTTCTTTTCTTGTTCCTTTATTTCTGTTACTTCTTCTTCTGTTCCTTTTCTCTGTTACTTCAGGTATCTTTCGTATTTCCTTATATTTAGTGCTTCTTATTTACGTCTATTCCTCTCTCTCTCTCTCTCTCTCTCTCTCTCTCTCTCTCTCTCTCTCTCTCTCCATATGTTATATAATTTTTGGCAGAACCGAAACATATAATTTTTTTTTTTCATATTTAATTACTTTTTAAATCTTTTATGATCGTTTACAAAAAAAAAATCTGATTAATTTTTTGTAACTGAGAGGAACAGGACTAGACGTAGCAAATTTCAGCTTAGTTTAGTACAGCTTGGAATTGACGTCTGTTTTGAGAAAGCTTATTACAAACATATGTCATTTTTGTAGTTCATATTGTTCATTATATGTCGATTTGCTATGATTTGTTCTTGTTCATTTGTTCTCTTTGGGGGTTTGTTCTTGATATGTGATGTTCTTGGTGATTTTAGTCAGTTTATTAAGCTCGTTCATTTTGTTCTGTTGTCAAGAGCTGTTCTTTAGTGTATGTTCATCACCTTATCAGTCCGTCACATGTATAGCCCACTTAACACCTGTCAACCTCATATGTATTTTTGTTACATATCACATATTCTATCTTTCGTGAATATGTGAATTAATGAAAAAAATAATAATTAAAATTTGAACTTAAAAATATTCTGAACTCATTCTGGGGTGGTCTTAGGGGTTAATTAATGATATATAATTTAATGATAGGTGATTATTAATGACCAATTTGGGGGAGAAGTGAAGTAAAGTGCCGCCATCTTGTTTATATATCTCGGGGTCACGATATGGTTGGCCTCCTATAGTGCCTTGTGATGGTTGGCCTCCTATAGTGCCTTGTGATGGCTGGCCTCCTATAGTGCCTTGTGATGGTTGGCCTCCTATAGTGCCTTGTGATGGCTGGCCTCCTATAGTGCCTTGTGATGGCCGGCCTCCTATAGTGCCTTGTGATGGCTGGCCTTCTATATAGTGCCTCGTCCTGGCCCCCCTCCTATAGTGCCTTGTGATGGCTGGCCTCCTATAGTGCCTTGTGATGGCTGGCCTCCTATAGTGCCTTGTGATGGCCGGCCTCCTATAGTGCCTTGTGATGGCCGGCCCTATAGTGCCTTATGATGCCCGGCCTCCTATAGTGCCTTGTGATGGCCGGCCTCCTATAGTGCCTCAGATGGCCGGACGCCCATAGTGCCCAGATGGCGGACGCCTATAGCTCTGTGATGGCCGGCCCCCTATAGTGCCTTGTGATGGCTGGGCCCCTATAGTGCTCGTGATGGCCCGCCTCCTATAGTGCCTTGTGATGGCCGGACGCCTATAGTGCCTTGTGATGGCTGGCCTCTATAGTGCCTTGTGATGGTTGGCCTCCTATAGTGCCTTGTGATGGCCGGCCTCCCATAGTGCTTAGATGGCCGGCCTCCCATAGTGCCTTGTGATGGCCGGATGCCTATATGCCTTGTGATGGCCGGACGCCTTAGTGCCTGTGATGGCCGGACGCCTATAGTGCCTTGTGATGGCCGGCCCTAGTAGCCTTGTGATGGCTGGCCTCCTATAGTGCCTTGTAGATGGCCTCCCAGTGCCTGTGATGGCCGGACGCCTATAGTGCCTCAGATGGCTGGCCTCCATAGTGCCTCAGATGGTTGTTCTCCTATAGTGCCTTGTGATCCGGCCCTATAGTGCCTGCATGGCCGGACGCCTATAGTGCCTTGTGATGGCCGGACGCCTATAGTGCCGTGATGGCCGGACGCCTATAGTGCCTTGTGATGGCCGGCCTCCTATAGTGCCGTGATGGCTGGCCTCCTATAGTGCCTTGTGATGGCCCGCCCCATAGTGCCTTGTGATGGCCGGACGCCCATAGTGCCTCAGATGGCCGGACGCCTATAGTGCCTTGTGATGGCTGGCCCCTATCGTGCCGTGATGGCGGACGCCTATAGCTCTGTGATGGCCGGACGCCTAGTGCCCTGATGGCCGGACGCCTATAGTGCCTTGTGATGCTGGCCTCTATCGTGCCTTGTGATGGCCGGACGCCTATAGTGCCTTGTGATGGCCGGACTCCTATAGTGCCTTGTGATGGCTGGCCTCCTATAGTGCCTGTGATGGCCCGCCTCCTATAGTGCCTGTGATGGCCGGACGCCTAGTGCCTTTGATGGATGCTGGCCCCCATCGTGCCTGTGATGGCCGGACGCCTATAGTGCCTTGTGATGGCCGGACTCCTATAGTGCCTTGTGATGGCTGGCCTCCTATAGTGCCTTGTGATGGCCGGCCTCCCTATATAGTGCCTCGTCCTGGCTCCCTCCTATAGTGCCACACGTTAGGCACTGGCACTCATCACCCTTAACCATAAATACAGGTATTAATCAGCTGAATAAACAATGATAATTAAGTCTCGGTTACTGTAATTACTTTTAACTAGGAAGTTGTTAAAATAATTAGAATATAATGAGATAATAATTAATTTTTTGTTTATTTATTTATTTACCATGGATAGAGGTATAGGTCGGTAACAAGCTAATTAAACCGGTATATATAAATAATAGGATAAATAGCGAATAACTTGGAACACAAAAGAAAAGGAATAAATGAAGAATAAGGTGTAACAGATGATTAGATAACAGATGTAACGGGAGATTAGACTTCAAAATTAACTATATAAGGAAGCTCTGGTGGGCTCTGCTATTGGAAGCTTGAGTTAAGTAAGGAGAGTGAAGGAACAATGCAGGTTAATGGAGAAGTTAATGTTAGGGTTAAGGCTGGGTTAAATTGGTTAATGGCTTGGTTAATTTATATAATGGTTGATGTTAAAATTAGGTTTAAGTTGGATAATGGTTGGGTTAAGTTATGTTAAGGTTATGTTTTTGGGTTAAGTTGGATAATGGTTAGGTTAAGGTGAGTTAAGTTGGATAATGGTTAGGTTAAGGTTAGGTTAAGTTGGATAATGGTTAGGTTAAGGTGAGGTTAGTTGGATAATGGTTAGGTTAAGGTGAGGTTAAGTTGGATAATGGTTAGGTTAAGGTGAGGGTTAAGTTTGGATAATGGTTAGGTTAAGGTGAGGTTAAGTTGGATAATGGTTAGGTTAAGTTATATTAAGGTTATGTTAAGGTTGTGTTAAATATATATCAAGGTTATGTGTAGGTTAAGTTACCATGTACTGCTAACAGGTAGATTCGTTTATCAGGTATCATTAATGAACGTCATTAGTGAAGTAAATTGATAATATCGTTAATAACCATGTTAAAAGTTATCATTATTAACCTTGGCTGCTAAACATAGAAACATTTGTTGTTGTTGTTGTTGTTTTTACATTATATCCAGGTAAATTATCTACCTGTATGTTAATGAATAGATTACTAATGTATATGAAGATAATTGTAATATAGTTATAGAAAAATAAAGAAAATAATAGCAATAAACAGATTATGATATCTTTTGTTTATGTACTAAGACTTGTGACCAAATGTTGGCACTAGGCGTCTCAGAGTGCCAGTGTGGGGATGCCGTGTGGAGCCCCGTAGCTGCTGGTGCTGTACTGCCTCCGTCTCATGCCGTTTTAGCGGAAGTTAATGTTTGTGTTGAGGCACAAGTTTAAATTGGTTTAGAGTTGGTTAGGTTAGGTTAGGTTAGGTAAGGTTAAGATAATAACAAAATCCTAGCAATAATTTCCTCTCATAAAAAAAATAACCAATACGAAATTGTTTTTTCTCATTAAACTTAAAGAATAAATTAATACAGAAATACACAACAATTTATTCCAACAAACTAAAAATGATTTATTCTCATAGGATAAACATAAACACATTTTCAGCGTTAATTTGAGTTTTAATTTATATTTACATCAGTACAAAATATCTATCTTGAGACTGAAACGGTATTTCCAGCGATATTTAGCGACAGTTATCGGTCAAAGGAAGTATTTTCACCAAAGTTTTATTTTTAGCCCAAATGTTGTACCCGATATAATTACTTGACCTGACCTATAACAGTACTACCTGACCTGACCTGACCTGACCTATAGCAGTACTACCTGACCTGGCCTATAACAGTATCACCTGACCTGACCGATAACAGTATCACCTGACCTGACCTATCTAACCTGACCTACTCACCTGACATTAGTACTGTAAGGTCAAGTTAGGTACATAAACAAGTACTGTACATGTATGGAACCCACAGTACTGCCTGACGAGCTAATGTTCCTTACTGTTGCAATAGTTTTGATTTAACCTGACATCAGTTTACGAAATATAACACGTGTCATTGTTTTTGTGTACGAATTTGATCTTGAGGTGTGTGTGTGTGTGTGTGTGTGTGTGTGACCATGGGTGGTAGTATGATCCTGGGTAGATAGTGTGGCCATGGGTGACAGTATGGCCCTCCATAGATAGTGTGTCCGTCCCTCCATAGACAGTGTGGCCCTCCATAGACAGTGTGGCCCTCCATAAGCGTGTGGCCCTCCACTAGAACAGTGTGAAGCCCCACTAGACAGTGTGGCCCTACAGCTGTGGTCTTCTGTGTTGTCAGTGAGGAATGAATATAATGTACAATATAACGATCGTTTAACTGTGACAGATGTTTTGTGGGTTCCAATCCGTTGAGTGAAGGTGTCCAGAGGTATTTTGAGCTCTAGGATTTTGTTTCAGTGGTAGAATATGATCTTGGGAAAAACTTAGTTATATGTAGAACTGGGAAAGCTTAGTTATATGTAGAACTGGGGAGAAAAGCTTAGTTATATGTAGAACTGGGGGCTTAGTAATGTAAGTGCTGGGGAAAAGCTTTGTATATATGTAGAACTGGGAAAAAGCAGTAATATGTACTACTGGGGAAAGGTTTAGTTATATGTAGAACTTGGGGAAAAGCTTAGTGATATATGATAACTCCTTCAGCGTCTTCAATAACTATATCTTGTTATCTTGTGTTATACCTTTCGTGTGCGATAAGTGTTCATGTGAGAGACTTGTTATCTAGGTTGTTATCTGTTGTTATACCTGGGTACTATGTTCTTTTTATCTCTTCTGTAATGTTATATCAAACTACTGTACCTGTATCTTCATGTATCCTTCACAGTCACTTCAGGGACACGTATACCTGTAGTCTTGTGTCAGGTAGGATCTCGTTACCCTAAAGATCCAACCACATTTGCCTCCCGTGCTTGTGGACAATTTGCCGTCGAGCTATAGCCAGTCCTGACCAAGCAAAGTAAAGCCTTGGACATTAAACACGACTACAAAAAGTTTTAAGAGCAACAAAATAAAATAGAAACATGGATAATAAGGTTATTAAATAGGGCTAAGAAGTTTGTAAATGTTTGTTGGGAAATTTGAAAGGTTGAGGTGGGACATTCTAGGATTAAGTGAAGAAAAGATGGACAGGTTTAGATAGGATTTTATTTCATATTTTCAAACAGTGAATTTATATGGTTCAAAATTAGACAGGGGGTAAGACAAGGCTGTGTTCTGTCTACAACATTGTGTACAGTAATATATTTTCAGAATTCTTAATGAGGAAATGGAGGAATAAAAGTTAATGATAAAGTAACATTAAATATACACAAATGGAATATTTTATTTATTTACGAATTAACATTAATTGATGGTAGAGACCTAATAAAGAGGAACATTAACTTCAATTTGAAAAAGGTCTGCTTAAAGGCTATATATGGCAGGACTGATGTATGGGTCGGAGCCGTGGACACTTTCAGCAGACACAGAGAAGGAAAAATAAATGAAAACGTACTTAGAAAAACGAGATACTTGGTCATATATTTTGGAATGAGATAATAACAGAAATATTAAATGGGTAAAGATAGAGGTAAGGAGGACCAGAGAGAAGACAGAGACTGGGATGATGAATGGAATTTTAGATTCGGTACATATCATTTAATCAACTTGGTACAACCTGCAGGTGTGGTCGGTGAGATTCTGAGCAGTACAGGTGTTACAGTTGGCAGGTATTAGTAGTCATTCACCCTAACACCGATATTCAACATTTTAAGCAGGAAAAGAAAGTAAGTGATAATTATACCTACAGTCTCAGAGGTGGACGATCGGAGAGGGAGGGAGACATTCATTGGGAGATACGGAGGCTGACTGTGTGTGTGTGTGTTGTGTGTGTCATACAGGTTTACAATTAGTTTGCGTATGTATATAGACGATGCAGGTGTGTATAGTTCAGCCTCTTGTTTCATGAGTTAAAGTGTTGAGGTTTGTGTTCAGCTATTGGTGGTGGTGGTGGTCAGTGCATTACTTCCGTTGGTTGGTCAGTTTACTCACACACGACTCCAATCGATACTGTAAATAACTCAACGTTACTCTAAAGTTCAATTCTTCCTTTTGTTGAATTGAGTCAAACATTTTAGGACCATTTGGTGATTCAGGAGGTCAAGGTGCCCACCATCTTGTTTACGTCCCGGGTCGACATGGCCGGCCGCCCACAGTGCCACAACACACGGAGGGAGGGGCGGCGGCTCATGGCACTCTCATCACCCATAACCATTGATCACAGGAAAAATTATGAATCAATATTAATAATGATGTTGTAACCAAATTAAAACCAAGAATTCCTTTATTTCTCTGTAAAAAATATCCTGTTCTGATGACTAAAATACTTAAGACAGGATATACTGTATATATTTTTAAAGAAAATAACAAAAACTCCCTTCCCCTAAAATCCGTTTTAAATACTGGCTAAACGTCATTAAACGTCGACAGTGATTTAATGTCTAGAATTTCTGCTACAGAGTTAACATTAATACCGAGGCAAGATATTGTTTTAAGAGTATAAGTCCTAAAATGACAAAAATCTCGTCTTTGGACTAATATACAAGCACTTAAAGATTTAAGAGAGAGAATATGTTTATTATCTCTATAGCAAATCCATAAAAGATAATGTAGAGAGAGAGAGAGCTGAGAGAGAGACAGAGGCCTTCGTTACCTACCTTCTAGTCTGACGAGGGTGACTTACAGGTGAGTAACAGGTAAGAGCATAATTGATCCGCTGAGTATGACAGGTGTTGTGGTTCTCTGGCCCTAACATATCCTTTACATAATGTTTAGTTGGAGTCTCGCTTCTCGACACCTGCTGGGTCAACTTGTCCACATACAACCAAATTGGTGCTGAGATTGGAGAATGAAATAGGTAACTGAATTTCGGGGTTAGAATTTGGCGTGTTGTAGTTTGATTAATTATAAAGGTTATCGTTTAAATTGGTTCTAAAGTATCTTGGTTAGAATTAGTTCTAAAAGTGCCGTGGTTAGGTTTAGTTCTAAAGTCTCTTGGTTAAATTAGTTCTAAGAGTATCATTAGTTAGGATTGGTTCTAAAAGTCTCTTGGTTAAATTAGTTCCTAAAGTTCCGTGGTTAAGTTAGTTCTAAAGTCTCTTGGTTAAATTAGTTCCTAAGTCGTGGTTAAGTGGTTCTACAGTGCCGTGGTTAAATTAGTTATGTGTCGTGGTTTGATTAATTGTAAGGTATCGTAGTTCAATTGGTGTCATTATTGGAATTAGTGGTTGGAATTTAAGGTGAGAATAATTGTAAGGAAATACACTGTTAGGATATATAATGATACTTATATAATGATGATAGACATATGTTGATGATAGACTTATATAATGATGATGGAGCATATGTTGATGATAGACATATGTTGATGATAGACTTATATAATGATGATATTAGACATATGTTGATGATAGGCTTATATGTTGATGATAGACTTATATAATGATGATGAACCTTGTATTGATAGACATATGTTGATGATAGACTTATATAATGATATGGAGCATATGTTGATGATAGACATATGTTGATGATAGACTTATATAATGATGATGGGCATATGTTGATGATAGATTTATATGTTGATGATAGACTTATATGTGATGATAGACATATATGTTGATGATAGACATATGTTGATGATATGAACTTATATAATGATGATAGACATATGTTGATGATAGACATATATGTTGATAAACTTATATAATGATGATAGGCATATGTGATGATAGACATGTTGATGATGAACTTATATAATGATGATAGACATATGTTGTTGTTAGACATATGTTGATGATAGACTTATATAATGATGATAGACATATATTTGATGATATGAGCATATATGTTGATGATGGAGCTTATATAATGATGATAGACATATGTTGATGATAGACTTTATATATTGATGATAGACTTATATAGTAATAGACATATGTTGATGATGGAGCATATGTTGATGATAGACTTATATAATGATGATAGACTTATATATAATGATGATGGAGCTTATATAATGATGATAGACTTATATATGATGATAGACATATAATGATGCAACTACTACTCCTTATGCTGACTATATGATAAGTAGTCAATATACATTACTCTTTAACCATGTGTGTATTCTTCTCTCGACTATATACATCCGTGTATTAATTCATCAGGATTTATTGCCCTTATTTTACACGGTACTCGTACAAGGTCATAGACATGGTAAGCAGGGTCACCTGGAGGTCATTTATGTCGTCGAGGTCATGGGTTTGTCAGAGATACCTGGAGGTCACAGGTTCATGGTGGTTAATTTATATCTTAGAAAATTTGGTGAAAAAAAAGGTTGTGCTGTTTCAATGTTTTGGGGTCAATTAGTTGTTTTCTCGTCTTTGTTCTATTGTTAAGATTCATCCCAGCATCGACTTTTTCCTTTTCACAGCTCCGAAACGTTAAAGGTTCACTATATTGATCCGAAGCATGCTAAATCTATAAGCTTGATTTATGGCCAAGGTTCAGTCTATGGATAGAAACTTTATGGTTCATTTGCTCACATATAGTCTATTGAATCCGTATCTATTCTGACCCTTTATTTATCCCAGGATTAACTATTATTAGTATTATCTAGTATATTATCTTCACCTTTCTTGTCCCAGTGGTATCTACCACAAGTATAGGCTTATGAGCTTATCTTTCATCCTTTTTTGCTGTATCATTCAGTATTGTTCCATTTTGTTTTATTCCAATATTAAAGTTCTTAGTGTTATATATTATTCCTTTATTTTTTCCCAGTAGCTACCGCTTCTAGTTTGTATCTTTTTTTGTTTTTGCTAGTATTACCTGTCCTCAGTATAACATTAATCCTTTTTTTTTCCCAGTAATGTTTTGGTGGTATTATCTCCTTATTGTTTATCTCAGTATTACTTGCGTCTGGGGTTACCTGAGAGCTAAATTTACTCCCCACAATAAGACGCTACAACACACAGGATGGTCACGTAATCTACAGTGTTTGACGGTCCACGTGCTATCGTGACTGAGCTTGTGGTCATGTTCGTGATATGATTTCCTGTGGTGATTGAACTGTTGATTTGCAATATGATGGAAGCTGTTGGTGGAGGTGTGTGCAATATAATTTGTAAATATTCGATGTGGAGTATTAATGTTTTATGTTCGTAGATGTTTCTTAGTGGTGTGGTTTTGTGTTTATTGAACGGGATAAATCTGCAGAATTGATTTATGTGTTTTGCAATATATGATTCATGCGTTGATAGAAATGGTATAGTCTGGAAAAATAATGTTCGTCCCGAGAAAACATTTATTCTGCAACATGATATGGTGTTGAAAATCTGGCCTGCACGAAGCACGATCTCAACAAACCATAGTGCTGCAGTCTTCAGATTAGATTTATTTACACAATATCCTCACTTGACTCACACTATCCAGAGACCTCATACAAAGATAATAATAACACTGATTGCATGGATTATACTCTCTTATAAATTAGGCATAGGTGGATATATATGGATGTGCTGTGTATATACCAGGAGGTGTTTGGCGAGAGAGGCTGTATTCACTGATCATTAGTAATATTATACTTCTAACTTTGAGATGTAATTAAAAATTCATATAAATATTTAAATTACTACCAGTTTGCTCTGATATTAACTAACGGTAAAATATGATCCTAATTACAGGTACGTATTTATTTTTACTACAGTACAAATATACACCTGGTAATTTATATCATTACAGAAAACTTACCTTGTAGGGGCATGATGGTACCTGTGCTGCTTACTTCCCCAGGAGGCTCTCACAACAAGTATAGACAACAACAACAAGTAGTAGTCCGTCAGAAGGTTATAGAATTTTTGTTATAATATATTACGTAATTTTGATATGCTAAGATCATTCATGAATTGTATATACTATGCACCCAGTCACATCAAAGCCTTGAACTTATCAGATTAAAGACAAAATGATGTTGATGTTAGGGATATAATTCTGATGTTTTGAGAGACACTTGATTTAGAAGTGATAGATAATGTTAAAGAAATAGGTCTCTCTTTTTGGTTTGGTTATCTTAAGAAGGACAATACATATTCCATTAAAATATTGTTTTAGAAAGTTATTTAAGGCATTGATCAAGATATAATTAATAAAGGCAATTATTTGTTTCCTCTCTGCGTGGGATATAATTGTTTATTCTGAAGATATTGAGTAGGGTGATTATTTAAAATATATTCCATTGGTGTGCAAAGTAAGATATAGTTTTTTCTTAAGACATTCATCATGAAAATTTGTGTATTAATCATCTTAAATTGTGTCATGGTAACATCTCGTTGTCATGGTAACATCTATACATAACCTCGTTGTCATAGTAACATCTATACATAACCTCGTTGTCCATGGTAACATCTATACATACCTCGTTGTCGCGTATCTATACTAACCTCGTTGTCATGGTAACATCTATATACATAACCTCATTTGTCATAGTAGCATCTATATATATTAACCTCGTTGTCATGGTAACATCTATATATTAACTTATAATTTGTCATGGTAACATCTACGTACATTAACCTTCAGTCGTGGTTTTCCTTTTACTACTTACTAACACGCCTTCATAACTACGTCCAGAGTAAGAAGGAATTTGTCTAATGCATTGAATTTGATTTTTGACAAGACAGGTTACTCTACAAAATGGACTACTCTCGAAAATGATGTGGGTAGTTTGCTTGCAACATAATTACCTCTTGGTTTTTAGTAGTAGTCATTTTGCAGCATTTTTCTATATATCAATACAGTAGTTGGTTGGCAGGTTTGTAATACATGTTTGCAGAGTAGTTTGTATATGATTGTTAGTTTGTAATATGTATTTATCATTGCATAGAGCAGTTTACAGCATTATCTAATCTCACGTTGATCAGTTTGCTAATATATTTTCTCCACATTGATTAGTTTGCAATATTATTTTATTTATTTTGATGAATTTTTGGCATTATTTCATCTCTATTGATCAGTTTTAAACATTATTTCATCTCGTAGTCAGTTTGCAACATTATTTTTATCCATGTATATCACTTTGCAGCTTGAAATACTTAACTATGTCCTAGTAGTCAGTCTCTGTAATATTCTTCTTAAGTATTTCTGTTAAATTTGCATCCTTCATCTTGTCTTGATAGAGCGGTTAGTTACAACATTGACCAAAGGAATAAATTTCAATAGTTTCTAGTTTTATTATATGAAACTGCTAGAGCTATTAGTTTTATTTTATATCTATAGGAAATAAAATTTAGAAGCTTCTGTACAATCTGCAGTACATGTTGTTCATTTGTACAGTAACATAGATACTTCAGGAAAGTTCAGAGGCATTGTTTCTGTACAATAATACACTAACGAGAAATCCTCAGCACAAAGTGTGGAGCAGCCTTTTATTTATTGAGTGCAGATGTTCAAGAATATAATCAATGGTACAAAGCAACCTTTAATATAGCGCATTCAGTGGACAAGAGCATACAATAATTCATGCACTGTATCCCATCGTACAATAACACAGAACAATCAATGTACAATTTTATAACGCAACACACTGTACACTTTTTTCCTCAATGTACAATACCAAGGTGAATTATTATTATTATTTTTTGTTATCATTAATTACGCTAATGACATCCAGCCACCCCAAGGTAAAGCAATACGGGAACAGGTTAACAACTTACGGGGCTTAGTTAAGTAGTAGGTAATTGTCTGCAACGAAGGAAACGTACTGCTGTTAACTACCCAAATCATTAACCAGACCAAATGTGAACGAAATAGACAATAGAATGTAGAACAGAAATATTAGAGATTAATAGAATATAAATGTGAGGTTTTATTTTTATTTGTTGTTTCATGTTATTTCATTGTTGTGGATGGCATCGTTTTGTTACGAGTTTGAAAGTGTTTGTGGTAGGTATAGGAGGTATTGTTAGATTGTGTGTGTGTGTGTGTGTGTGTGTGTGTGTGTGTGTGTGTGTGTCCTCTCTCTCTCTCTCTCTCTCTCTCTCTCTCTCTCTCCCTTTTCCAACAATACCAGCTGTCCAGGTAACAGTATGATAAAAGCAGATTTAAACATGAATATCCTTGGGAAGAGAAATTACCCACAGCAGTCCTCTCTCTCTCTCTTTCCTCCCTTGCTGTAGCTTGTGGAGTCAGCAGACGACCGAGCTCAGCATATACAGGGAAGCTCTTCGGTCCTGTCTAGAGCTTTCATACTTACATGCATACATTACTGTACATACATACACACGTACATGCATACATACAAACCACATGCATGCATACATACATACATGCATACATACATCATACACACACATGCATGTTAAAATACCTATAGTATGGCCTTCCCCTCCCCTTGTTATTTTATCATATTTGTATCACTTATGTTACTCTTATATTTCAATCAAGAGATCCATTCCCCAATTATGTAACGGTATATTTTCAGCTTTTCTGAAACATTTGTGTTCTTTCAATAAATAGTTAATTATTGGTATTATTATTATTATTATTGTGTGTGTGTGTGTGTGTGTGTGTGTGTGTGTGTGTGTGTGTGTGTGTGTGGTAGCCATTATTACACACAAAACATATACACAAATGCGTGACAAAATAAAATAGAAAATGAGCTGACGAGCAGTATTTTCAATTCTCTAAAATAGATATAAGAAAGGAATGAGAGAGAGGATGAGAGAGAATGCAAAGAGTATCCATATGTGGTGGATGGTAAGTGTTGGTACAGTACTGAGAGAGAGGAGAGAGAGAGAGTAAGTATCCATATGTGGTGGATGGTAAGTGTTAATTTGTTGCAGTACTGAGAGAGAGTGAAGGTAAAATATCATATAGCGGTGGTGGTAGTGTTGATACAGTACTACAGAGAGAGAGTAAAGTATCCATATGTGGTGGATGGTAAGTGTTGGTG
This sequence comes from Homarus americanus, assembly GCF_018991925.1. Lineage (NCBI taxonomy): Eukaryota > Metazoa > Arthropoda > Malacostraca > Decapoda > Nephropidae > Homarus > Homarus americanus. Next base: position 1,830,614 of record NW_024718094.1, read on the forward strand.
TTACAGTACTGAGAGAGAGTGAGAGAGTAAAGGAAATATCATATGTGGTGGATGGTAAGTGTTGAGAATTTTGAGTACTGAGGAGAGAGAGAGAGAGTGAAGAGTAAAATATCCATATATATAGTGGATGGTAGGGTGTTGATACAGAGTACTGAAGTAAAGAATATCCATATGGTGGATGGTAGTGTTGGTACAGTACTGAGAGAGGTGAGGAGAGAGTAAAGTATCCACATATGTAGGTTGGATTAGAGTAGGAGTGTTAATTTGGTATTGAGAAAGAGAGATAGAAAAGTATCCATATGTGGTGGATGGTAAGTGTTGGTACAGTATTGAAGGAGAGAGAGTGAGAGAGAGTAGAAATATCCTTATGTGGTGGATGGTAAGTGTTGGTACAGTACTGAGAGAGTGAGAGAGTAAAAGTATCCATATGTGTGTGGTGGATGGTAGGAGATGTTGGTACAGTACTGAGGAGAGTGAGAGTAAAGAATATCCATATGTGGTGGATGGTAAGTGTTGGTACAGTACTGAGAGAGAGAGAGAGAGAGAGAGAGAGAGAGAGAGAGAAGTAAAGTATCCATATATGGTGGATGGTAGAGTGTTGGTACAATTACTGAGAGAGAGAGAGAGAGTAAAGGAAGTATCCATACTGTGGTGCATGGTAAGTGTTGGTACAGTACTGAGAGAGAGTAAAGTATCCATGTGGTGGATGGTAAGTGTTGGTACAGTGCTACTGGAGACAGAGAGAGAGAGTAAAGTATCCATATGTGGTGGATGGTAAGTGTTGGTACAGTACTGAGAGAGAGAGAGAGAGAGTAAAGTATCCCATATGTGGTGGATGGTAAGTGTTGGTACAGTACTGAGAGAGAGAGAGAGTACAAAGTATCATATGTGGTGGATGGTAAGTGTTAGTACACAGTACTAGAGAGAGAGTGAGAGAGTAAAGTATCCATATGTGGTGGATGGTAAGTGCTGGTACAGTACTGAAAATTGAGAAGGTAAGAGAGTAAAGTATCCATATGTAGTGGATGGTAAATTAACATTTTTAGTACTGAGAGAGAGAGGTAGAGAGAGTAAAAGGAGTATCCATATGTGATGGATGGTAAGTGTTGGTACAGTACTGAGAGTGAAGGATAAAGTATCCATATGTGGCGGTGGATGGTAAGTGTTGGTATGAGTACTGAGAGAGAGTGAGAGAGTAAAGTATCCATATGTGGTGGATGGTAAGTGTTGGTACAGTACTAAGAGAGTGAGAGTAAAAGTATCATATGTGGTGGATGGTAAGAGGTCGCTGGTACAGGTAGAGAGTGAGTAAAGTATCCATATGTGGTGGATGGTAAGTGCTGGTACAGTACTGACCTTGAGAGAGAGAGAGAGAGAGAGAGGAGTAGAGTAAGTATCTATATGTGGTGGATGGTAAGTGCTGGTACAATACTGAGAGAGGTAAAGTATCCATATGGTGGATGGTAAGTGTTGGAGTACAGTACTAGGGAGAGAGAGAGAGTGAGTGAGAGAGTAAAGAGTATCCATATGTGGTGGATGATAGTGTTGATACAGTACTGAGAGAGTGAGAGTAAAAATTATCCATATGTGGTGGATGGTAAGTGTTGGTACAGTACTGAGAGAGAGAGAGTGAGAGAGTAAAAGAGTATCCATATGGTGGATGGTAAGTGTTATTTACAGTACTGAGAGAGAGATGGTAGAGGTAAATTATCCATATTTGGTGGATGGTAAGTGCTGGTACAATACTGAGAGAGAGAGAGTGGTGAAGAGAGTAAAGAGTATCCATATGTGGTGGATGATAGAGATGTTGGTACAGTACAGAGAGAGAAGTGAGAGCTAAAGTATCCATATGTGAGGTGGATGGTAAGTGTTGGTACAGTACTGAAGAGAAGGTGAGAGGTAAAAGTATCCATATGTGGTGGATGGTAAGTGTTAATTTGCAGTACTGAGAGAGAGAGAGAGAGAGAGAGAGAGAGAGAGAGACTAGAAGGAACATGGTCTTGGCCAACTACTGTTTGAGTCTACACACCATTTATTATTGTTACATGTTTACCACCTTTGTTTTACACTGTGGTTTACGTCGTCTGTGTATGTGGGTAGAACCAGTATCAGCCTGTGTGGTGATTTTAGGTTAGGTTAGGTCTGGAGTTAGATTGGGTGGAATTAAGTTGGGTTAAGTTTAGAGTTACTGGATTAGATTATTCAGGTAAAATTTGTGAAAATGTAATTATTCTTCTGACCTAACCTAACTAATACTCATATTTTAACATATTCTCCAAAATCCATAATTGGCTATTATACCAAACTATGTTTCTATAACCTCTCATGATACAATTATATTGCAGTTTATTTTAGCTTTATTTTGGTATTTTTACAGTATACCTGATGTGTCCAAGTGTACCATAAAATTTATTTGGCTAAAACCTATGATAATGAACACGTAAGTTAAAAATTATATTATTGAGAAACGATTAGCAGGAGTCTTAATCCCATTTGTCGATATCGGTAGATCCAACACCTTTATCTTAACTATTACGTAAAGCACGAAAAAAATACTAAT
>NW_024718094.1:1833273-1852698 GCF_018991925.1 Homarus americanus
AGACACACCATAAAGCAATACATATTTCACACACCAAATGACGCCACCTGATATTAAATAATCAAAAATCCCTAAATCTGTTCTTGTATATAAAATCGGATACATGAGAGACAGATTTAATAGTAGACAGATCAAGGGAGAGAAGGAAGGGAGGGGGAGGGGGGGGGAGGTTGTCCTTAGTGGTACTGCTTAATATTAACCAAGATTAACGAAACAATTCTTCGTCATTGGTCACACAGACGCCACCTAGCGGATGTAAATGATTCATATCTGTACTAACTTGATATTGTGACTCGGAATTAATTATGTTGTTTACGTGTTGTCAGGAACTTGTGTTGATCTATCTATGGGTGTTGTGTTGAGTACTTGACCTTTTAAGTACGAGTTAACATCCCGAGACCCGAGTACGTTATCAATTTTTTTAAGGGATTGAGTTCTTGGACTTAAAATAGAGGGGGGTTAAGTCATTGTACTCTAGAGGATAAAACATCGTACTCAATCATTGTACTCGAGGGGTTAAGATATATTTTTCATTGAACTCATTGTATTCAAGGGGTTGACATCATAATACGTACGTTAAGTGACATATAATGATTTCACATGTTATAAATCACCCAACAATAACACAGCAATCACACACTAATCACTAACATACTTTCAGACATTTTTCCCAACATGGCTGCTGCTAAAGGGTTGAGACATTTCCAGACATTGATGACTGTGTTTGGTGTAGCATTGGAAACAGGTGTGTCTACGTATACCTGCGCGTCTCTGTACTGTTAATTAAGTTTCATCTACAGGTGTAAAGGCCTAGTTATCTTTACGTAAAGGCCTGGTCTGGTAATGATGATGGTAGTAATTGCATATACAGTTATACACATAGCTTTTGCTGTATAAAATAATAATAATAATAATAATAATAATAGTAATAATAATAATAATTGTTCTTATCTATCATCATAATGGTTTGTGAGTTCAACCATTGAGCCTTAGGTAGTTTACAGGTCATTAGAGTATACAAACTCAACCAGCCAATCACAGTAGAGTATTGATGATCATTAGCGAGGGTTAAGGAAGGAGGGAAGGTGACAGAATGGTTACTGATAAGTTTTGATCTGATTGTCAGTTGATTTGATTCCATATGTAATTTTACCTCAAGAAAATTGCTGTAAATATCAAAGTCCAATTAATTAAATAAACAAAATAAAAAATTAACCCCGAAAAATTAATAAATACCCCAAAATCGTGTCATAAATTTTTAATATGTGCTGAAATTTTTAATAATTTCCCTAAATTAATAGAACCCAAAATTTAATAATATATCGATTAATATATCTCTTAATACCTATTGTTTCACCTGTTTCTCTCTCTCTTGTCACAGGTAATTAAGGAAACGTAGGTTGGAGCTCAGGTGTACAGATGTCTTCGTCCTTACCTGAATGTGGCGTTCATTTTCCTTCTCCTTGTGTAGATTGTCTGTCCTCTTGCTGTCCTGTTAAAGGTTAATTAGGTTCAGTTGCTGAGACATAGTTAAGCTGAGATGTGATAAACCTTTCTCAGACCCTCACGTAATAAGCTTTTCTCAGAATCTTCCTTTTACTGGTGAGACATAAATAAGCTTTTCTTATAATTCTGCTGAGATTTGAATAAGCCTTTCTCAGACCCTCACATAATAAGCTTTTCTCAGACCCTCACATAATAAGCTTTTCCCAGAACCTTCATTTTTACTCGTGAGACATAAACAAGCTTTTCTCATAATTCTGCTCAGACAATAATAAGCTTTTCTCATGACTTTCCTTTTACTGGTGAGACATAAACAAGCTTTTCTCATAATTCTGCCGCGACATAAAGGATGCAAATTAAAACATAAAATCACTTAAAAATTCCCCCCAAAATATAAAACAAATTAAACCAAGCTGACTAAAAGTATATCATTGACTGTATTAAACTGGCTTTGAACACCCATCACACGAGCAAAGCATCCGTCACTCAGATCAGTTCAGGCAGCCCAATATAAACGTCTAATTTATTATATATTAATTATTATTGTCTGTGATTTATAGATACGTAGATTTTGACTTAAACCGAACATCTTTTTCTTCTAGTTTTAATTGTCTTAACCTAACCTAACCTAACCTAACCTAACCTAATCTAACATAACCTAACCTAACCTAACATAATCTGAGATACGTTTGTATTAATCTCAAATTGTCGTACAGTATCAGCGTTAGGATCAGTTCTTAATGGTAGGGACTCCAGGTCTTGTACTTTCGAAGGTACTTACGTTAGGTTTTTCTCGTAAGTGATGTTAGAATTCATTTACCTGCTGGATTGGAGGTACAGCTCGCACAGGTACATCCAAATTGATATTTAAATTACCTGTGAACCATCATGGTGTACACATGGTATGGACGTACTCTGAATGCATACTACGAATATACAGTCATGAGATGTGTACGTCTTGCCATGAATCCACACATTGTACACAGGGTGAATATGTATGTACCCCCCCCCTCCCCCCGGACAGGGAAGCCTTACACCCCAGCAAGACACATCCGAGGAAGCCATAGGTCTGATTGCCTGCACCTTTGTCGTGGGATTATTGCTCCACTCAGAAGCACTAAGGGTCGATATTTTACAACCTTGGGTGTTCCTAAGCCGCGGGGAAGCTTAGTTTAGGTGGGTCGTAAGAGCGTCCTCAAGTAAGCTTAGTGGGTGTTAGGAAGGAGTTTCCAAGAGTAAGCTTAGTTTAGGTGGGTTTTAAGCTCTTCTTCGTGTAGGCTTAGTTGAAATAAGTCATAGTAAGGATTTTCTATGAGTAAGCTTATTTAAGGTGGGTTTTAAGGTGATTCGTGAGTAAGCTTAATTTAGTTGAATCTTAGTAAAGAGTTTCCACTAGAAAGCTTAGTTTACGTGAGTTTTCGTAGAGATTTTCCATGAGTAAGCTTATTTTAGGTGAGTTTTAAGGTATTTCCACGAGTAAGCTTAGATTAGTTGAGTCTTAGTAAGAGATAGTGTTTCAAGAAGATCCTGTTTCAAGTTGTTACTTCAGGGTCAACCTCGAGCTTACTAACTTAAAATATTACAAGATCTTTTACCCTGTACTACAAGCTTAAATAATAACTAACAAACTTAAATAACTTAGAAGAGCTTAAACTACTAACAATAAGCTTAAATAACTAACAATAAGCTTAAATAACTCTCAATAAGCTTAAACAATAACTGATAATTACCGATTCAAGCTATTTAGATATAATTCAATAATTTTCGTCATTATTATTTAAAAAATTTAACATTTTAAGGATTTTCATTCAGGTAATAATTGATTTTTTTGGTTGCTTCATCTTAATTAATATGATGTGGTAATTAGATATAATGGGAAACACTAATGAGTTAATTAATTGCTTAATATTATGTAACTTTGTAATTACTTTTTAAGATGCAACGATAAGGATATTTTATGTATTTACTCAACATGAAAAAATCGATGGTTAGGTTAGGTTAGGTTAGGCTAGGTTGTGTTGGGATGGGTTGGGCTAGGTTAGGTTGGGTTGTGTTGGGTTGGGTTGGGTTGGGTTGGGTTGGGTTGGGTTCGGTTGGGTTGGGTTGGGTTAGGTTATATGCTTACTCTACATAAAGAATTATGGTATATACACGTCCAAAATCATGATAGAAAATGGTGTAATATTTCCTCTTGTGACTAAATGAATGATGATAGTGAATTATCGTTGCTTCACTCACTATAAAAGTCTTGCTTCACTCACTATAAAAGTCTTGCTTCACTCACTATAATACTTGCTTCACTCACTACATAACTCTTGCTTCACTCTATAACTCTCACTTCACCCATTATAAAAAAATTGCTTCACTTGTTCTAAAAATCAAGATACAAAGTCTTATTCCCAGTGTTAAAATGACAAACAAACAGACACTATTTCTCACTCCTGTACAGAAATTACAAACACCTGAGTCACATGACCAGGTATAATAATGATCTCACAGGTGTATAATGAAGTATGGGAAGAGTAACTAAGGACAAGTAATATCAAATACCAAAAAAAAAAAGTATTTGATTTTCGTTTTTTTTAATTCTGTAAAAATTTTTGGTTAAGGACAGACAGACAGACAGACAGACAGACAGACAGACAGCCCGCCAGCCAGCCAGCCAGACAGACAGACACACACCTACAGATCACACGTATAAATTAATCATCTTTAAGTGATCATGCTTCTATGCGTTAATCAGTCGCCACCATCTTGCTATAACACGTCTTGGCTCACAACAACATGGCCAGTCGTCAATAGTGCCACAAGACGGCGGCACTACTCATGCATGGGTACTTGGCACTTAAGTCACGTATCAACACTCATGAAAATTTCAGCTTGAGTGCCACTGTTGGGTTAGGTTAGGTTATGTTAGGTGGAAACTATATTAAGGGAATAAAGTGTTGTGTGTATATAACTCTCTCTCTCTCTCTCTCTCTCTCTCTCTCTCTCTCTCTCTCTCACTAAGCATCATCTATATATATTCATGCATAACACACAAACAGTCATCTACGTTCTGTTCTTCTGTTATTTAAGTGAAGAGGAGAGAACAGCGGTAAACCTTGCTGTCGTAGTTACACCTGTGATTGACTTACCTGAACTACACCTCTGTGATTGACTTAACTGAACTACACCTCTGTGATTGACTTAACTGAACTACACCTCTCGGATTGACTTACCTGAACTACACCTCTCGGATTGACTTACCTGAACTACACCTCTCTGATTGACTTACCTGAACTACACCTCTGTGATTGACTTACCTGAACTACACCTCTGTGATTGACTTAACTGAACTACACCTCTCGGATTGACTTACCTGAACTACACCTCTCGGATTGACTTACCTGAACTACACTTCTCTGATTGACTTACCTGAACTACACCTCTGTGATTGACTTACCTGAACTACACCTCTCGGATTGACTTACCTGAACTACACCTCTCTGATTGACTTACCTGAACTACACCTCTGTGATTGTCTCACCTGAACTACACCTCTGTGATTGACTTACCTGAACTATAGAGAGAACAAAGGACATAACCAAACAGAATAACTAAACAAACGATTGGAAATGTTGAGAAAATAAGACAATAAAATGCTAAACAAATTCTGGTTGGTAGTTCAAAGTCAAGATCCTCAAAAAAATCTTGAAATTTGGTTATGGGAACAAGTGCGTGGTAACAGGAGTGTACTGACATATAGGTTGAAGTTGAGGTTGGAGGTTGAAGGTTGAGTTTGAGGTTGAGTTTGAGGTTGAGTTTGAGGTTGAGTTTGAGGTTGAGTTTGAGGTCGAACCAGAGGTCGAATCAGTTCAAGTTAAAATTCGAATATTATAAAACTTTGATACATTACCACCAGGATATTTTCTCCCTCTGTGTTGATGAACATTGATAAGATCTACCAGCGTTCCCAGACAACCCGAAGAATCTGTACTGAATATTTTTCCTCTACCAACTAAGCAAATAAACTTCCTTTCACACAGACCAATACAAGTTCATTTGAAACCCTTGGTATGATATGTGATGAAATATATATGAATGTGTAGGAAACAAGTAAATGTGGAGGTGAATCTACTGTTGTTTGAAGGTGTTTTTGTTCTTTGTTCACTGTTCTTGTTTTTCTTGTTATTGTTGTTCTTCGTGTTCCTTTTCTTCTTGTTTCTTTTTTTTATTACTTGTTTTTCTTCCTCTTTTGCTTTGTTGTTCTTGTTGTTTTTGTTGTTGTTATTATTATTGTTATGATTGTTGTTCTTGTTATTGTTCTTCTACCTCTATTTTCTTCCTCCTCTTTATTTTCTTCCTCTTCATCTTAGTTATTAGTGTTATTTTTCTTTTTCATCTCTTTCTTCTTATTCATCCTCTTTTATTTTCTTCATCATCTTCTTCTTCTTTGTTCTTTGTTCTTTCTTCTTCCTCAAAAACAAAATACTTACCCAGGTGCCCAGAGGGAGCATCTTGTCGCACAGGTAAATACCACAATCACCCACACCTTGACTGAATCCTTAATTATCACAGTCTAAATGATATATGTTAATACTATGAATTAAACACTAATGGTGAAATAACCTCGGAAGTCATACCTAGGAGATAAGGATTGGAGGACGGAGATAAGGCTTGGGGGACACAACTAGGAGATAGGAATTGGTGGACGTAACTAGGAGATAAGAATTGGTGGACGTAACTAGGATATAAGAATTGGTGGACGTAACTAGGATATAGGGATTGGTGGACGTAACTAGGAGATAAGAATTGGTGGACGTAACTAGGAGATAAGAATTGGTGGACATAACTAGGAGATAAGAATTGGTGGACATAACTAGGTGATAAAGATTTGAGGACGGAGATAAGGCTTGGGGGACACAACTAGGAGATAGGAATTGGTGGACGTAACTAGGAGATAAGAATTGGTGGACGTAACTAGGATATAAGAATTGGTGGACGTAACTAGGATATAGGGATTGGTGGACGTAACTAGGAGATAAGAATTGGTGGACGTAACTAGGAGATAAGAATTGGTGGACATAACTAGGAGATAAGAATTGGTGGACATACCTAGGAGATAAGGATTGGAGGATGGAGATAAGGCTTGGGGGACACAACTAGGAGATAGGAATTGGTGGACGTAACTAGGAGATAAGAATTGGTGGACGTAACTAGGATATAAGAATTAGTGGACGTAACTAGGATATAGGGATTGGTGGACGTAACTAGGAGATAAGAATTGGTGGACGTAACTAGTAGATAAGTATTGGTGGACGTAACTAGGATATAAGAATTGGTGGATGTAACTAGGATATAAGAATTGGTGGACATAACTAGGAGATAAGGCTTGGAGGACGTATAACCAGATCACTGACACAGAGAAACCGACCTGACCCCTGACCCCAGACAGTATGACACATCAGCCTCCAGTAAAATTTCACAGACATATGAGGTAGTTGCCGAGGCTAGTTGTGATGAAGAGTGGATTATGTAGGCCGTAGTTAGATCTTTGGGAGGATCAAGAAAGTGATGAAATGTGATGATTGATTAATGTAGTGATGATTGATTAATGTACCTGTTGATGAGATGGAAGTAACAACAAGAGGTAGAAGTGAAGTGGAAGGGTGGGTTTGTGTGTGTGTGTGTGTGTGTGTGTGATGATCTTTTGATTTAATGATACAATGGTAATAAAACTCCTTTATAACTTAGAGTAGAAGCGTAAAGATATGATTAATTAAAGGACAAAAATAACCTATAACTCAAAAACGTAATTAAGAGTAAACGGTAGCCATTAAACTATATAATTAAATTCGCAAAAAAAAAATAATGATTTGGTTAGTTTACGTTCTTAGCTCTGTACATTTTTACTACAAAATATATTGGTTTTGAAAATTTTAGTTGGTTCTCTCACCAAATTTTAAGTGTATTCCTAAAACATGTAAAAATACGAGTTTCAGGTTTAAGAAATATCCCAGTATTGAGTCCAGCAGGTGTATAGGGAGGAGGCACCACCACACACCTCACTATGTTTCCCTGATAAACTTGCTTCACCTACTCAACTTAGGATGTAAACCAGCATCTTATTGGTTGACTGAAGTTATGACGCCACAACCTTGATGACAAAAATGGTTTCAACCTTACATAGAAACTCGACCGATATTTGATGTTACTGAAAGTTTGTATATTATAATGTGGATTCATTTGATGGTAATTAATTCATTTGCAGGTGAATGTTGAAGGTAGGAATGGTATCAAAATATAGACTCTATCGTAACTATTATGGGAAATATTACATAAGAGTTACTTAGTTCAGCTGGTGGTATATTAACCCAACTTCGGAATTACTGGATATATTATATTCAAGACAAAATGAATTAGTTACAACCCCTGAAGAAAACTGTGTTGTCTTCATTTACCTGCCAGGTAATGTCTCGTACCTTTAACTTAAAGACGGTAATTACACACAACACTTGTATATGTTTTGATTGAGAAGAAGTCGTTGGTTTAGGGCAGGTGTTTTTGATGGCAGGTAACACAGGTGTGGTCGATGATTGCAGGTGTGTATTCGGTCTATCTGTATTCCAGTGGTAACCATTTTGGTCTCGGTAGGTAAAGAGACCAAGCGTTATTATTATTATTGTTTTACTTCTATGAATGTGGTCTCCCATGACACAATAATCATGACCAGTGTTATTTATTGGTCTTGACGAAAATGTGATATGTCAACGTTATTCACTGGACGTAATGAATAAACGGTCTTTGGACACTTAAAGAAAGACCACTAACAAAGACCACTTAGATTGTTTAAAGTTGGGATCCGTCGACAGTCTTGGCTTCAAAATGACTAGTAAAGTCTTCAGCACAGTCACTCTTGTACTCAGCAGTCAACGTGGTCACCAATCCTCAGGACTCACAAAATGCCAGAATCTGAACCTACCCTACCCTACCCTACCCTAACCTACCCTACCCTACCTAGCCTAAATTATCCCTAGCTTAACCACATCTAACCTAACTTCAGCTTAACTTCACCTGACCTAACCTAACCTAATCCCATTCTTAACCTAACCTAATCCCCAGCTTAACCTAACCTAACCTGCAGTTTTAATTTAGATTCGTGTTTCTGGTCCTGCGAATAACGCCTATGTAACCTGTAAAGTTTTTCGGGAGTTGAAACTTACAAGAACAAGGAAGTTTTTTGGGGTGAGTGGGGATTAATTATACCGATGGAGTAAAACAATAACAATAACAACAACAACACCACAACCCACACCAACAAATAACAACAATAACACCACCACAACCACCCACAACACCACCATCACCTACAACAACAAATAACAACTACACCAACAATCACAATACCACCACCCCCAACAAACAATTACAATCTCCAGTACCACATGTGTTACCTGTAGTTGTTAAAGTTTACAATACAAACTACACATCTGGAAAGGAATTACACACACACACACACACCTGGTTGGGTACAGAGGAGAGTTAGCTTAATAATACACACCTGTCTGAGTTATAAAGTGATCTACCACTAATGAGAAGTGAGCTAATTAATTAATACCTGTGTGGACTATGAGGTGAATTTACTCACTGAAGAAAATAAGTATTCACCTAAAGTAATGAATTCGGCCTCACCTCACCTCACCTCACACTCACCAATATGCTAATGAGATGTGTTTTGTCTATATTCTCAAGACAATCGTGTGTGTGTGTGTGTGTGTGTGTGTGTGTGTGTGTGTGCTTAGATGTGGTAGTGTTGGTTCCCTGTATAAAGTGTTTATAAATAGTGATGGACACGGTAGGTGGCAGAATCTCACTTGGTCTATTTTAACCTGCTAAATATCTAACCTAACCTATGCTAACCTAACCTAAACTGACCTAACCTAAACTGACCTGACCTGACCTGACCTGACATCACTTATCTTTGCCTAATTTAACCTAACATAACCATTTCCTCTTAATATGTCATGGAAGCCACACATCCACAACATTGCTAAAGCTGCCTACCGAAAGATGGGAATGCTGTACAGATGTCGTAGCTACTTCACTCCTGAGCAGTTGCTTCAAGTATAGAAGGGATTCATTTGTCCTAACTTGGAGTACTGCTCTCATATCTGGGGTGGCTCTTCTTCTGTCCAACTTTTAGATAGGGTGGATTCAAAGGCATTTGGTCTTATTAACTCTCCTCCTTTAGTTGATAATCTTTCTTCCCTTTCTCTTCGCCGCAATGTTGCTTCACTCTCTCTCTTTCACAGGTACTTTAACGGGCAATGTTCGGTGGAGTTGGCATCCTGTGTACCGCCGGCAAGGCCGTGGGCTTATAGCACTCGTCTTGTCCGCGGTGCCCACCGTTTGTGTGTGGGTAACACTATAATAACCCGTTATAGTACTTCCTTCTTTCCTCACACAGCCAAACTGTGGAATTCTTTGCCTTCTTCTGTGTTTTCATGCTCATACAATGTGTCACTTCAAAAAGATGATTTTCCGGCATCTTCGTGGTGTAGATTAATATAGTCTTTTCTCTTAATTTTTTTTTTACTCATATTTTTTACATTTGAGTGCACAAATCCGAACGTAATAATGAAATTTAACATAAATGCTCTTATAGGATTACAGTGTTTCAAAAATTAATAACTTAACCTCTTCAAGTCAACAGAATAATATTCTCATTTTGTAAAAAAAATAATACTGGTAACAAGTTTATTTTCTTACATTTGTAGGATAATAGTGTACAAAGAATTACCGGTAATAATTTCAAGTCAACACAATATTCTCATTCTGTAAACAACAAAAATAGTTCAAAACATTTAAATTAGCTTAGTTGAACATTGAAATGGTTATGTACTGTGACACGCTTAGATGCCTTTTCCTGTCCAAGGCAATTTCTTACCTTTGAGTGTACAAATACATATGTGGAAAAAATTATCTCAACCCCTGCTGATGATGCAACAGCTGTAAATAATTGCCTAGGAACATCCATTACATTTTCTGTCATATCATTGGCAAAATACTGCCACCAAGCAAGGGGTGAGAGAGATTTTACAACATCTTTACCAAAATAGACCTCTTTAAATGGTGCACTTCTTCCATGGAAGGACATTAATGTTGAAAGGAAATGTGGAAGAGACTCGCACAATACTGTTCTGCAATGTCTCGCTGCTCAGGAGTCAGATGTCTGCCCTGATACCTTGGATCTATCACATTAGCTAGAAAATGGGCAGGTGTCAATGCTACTTTGATTCTTTTTTCAAAATTATCCATATCCTTCTTATCTGTTAAGTACTCCTTAATATCAGTTTTCAGTTTTATCCAGATTTCTACAGCATCACTTAATAGGGTATGTTCTCTCTGGACACAGTCCAATGCCACAGCAATAGGCTTAAGTCTCTCTAAATAGTCTTCTGCAGTTCTTTTTAATGCCTTATCATTAACTTTCCATTAAATTTTCTTATCAATGTCTTCACTATTTTCTTTGCACACTTTGACAAGGGTCTCCCAGTTCTATAAATAAGATTCAATAGAATCTGTCACTGTGTTCCATCGTGTGTCTGATGGCATTACTAGCGTTGTTCCTCCTGCTCTTCTATACAAAGATCCTGGGATGTGATGATTTCTGAAGTACTTAATGATTTCAGTAATGTGCTCCTTAACGTTCTTGATTTGCAGGTCTTGTGAAAGCAAATTTAACAGGTGTGCAGAGCAACCATATGTTATAATGGATTTATCTTGTCCGAATTCACTTCTCATTTTTGCCATATAAGCAGTATTATCTGTTACACAGCTTCTTACTGTGCATCCAAATTTGCCTTCACACTTTTTTGTAGCACATTCAGCTAATTTCAACAGATATTCAGCTGTGTCTTGATTCTGTGTCCATAGAGTCAACACGGTAACAATATATTTCATGTAAATATATACATTAATAATGAGACCTCATGATATGATCAAAGTTTGGCAAAACTGGAGAGAACAGACTATAGTACAGTACATCATTATTTAAATCCAAATAATGTTATTAGCTGCTACATTGTATATACTTTTCAATCATGTAGAATAAAAAGAGAAAACAGTTATTAGTAAAAAAATCATTTTGATTTAAATCATGATTTTTTTTACTCTGATTTAAATCGATTGAAATCATGTGATTTAAATCATTGATTTAAATCATAACAACCCTGGTCACAAGACTAGGAAAGGCTGTGGAAGGTGTCCAAGCAAACTCCTAAACCTTAGCTGCTAACAAGTGCGCCATTATGATCACCTGCTACTGGTGAGCCAATAATAACTTGTCCGCTACATGTTTACAACCTCACTTGCTTCTGTCTCTGTATTAGTTCTCACAACATTCCTGTGTGAACCAAACTTTGGTCACAGGAACTTTATCATAATAATTAAACTAAACACTTTGTTAATAGTTAAGAGGCGATAATAGTCCTCAGTTGTCGCCAGTCTTCTTTAACTGTATATTAACATAGACCTTTGTCTTGGGTTATAGACACAAGCATTATGGACAGCCAACTCTTGTTTTATGTCAGCCGTTTAAGTTATAATGGGGCGGGAACTGGTCGTTTAGGCCGGCAAGGCCTGACTATACAACGGCCTAAACTAATAACGGCTTAAACGCCATGCAGCCAAAACAAACAAGTGAACAGTCCCAGACGAAAGTTCTTGATACAGTCAAGGTGGTGGGTATATAGTCCGCCCCCACCCTTACTGGACGGCGCGTCACTGTCCGGCCATCGCCTCCAACACACAAACAAGCACCCTCGTAGTTCAACATTCGCGCTTTGATGCTTCCATTTCTCTATAAGGAGTGGGAAAGAATGTCATTGTTTTGTTTAATATATTCACAAAATAATTTACCCAATCAAGTTTTACATTGTTTGATCTGGTTATCTATGAAGCAGTCGTTTTTTTAGAAGCCGTCGGTGATGTGTTTGTACTGAAAGTTTGTCTGTTTTATTAGGATTCCAGCACAGAACACAGGATCAATGAACTACTTGACCATGACCCTCTATGTGTGACCCTCAATAAATATACACTTACATACTTAAATTTATTTCCAGGTGATAATACTAAATCCCTCTTCATAAAAGACTAATATTTCTCAGGTAAAAGTTATATATAATATAACTATCGAAATCAAATGTTAAGATCAGACGGTGACTTTACGTAAATTCTCGTCAATCAGGTGTTTACGAGCACAGGGTTGGGTGTGGATGGGGGATGGGGGGATTCCACGCCCTTCCCAGTCGGTGGGTCCTGATACCTTCCGTCGGCGCCTTACGGATGGTGCCATTCTCCACCTCCCTGGATGGGTGTGGATGGGGGATGGGGGGATTCCACGCCCTTCCCAGTCGGTGGGTCCTGATACCTTCCGTCGGCGCCTTACGGATGGTGCCATTCTCCACCTCCCTGGATGGGTGTGGATGGGGATGGGGATTCCACGCCCTTCCCAGTCAGTGGGTCCTGATACCTTCCGGCCAACTTGACCGGAGGTACCATTCTCCACCTCCCAGGATGGGTGTGGATTCTTCTTTCGTCTTCTTTCTTCTTCTTCTTCTCTCTTCTTCTGCTTTCTTCTGCTATTTTTTCTTTCTTCTTTCTTCTTCTTTCTTCTTCGGATGTGGTTGGGGGGGTATTCCACACCTTCCCAGTCGGTGGGTCCTGATACCTTCCGTTGCCAACTACGGATGGTACCATTCTCCACCTCCCAGATGGGTGTGATTCTTCTTCTTCTTTCTTCTTCTTTCTTCTTAAGGATGTGGTTGGGGGGGTATTCCACACCCTTCCCAGTCAGTGGGTCCTGATACCATTCTCCACCTCCCAGGATGGGTGTCATACTCGTGTTGTCACCCACTCGAGTCATTAGTTCAAGTGAGCATCTGGCTGGGTCCAGCCTCGATCTCGTCCCGCCGGAGCTGGACAGTGGTACCTACTAGTATGGGTGTCATACTCGTGTTGTCACCCACTCAAGTCATTAGTTCAAGTGAGCATCTGGCTGGGTCCAGCCTCGATCTCGTCCCGCCCGAGCTGGACAGTGGTACCTAGTTCGCCAGGCCGCCGCCAGGGGGACACTGATCAACATTCCAGAAGTTGTATTTATGTTACATGTGGTATTTTTTCAGTTTTTCTTCAATAATTTATTTATTTGCGCAGTTATTAATATGAATTTATACTCAAATAGCAGAGTTACCGTGACGCTGTTGTTTGGGACAGGTTCTTGCAAAATGTCTTCATTAACTATTCAATAGCAGGATCTATCTTGATATGTTTCACCAGTCGCCGCTGATAGATAGACATGAGTCATATACACATGCATACACGCACACACATGACAGGCCAACAAGACAGTCATACAAGGACACACATGACAGTCAAATACACAAGACAGTCATACACGCACACATGAGTGATTGTGTGTGTACACAACAAGACAATCATATACTTGTGTTGTGTTGTATTGTAGGGAGAGTTGTGTTGTGTTGTGTTGTAGGGAGAGTTGTGTTGTATTGTAGGGAGAGTTGTGTTGTGTTATATTGTAGGGAGAGTTGTGTTGTGTTGTTGTGGAGAGATGTGTTGTGCTGTAGGAGAGATGTGTTGTGTTGTATTGTAGGGAGAGTGTGTTGTGTTGTATTGAAGGAGAGGTTGTGGTGTGTTGTAGGAGAATTGTGTTGTGTTAGGTTGTGGAGTAGGCTGTAGTAGAGAGTTGTGTTGTGTTATATTGTAGGGAGAGCTAGGTGTTGTAGGAGAGATGTGGTGTTGTATTGTAGAGTTGTGTTGTGTTGTATTGAAGGGAGAGTTGGTTGTGTTGTAGAGAATGTGTTATGGTAGTAGGGAGAGTTGTTTGTATGTTGTAAGGGAGAGGTGTGTTGTGTTGTATTGTAGGAGAGTTGTGTTGTGTATTGTAGGGAGAGTTGTGTGGTGTTGTACAAGGAGAGTTGTGTTGTGTTGTGTTGTAGGGAGAGATGAGTTGTGTTGTATTGAAGGGAGTTGTGTTTGTTGTATTGTAGGAGACTGTTGTGCTGTAGGGAGAGTTGTGTGTGTTGTGTTGTAGGGAGAGTTATGTTGTGGTGTTGCTGTAGGGAGTTGTGTTGTGTGTATTGTAGGGAGAGTTGTGTTGTGTTGTAGTGGGAGAGTTGTGTTGTGTTGTATAGGGAGAGTTGTGCTGTGTTGTATTGCAGGGAGAGTTGTGTTGTGTTGTGCTGTAGGGAGAGCTGGTGCTGTATTGTAGGGAGAGCTGTGCCAGTTGTAGGGAGAGTTGTGCTGTGTTGTGTTGTAGGGAGAGTTATGTTGTGCTGTGCTGTGTTTTGTTGTGGAGAGCTTGTTGTATTGCAGGAGAGCTTGTATTATGTTGTGTTGTGCATGTAGGAAGAGTTGTGTTGTGTTGTATTGTAGGGAGAGCGGCTGTGTTGTATTGCAGGAGAGTTGTTGTGTTGTGTTGTATTGTAGGGGAGTTGTGTTGGTAGGGAGAATTGAGTTGTATTGTAAGGAGAGTTGTGTTGTGTTGTATAGGAGAGTTGTGTTTTGAGGTTGTAGGGAGAGTTGTGCTGTGTTGTATAGGGAGAGGCTGTGCTGTGTTGTATTGTAGGAGAGCTGTGTTGTGTTGCATGTAGGGAGAGATGCTGTGTGTTGTATTGTAGGGAGGTGTTGTGTTGTGTCATTGTGTAGAGAGAGTTGTGCAGGGGTTGTGTTGCAGAGAGAGTTGTGCTGTGTTGTATTGTAGGAGAGCTGTGCTGTGTTGTATTGTAGGGAGCTGTGCTGTGTTGTGTTGCAGGGAGAGCTGTGTTGTGTAGATTGCAGGGAGAGTTGTGTTGTGCTGTGCTGTAGGGAGAGTTTGTTGTGCTGTGTTGGACTGTAGGGAGAGTTGTGTTGTGTTGTATTGTAGGAGAGTTGTGCTGTGTTGTATTGTAGGGAGAGTTGTGTTGTGTTGTATTGTAGGGAGAGTTGTGCAGTATACTGTAGGAGAGTTGTGGTCAGGTAGTAGGGAGAGTTGTGTGTATTGTAGGGAGAGTTGTGCTGTGTTGCATTGGTGGGAGAGTTTGCTGTGTTGTGCGATTGTAGGGAGAGTTGTGTTGTGTTGTATAGGGAGAGTTAGGCTGTGTTGGTACTGTAGGAGGAGTTGTGCTGTGTTTATTGTAGGGGAGAGCTGTGTTGTGTTGTGCTGTGTTGCAGGAGAGTTAGTTGTGTTGTATTGTAGGAGAGCTGTGGCTGGTATTATAGAGGAGAGCTGTGTTGTGTTGGTAATGAGAGCTGTGTTGCAGTACAAGGGAGAGTTGTGCTGTGTTGCATTGTAGGGAGAGCTGGTTGTGTTGCATTGTGAGAGCTGTGTTGTGTTGCATAGGGGAGAGTTGTGTTGTGTTGATTGTAGGGAGAGCTGTGTTGTGTTGTATTGTAGGGAGAGTTGTGTTGTGTTGTATTGTAGGAGGTGTGTTGTGTTGTTATTGTAGGAGAGTTATGTTGTGTTGTAAGTTGTAGGGAGAGCTGTGTTGTTGTATTGTAGGAGAGGTTGTGTTGTGTTGTATTGTAGGGAGAGTTGTGCTGTGTTGCATTGTAGGAGAGCTGTGTTGTGTGCTGTATTGTAGGAGAGCTGTGTCAGGTTGTCAGGGAGAGAGTTGTGTTGTATTGTAGGGAGAGTTTGTAAGCAGGCATTGTTGGGAGAGTTGTGTTGTGTTGTATTGCAGGGAGAGATTGTGTTGTGTAGCATTGCAGGAGAGTTGTGTTGTGTTGCGTATTGTAGAGAGCTGTGATGTTGCATTGCAGGAGAGCTGTGTGCGTGGTGTATGTAGGAGAGTTGTGCTGTGTTGCACAGGGGAGAGCTGTGCGTTGTATTGTAGGAGAGCTGTGTTTGCTGTGTTGTAGGGAGTTATGCTGGTGTTGTATTGCAGGAGAGCAGTGCAGGCTGGTAAGAGGAGAGTGTGCTGTGATTGTTGGGAGAGTTGTGTTGTGCTGTATTGTAGGGAGAGAGAGTTGTGTTGCATTGTGGTTAGTGTTGTGTTGTATTGTAGGGAGAGCTGTGTTGTGCTGTATTGTAGGAGAGCAAAGGTAATATTGCAGGGAGAGTAGGTTGTGTTGTGTTGTAGGAGAGTTGTGTTGTGTTGTATTGAGGGAAGAGTTGTGTTGTGTTGTGCTGGTGTTGTAGGGAGTTGTGTTGAGTATTGTAGGAGAGGTGTTGTGTTGTATTGTAGGGAGAGCTGTGCTGTGTAGTATAGGAGAGTTGTGTTGTGTTGTATTGTAGGAGAGCTGTGTCAGGCTGTACTGTGGTGGAGAGCAGGCTGTTACTGTCGTGGAGAGTTGTATTGTGCTGTATTGTAGGGAGAGTTGTGTTTTGTAGTATTTCAGGGAGAGTTGTGTTGTGCTGGTGTTGTACTGTGGGAGAGTTGTGCTGGTTGTATTGTAGGAGAGTTGTGTTGTGTAGTATTGTAGAGAGAGTTGTGTTGTGCTGGTAGGAAGAGAGCTAGGCTGTTGTATTGTAGGGAGAGAGTTGTGTTGCTGTGTTGTAGGAGAGTTGTGTCTGGTTATTGTGAGGGAGAGTTGTGTTGTGTTGTGTAGGAGAAGCAGGTTGTGTTGATTGTAGGGAGAGTTGTGTTGTGAGGTTGTGTTGTAGGGAGAGTTGTTGGTTGTATTGTAGGGAGAGAGATGTTGTGTAGCATTGTAGGAGAGCTGTGCTGGTGTTGTGTTGTAGGAGAGTTGTGCTGAGTTGTACTGTAGGGAGAGTTGTGCTGTGTAGCATTGCTGGGAGAGCTGGTGTTGCATTAAGCTGTAGGGAGAGCTGTGTTGTGTAGCATTGTAGGAGAGCTGGTGTTGTGTTGTGTTGTAGAGAGAGTTGTGGCCAGGGCTGTATTGTGGTGGGAGAGTTGTGTTGTGTAGTACAGAGGGAGAGCTGTGTTGTGTAGATTGCAGGGAGAGTTGTGTTGTGTTGCACAGTAGGAGAGCTGTGCTGTGCTGTATTGTAGGGAGAGCTGTGTTGTAGCACAGGGAGAGTGTGTTGTGTTGCATTGTAGGAGAGCAGGTGTAGCATGTAGGGAGAGCTGTGTTGTGTTGTATTGTAGGGAGAGTTGTGTTGTGTTGTGCTGTAGGGAGAGTGTGCTGTGTTGTATAGGAGAGTTGTGCTGGTGTTATACTGTAGGAGAGCTGTGCTTGTAGTATTGTGGGAGAGTTGTGCTGTGTTGTGCTGTAGGGAGAGCTGTGGTGTAGTATTGTAAGAAGAGTTTTTTGTGTAGTTGTGTCAGGGAGAGCTGTGTTGTGTGTGCTTGTAGGAGAGCTGTGCTGTGTAGCACGAGGGAGAGCTGTGCTGTGTAGCATTGTAGGAGAGTCAGGTGTAAAATGGTAGGGAGAGCTGTGCTGTGCAGTATTGCAGGAGAGCTGTGGCAGGTTGTGCTGTAGGAGAGCTGTGCTGTGCTGCATTGTAGGAGAGCTAGCTGTTGTATTGCAGGGAGAGTTGTGTTTTGTTGTGCTGGGTAGGAGAGCTGTGCAGGTTGGCAGGAGAGCTAGGCTGTGTGTAGCATTGTAGGGAGAGCAGGTTGTGTAGCATTGTAGGGAGAGTCAGGTGGCTGTTGTGGAGAGAGTTGTGCCAGAGAAGGGAGAGCAGGTTGTGCAGTATTGTAGGGAGAGTTGTGTTGCGTTTGTTGTAGGGGAGAGCTGTGCTTGTGTAGCATTGTAGGAGAGCTGGGTTGTGTCAGGTTGTGTTGCCTTTGGTTGCAGGAGAGCTGTGTTGTGTTGTGCTGTAGGAGAGTTGTAGTTTTGCATTGTAGGAGAGAGCTGTGCTTGTGTTGCATTGTAGGAGAGCTGTGCTGTGTAGTATTGTAGGAGCTGGTGGGCAGGTTGAGTTGTGCTTGCATTGCAGGAAGCTGTGTTGTACAGTTGCAGGCGTGGAGAGAGTCAGGCTGTGTTGCATTGTAGGGAGAGAGTTGTGTTGTGTTGTGCAGTAGGAGAGAGTTGTGTTGGTGTTGTATTGTAGGGAGAGTTGTGTTGCGTTGTGTTGACTGTAGGAGAGCTGTGTTGTGTTGTATTGCAGGGAGAGTTGTGTTGTGGTTTGATTGTAGGGAGAGTTGTGCTGTGTAGTATTGTAGGAGAGTTGTGTTGTGTTGTATTGTAGGGAGAGTTGTGTTGTGTTGTATTGTAGGGAGAGTTGTGCTGTGTTGTATTGTGGAGAGCTAGTAAGCAGGTTGTACTGTAGGGAGAGTTGTGTTGTGTAGTATTGCAGGGGAGAGTTGTGTTGTATTGTAGGGAAGCAGTTGTGTTGTGATTGTAGGAGAGTGTACTGGTTGTATTGTAGGAGAGTTGTGTTGTGTTGTAGGAGTTGTGTTGTGTGTAGGAGAGCTAAGCTGTGTTGTATTGTAGGAGAGTTGTGCTGTGTAGTATTGTAGGAAGAGTTGTGTTGTGTTGTGAGGGAGAGTTGTGTGTGTTGTATTGTAGGAGAGTTGTGCTGTGTAGTATTGTAGGGAGAATGTGTTGTGTAGATTGTAGGGAGAGTTGTGTTGTGTGTTGTAGGGAGAGTTGTGTTGGCATTGTAGGGAGAGCTGTGTTGTGTTGTATTGTAGGGAGAGTTGTGTTGTGTTGTAGGAGAGTTGTGTTGTGTAGCATTGTAGGAGAGTTGTGTTGTGTTGTGTTGTAGGAGAGTTGTGCTAGGGTTGGTGTATTGTAGGGAGAGTTGGCTGTGTTGTATTGTAGGGAGAGTTGTGCTGTGTAGTATTGTAGGGAGAGTTGTGTGGTATTGTAGGAGAGCTGTGTTGTGTTGTATTGTAGGGAGAGTTGTGTTGTGTAGATTGTAGGAGAGTTGTGTTGTGTTGTATTGTAGGGAGAGTTGGTGTAGTATTGTGAGGGAGAAGCAGTTGTGTTTTCGTGCTGTAGCAACATGCAATCGAACGAAGCTATCAACAG
>NW_024718094.1:1852798-1929969 GCF_018991925.1 Homarus americanus
ACATAATCTAACCTAATCTGACATAATCTAACCTAACCTGACATAATCTAACCTAACCTGACATAATCTAACCTAACCTGACGTAATCTGACCTAACCTATTGAAACTTAACTTAACCACCTACCTCATCTAACACCACTTTGTAATCTCTTTGCACTACCGCTCACAGGATGAGTATGGGGGGCACAATTAACTAGCCTCTAAGTGGCAAAATAAACAAAACTAATCTAACCTAACCCAACCTGACTTAACCTAACCTGATCTGATCTATCCAACTTAAACATCTTAGAATATATAATTAAGCCGCTAGGTTAATTTAGGCTAAATAGATTACGGAAAAAACACTATACATTCAACTCAATAGTCCAATATAAATATCGGAATGGTTATTTAAAACTTGTAATATTATTGTTCAGTAAATTGCCTCAAATAACGTAAAGGTATGTTCCAGACAGATGTGTTCAGTGATTGACATGGACGATAATAATGACTCGTAATTAGCTCCGTCATTTTTAGTTATTATGCATACATTAATAACGTCAGATCATATATACTAAATACAGACATTAGCTTCTACAAATATAACTTTAATTTCCATAAAACTAAAACGAAATCGACTGAAAGATACGAAAAATTACCGTAATATTTAACTAACCACTTCAAGTTTTTTTTTCCTCATCTACATCTTGAATATGTAAGATCAAATACACTTAATGGAAGTAGTATTCGTTTCAATCACACACACAAACACACACAACACTCAGACAAACTATTAAACTTTTCACAATGTTGACATGGAATTCACCTTAAACAACACACTAATTTCACGTAAAAACTTTAATGACAATGCAATTTATTTCCCATAAAAAGGTAAATGAAATATTATACAGTATTAAAGATAATCAGGTGTTTATTTGTCTACTAGGAGTAAAAACGCACTGATTCTTATCATTATACACAGGTTTGATTACTGGGCAACAGGTGTGATTACCGGGCCATCGACACACTATTACCTGGCCAACACTGGGTTACCTATGTCAAAATTACTGTGATACAAACACGAACAAAATAATGACATAAAATTAGATCAGAAATAGCTATTCATTCCTCCAGACATGTGTGTGTGTCTTCCGCGAAGTGGCGCATTTCCCAGTTTTTTCTTCAGATTTTTCATTTCTGTGAATCGTGTTGATCCGGCGAGACAAGCGTAAGGTGCTGAACATTACTGTACATAAATTCGTAAAAATACCATTGTTTACTGATTTTTTTTCTTCACTTTAGTAAACATTTTCTACAAAACATTACCTGTACTGAGGTAAATTTACATGATCAGACCTGCTGAGAATACACAACAGGCCCTCTAAATATCCAAAGGGTTCTGATCTAGACGGTACCCAGACCTAACCTAACCTAATCTAACCAAATATACACAACGAAATCGAATCGAACCAAACCTATCATAACAATGTAACAATCAACTGTAACCTAGTGTGACCTGACCTAACCAAACCCAATCTAACCTATAGCGTGTTTTCATAAGGTTTTGTTCTCACACTTGAAAAATTTAGCCTCTAATACACACCATTATACAACTGATAACATTTGCTATTTCAAAGTAATTCCAGATGTTAATATTCCTACACCGGCCATATAGAATTAACATGAGAGCTATTTTAAAGTTATTTGCCGGCTATTTTGAAGTTATTTGCCGGCAATTTTGAAGTTATTTGTCGGCTATTTTGAAGTTATTTGCCGGCCATTTTGAGTTTCCTCGCAGGCCGCTTTTAAATTACTTGCCTATTAGTTTAATTTTCCCTGTCGGCAATTTTGGAATTTCTTCGCCGACCATTTTGAAATTAATCAAGAAACGTCGAAGAGTGAGAAAGATTTATCTCAAACTAACGCTTTCAGATATTTTGTAAGATGTTTTCCATTGCTGCACCTTCCCGTGTTGTAACCTCATCACCAAATACCTCACACTTCACACAAATTGAAGAAGGTGAGAATCTGTAACCAAGAAGTCATCAGAATATTACAAAACATGACATACAACCCCATACTGTACACCCAATCTGGTAAACAAAGGAACGAATTTTCAAAACACATAACGAGTCCACGTTTTATAAGTGTTACAGCCAAGGGAAGGTCTTCTTTCTATAGGTTACATCAGCTGAAATCAAATCGAGGAATTCTGAAGTATATTCTACAGCATTTTGTATTTCACTGTAGTCATGTGAAGGAATTCTTTGGCATATTAAACTGTATCTTCTATCAGCTGTAATCAAGTAGTGGGGGAGTTAGCAGATATATGAACTTATATTGCCTGTAATCAACTCTAGGATCTCGGGAGGTATATCATTCTGCTTCCTATATTAGTTATAATTATATGGATCAATTCCCCGGCATTTTCCCCATACCTTAGGTAAAATTTTCCGGAATTTCTTCTCTAATGGAACATAACGACAGCATTAAGATAAAGTTTATATAAAAGTCAATTTGTTAATTTGTTTATTCAATTGTGAAGTTGTTAAAATCTATTTCCTAAAGTATTTCTCCACCTCTCAAGCAATAACTCGAACTAGTAACATCCCTTCGATTTTCCCGCTGAACTTGAAACGCAAATACCGCGTTTTCATCACCACCACCATCAATAACATAATCATACAATAGATTATAATACACACGCTACGTCATCATTCTTCATGCTGCCTAAACAAATTTCTCTGACCATATCCCAAAATGCAGTACGCAAATTCCCACCAAGAATCTGTATAAACTTCAGGTGATTCCTTGAGAATTTGGGTCCGTCTCTATTGCATTGAGATCATAGTAAACTCTCTTGACTTATCTATTTGTTTATGAGACAATCACAGGTCTGGTCTTAACGATATAAACAGGAATATCAGACGACACTAAGCTTGAAAAACATTCACAGGTTAACGAGACACTATATCGTCTACCTGTGAATGCAAGAAAAGGTGATAATATTCATAAATGATTAAATGAATAAGACACTAGCGTAATTTAATGAACGGTATAATAAATCTCGGTAACAATCACACACACACACACACACAGACATTACCTATATCGAAATTAGACAAATGTACTGTAATTAATAACTTCTTCAAAATCTGCTAAAAAAATCTGAATGTTCATGTATATTCAGAAAAGTATTTCACTCTTCTAAAGCGATTCGGTTCATAGATACAGTAAAGCCACGAATATTCTTCACTATACAGCTAGAACATTACAAATTCGTATCCCTTCTTTAAGACAACAACAGTGTACTTTAGGTCTTGCACATCATAAGCAGGAATTATGCCGAGTTATGACGAATCTTATCAGACAACGATCACACATAACTCGGGCTTGTACACGATATAAACAGTAATTATGAAACAGGTTTTAGTAATGACAGTCACACATAACTCGCCTCGTCACAATACAGGTATTCACACTCAACACAGGTATTCACACACTCAACACAGGTATTCATACACTCAACACAGGTATTAATTCACACACACAACACAGGTATTCACACAACACAGGTATTCACACACTCAACACAGGTATTAATTCACACACACAACACAGGTATTCACACACACAACACAGGTATTCACACACACAACACAGGTATTCACACACACAACACAGGTATTAATTCACACACACAACACAGGTATTCACACACACAACACAGGTATTCACACACACAACACAGGTATTCACACAACACAGGTATTCACACACTCAACACAGGTATTCACACACACAACACAGGTATGAATTCACACACAACACAGGTATTCATACACAACACAGGTATTCACACACCAACACAGGTATTCACACACACAAACACAGTGTATTCACACACACAACACAGATATTCACACACAACACAGGTATTCACACACACTCAACACAGGTATTCACACACTCAACACAGGTATTCACACACATCACAGGTATTCACACAACACAGGTATTCACACACAACACAGGTATTCACACTCAACACAGGTATTCACACACACAACACAGATATTCACACACAACACAAGTATTCACACACTCAACACAGGTATTCACACACACAACACAGGTATTCACACAACACAGATTCACACACACACAACAGGCATTAATTCCACATACCTAGCCAATTCACACAACACAGGTGTTCACACACAACACAGTGTTACACACACAACACAGGTATTCACACACACACACAACACAGGCATTAATTCACACCAGGTATTCCAAACACAGGTATTCCTTACACAACACAGGTATTCACACACACACAACCAGGCATTAATTCACATACACAAGCCAGGTATTCACACAACACAATTCACACACACAACACAGGTATTCACACACACAACACAGGCATTAATTCACATACACAAGCCAGGCATTCACAACACAGGTATTCCGCACACAGGTATTCACACACACACACAGGTATTCACACAACACAGGTATTCACACACAACACAGGTATTCACACAACCTGACAGGTTATTCACACAACACAGGTCTATGGGTGTTCACACAACAGGTATTCCACATGGCACAGGTGTTCTACACACACAACACAGGTATTCACACACACAGATCATTCACACACACAACACAGGTATTCACACACTCAACACAGGTATTAATTCACACACACAGCAGGTATTCACACAACACAGGTATTCGCACACACAACACAGGTATTCACACACACACACAACGCAGGCATTAATTCACATACACAAGCCGGATATTCACACAACACAGGTATTCACACACACAACACAGGTATTCACACACCTCAGCACAGTCATTATTTACACACACAACACAGGTATTAATTAACACAACACAGGTATTCACACACAACACAGTATTCACACACTGTACACAACATAGGTATTCACACACAACATAGGTATTCACACACACAACACAGGTATTACACACACAACACAGGTATTCACACACACAACACAGGTATTCACACACAACACAGGTATTCACACTTACAGGTTTACACACTGGTTTCACACACAACACAGGTATTCACACACAACACAGGTATTCACACACTCAACACAGGTATTCACACACACACAACAGGTATTCACACACAGACAGAGTATTCACACACTCAGCACAGGTATTCACACAACAGGTATTCACACACACACAACACAGGTATTCACACTCAACACAGTGCACACACGGCGGTATTCACACACACAACACAGGTATTCACACACACTCAACACAGGTATTCACACACACAACACAGGTATTCACACACACAACAGGTGTTCACACACACAAACACAGGTATTCACACACACAACACAGGTATTCACACACACACAGGGTATTCACACACACAACACAGGTATTCACACACACACACAGGTATTCACACACTCAACACAGGTATTCACACACTCCTTTTGGGTATTCACCTCACAGGTATTACACACAACACAGGTATTCACACTCAACACAGGTATTCACACACACAACACAGGTATTCACACACACCACAGGTATTCCACACACACAACACAGGTATTCACACACAACACAGGTATTCACACACCAACACAGGTATTCACACACTCAACACAGGTATTCACACACTCAACACAGGTATTCACACTCAACAGGTATTCACCTCAGCACAGTATTCACACACTCAACACAGGTATTCACACACAACACAGGTATTCACACCAGCTCAGGTATTCACCTCATCACAGGTATTCCACACAACACAGGTATTCACACACTCAACACAGGTATTCACACACACACTGGTATTCACACACTGCTGGGTATTCACACTCAACACAGGTATTCACACACTCAACACAGGTATTCACACTCAACACAGATATTCACACACACAGGTATTCACACAACACAGGTATTCACACACACAACACAGGTATTCACACAACACAGGTATTCACACACTCAACACGGTATTCACACACTCAACACAGGTATTCACACACTCAACACAGGTATTCACACACTCAACACAGGTATTCACACACTCAACACAGGTATTCACACACACAACACAGGTATTCACACACACAACACAGGTATTCACACACTCATCACAGGTATTCACACACTCATCACAGGTATTCACACACACCACAGGTATTCACACACTCAACACAGGTATTCACACACACTCACAGGTATTCACACACTGCAGTATTCACACACTCAACACAGGTATTCACACACTCAACACAGGTATTCACACTCAACACAGGTATTCATACACAACACAGGTATTCACACACCTCAACACAGGTATTCATACAACACAGGTACTCACACACCTCAACACAGGTATTCACACACACAACACAGGTATTCATACACACATCACAGGTATTCACACAACACACAGTATTCACACAACACAGGTATTCACACTCAACACAGGTATTCACACACACAACACAGATATTCACACACAACACAGGTATTCACACACACAACACAGGTATTCACACACTCAACACAGGTATTCACACACACAACACAGGTATTCACACACACACAACACAGGTATTCACACACACAACACAGGTATTCACACACACAACACAGGTATTCACACACACAACACAGGTATTCACACACACAACACAGGTATTCACACACACAACACAGGTATTCACACACACAACACAGGTATTCACACACAACACAATTCACACACAACACAGTATTCACCACCAACACAGGTATTCACACACACACAACGGGTATTCACACACAACACAGGTATTCACACACTCAACACAGGTATTCACACACCTCAGCACAGGTATTCACACACAACACAGGTATTCATACACAACACAGGTATTCACACACTCAACACAGGTATTCACACACACAACACAGGTATTCACACACAAACACAGATATTCACACACACAACACAGGTATTCACACACTCAACACAGGTATTCACACACTCAACACAGGTATTCACACACACACACAGGTATTCATACACAACACAGGTATTCACACACTCAACACAGGTATTCACACACACAACACAGATATTCACAACACAGATATTCACACACAACACAGGTATTCACACACTCAACACAGGTATTCACACTCGCACATTTTACCTTTATTAAACACGAATTTTCCCCGGCAGGTTAAGAATTTCCCTGCACCTGCCAACTAACCTAGTAAGCCATTTTGAATTTATACCCAACCATTTTGAAATAAATTGAAAACTCGGGTGAGAATAAACCTGGGACTCTACTGACGCTCTCCAACATTTTTGCGACATTTTTTTCCCCTCCGCTCCACCAGTTGTGACGACCTCTTAAGGCCACACGGGAAAAACACACACACACACACACACACACACACACACACCGATCCCAATAAAGTGTTTTAAATAATCCAGGTGCGTAGTTGTATGTTAATTTTTTTTTACAATAATTAAATAGAAAAATATACATAGATCTGTTCAATAATTATATACTATACTAAAAACATAATCAATTAAATCCAGTACACCTCTTATATCTAGTACCACTAATATACTTTTAGTTATCCTTAAAATGTTAATACAAAATATATTGAAATACGATGGTCATATTTCTGTAATTATAACTGTACCTGTCCATATGTATTTTGAATTAATATTAGGTAGTTAATAAATGCGACAGGTGGACGTACATAATTAACAGGTGACAGAGGTTATTAATGACCAAATACTGACTGGTATGTTAATTTCTCGAGTCTGTTCAGGATGATGATGATGATGCTAATTCCTCCTGTCAGTCTGTCATAATTCGAGTGGCATATGACAGTCCGTTTCATTCGTGAGTTTCTTTTTGTCAGACTGTTTCAATTATCAATACAGTCTTAAGGATCAATTCAAAATGACATTCTTGTATAAACTATGATGTCAATAGTTAGAAGTCATTTGAGTTTACAGGCTGTTAACTGTCATATTCTCCGCCATCTTGTTATTTAAAATGAATTTATACAAACTAACTAAAACCATGAAAAATTATTTAAAATCTCAACAAATTATTCAATCAAACTCATATAACTCATGTGAAAATAATCATGAAAAACATTGAAATAATCTAAAATACACCAAATTATTCATACAGGAAAATGTAAAATAATTATTCATAATCACGATAACGTATAAATAAACTAATCACTCACGACCAGCTAACCTTCCCGATCAGCTAGCCTCCCCTACCAGCTAACCTCCCCGACCAGCTAACTTCCCTGACCAGCTAACCTCTCCGACCAGCTAGCCTCCCCTACCAGCTAACCTCTCCGACCAGCTAACCTCTCCGACCAGCTAACCTCCCCGACCAGCTAACCTCCCCGACCAGCTAACCTCTCCGACCAGCTAACCTCCCGACCAGCTAACCTCCCCGACCAGCTAACTACCGACCAGCTAACCTCCCCGACCAGCTAACTTCGCCGACCATTTTAAAAAGAATAAACAACACTAATGCCTTACGAATTTATTTCCTTCGCCGAAAAAAAAAAAAAATTTCTCCAATATTCTTTATATGTATTTATTATATAATTCCACTTTAACAAATTTTTAACTGGAGTTCTGACATTTTCAACATCGTCATCACTTCAAATCCTACAAAGATCAGTGAATATTCTTGACATACACGCGGACACACACACCCCTAACCTAACCTAACCTAACCTAACCTAACCTAACCTAACCTAACCTAACCTAACCTAACTCAACACCACCGGTTAACATCTCAAATCAAGTCAATACAGAAGCCGGATTTCCTGTTTACAGTATAATACAATCACCGCGACACATCCGGAAGACGTGAGACTCCTTATACGGCCTTACTTTCATCCGTACTTCGTAATTCGGGATATGAAAATAACAGAGAAATAACTTTTACTCTTCCTGACGTTTGGGAAATGAAGGAAATTATCTCTTGTTTTCATCAACTAGTTAATAATAATTAGAAATATTTTATTTTATTTTTATTCATTGGATTTAAGAGAATATTTTACTCTCGTACTAAGAATTCTCACAACTAACATCAAGGGACTCTGTAAACACAAACAAGGGACTCTGTAAACACTAGCATCAAGAGACCCTATAAACACAAACCAACAAATAACCAATAGTCGATCAGAAACAAAAACATAAGAACAGAAAACCAATAAAAAGAAAATAGCAGACAATAGCTAAAATAAAATAGCATACAACAACAAAAAATAGTTAAAACTCCTTAAAAAAAAATAGGAAATATAATCCCAAACGAAATTATTAAACAGCAACAAAAATAAAATAATAAAAACAGCAAAAACAAAAGCAGGGAAAATAGTTCCCCACAAGAAAAAATAAAAACGAAAAAAAAAATATGAGAGAGATAAGAGAGATAGAAAAATAGTGAATAATAGAATGACTGAGTGAACGTTGTGGTTTCCTAGAGAATCGTTACCACTGGCTCTGATCTACCGTCACTCATAGCAGGGTTGAGAATACGGATCCCAGGATGAGTCTTGTCAACACAAAGGCTGATCCAAGGTGAAAAATAGACGAGAAACTGGGGAAACCTTTTGGTGTTTTCCCTCAGGTAAATATTCCAACTAGTGAATTTATACTAGGAAAAAACCAGCTAGTGAATAACTGAAAAATACGAAATAGTGAATAACGCTTAAAAAAAAATAT
Source organism: Homarus americanus (assembly GCF_018991925.1). Classification (NCBI taxonomy): domain Eukaryota; kingdom Metazoa; phylum Arthropoda; class Malacostraca; order Decapoda; family Nephropidae; genus Homarus; species Homarus americanus. The sequence goes on from NW_024718094.1 coordinate 1,862,568, forward strand.
ATACAAACTGCTGAATAACACAAAAAAAATCACAATATTCCAACTACACATAAACCATAAAAAAACAAAACAGTGCTAAATAAACCGTGAATAACCACAATAACTATGAATAACTCTAATTTATGTATGATATAAACACGTCTACTTACGAGAGATAGGAAACACTGTGATTGGGTATCTTAAATTACAATGCATAAGACTATAGTGTATTATGAATTGACAATAAAATAGTACATAGATAATTTAGGATGAATGAGCGACATGAATAAGTGTTGATGAATAATATGAATGTATAAATGTTAGTAGGTGGTGAATAAGAAGTCGCTGGTCTCTCTCTCCTCATTATCACCACACCAGCCACCCATCACCACCACATTACTACCATTGATATTGATATAATAGAAACACACAAACACACACACACACACACACACACACACACACACACGAGAATATAAATTGGATGTGTAAAAATTGCTCATGCTAATTGGAGGTGTAATTTGGAACCTATTTAACCAGATATATCACCATTGTACTTAACATCCGGCAGGTGAACTCATTAACTAACACGGAGAAATACGTTTAGAAGAAGAAGCCCTCCTGTATAATAATATATACCGTAGGAAGTGATATTTAACCGGTTAATATACATACAGACACTTAGGGAGTGATAATTCGAGTTGTATTTTCTTCTTGTGTCATTATCCGGTTAAGTAAACGGACAGATAGCGGAAGATCGAGAACCGAACCCACAAGATCTAAAAACGACCTAGGAATCGAAGTCAAAAGGCCCGCCCCTCTCTCAAAATACGCGCTCTCACTCACTCACTCACACACACACACACACACACACACTCAAGAAAAACAAGATTAATAAAAATAATAAAACAACCACTTTAAAACTACCATAACTACGTATAATTAGCTGGTAGGTAGTTAGATGTCTAGTATAGTTTAGCCTTATTTATTTATCCTCTTGTCCAGCATAAATCTTCAGCAGTAAGATTTATCATCCGTTCTACACCATCATCCGTTCTACAACATCATCCGTTCTACAACATCATCCGTTCTACAACATCATCCGTTCTACACCATCATCCGTTCCACACCATCATCCGTTCCACACCATCATCCGTTCCACACCATCATCCGTTCCACACCATCATCCGTTCCACACCATCATCCGTTCCACACCATCATCCGTTCCACACCATCAACTGCTCCCACACCATCATCCGTTCTAATAACCATCATCCGTCTCTACACCATCATCCGTTCCACACCATCATCCGTTCCACACCATCATCCGTTCCACACCATCATCCGTTCCACACCATCATCCGTTCCACACCATCATCCGTTCCACACCATCATCCGTTCCACACCATCATCCACTCTACACCATCATCCACTACTTCACTAAGGTAGAACAGGTAACAGCTAATGTATAATATATCCTAACTAACTCACTATAACCACTGGCAGGTATACTCTCTCGCCAAGTATAACTCATGATTACGTATACTTGTACCCGAGTATATTCTTCCGGTCTGCTTAAGCCGAGGTATAACGACAACATTTAACATCTATGCGAAAATTATACGAGTATATCGCCTTATTAACTTACTATATCCCTGTGGTAAGTATACTTAGACGAAGTATACCTCGATATTACGTCTACTTACGCTTCTGTGTAGTGTGGATTTAGGAGTTATTCATAGATCCGGGTTAGGTTAAGCGACCAATTTCCGGGTTAGATTAGAGAGAAATTGTCCCAAGTGGATTAAAATAAAACGCTGCTGTTTCTAAGGTAATTACAAGATCGGTGTTGCTATAATATATCTAGTATACCCGGTGGAGTATAACGAAAGTACATCATCCCTAAGAACAGGTTTCAGTCAAAAACATATTCTAGAAATGGTTATATCTATTAGGCTATATCTCCAAGTAGTATATTTACGTTAAATAGAATCACGTATTATATAGAAGTGGATATATTATATAAGTTATACTTATACCCGCCACGGTTATACCTCTCTAGACAGTATACTCACAATATAACGAATGTCATTATAAGATACTGTATTCGGAGATATATAAATCAACTTATAATGATATACCGTCATTCCTATGCATATATAATGAATCCTCCATCATATACCACACGAGCATATAGGAATAACATTCATTATATAACTAATGACGAGTTATATGTCTAAATGTAATTCTGAATATACCGAGTCTCAAATACGAATTACAATATATTAAATTCATTCATAAATCTAAAATTTTTATTAAGGTAAATTGTATTAATCAGTAATTAGATCCAGGTGTAAAGTTACCTATTTTTAATACCAATGTTTACCTCTTTTACGAGTTTACTAACATTTTTAGCTCAGTGTTTAATAGTAATTTCTGGCTATTTTTCTGTGTTTATTGCGTATTTTTAGCTATTTTTACGTATTGAATGTCTGTTTAAGCTATTTTTCTGTGATATTAGATTATTTAAATGTTTGTTAGTCTGCCTAGAACCTAATTTAAGCTTTCTATCTACTGTGTCTAACGCTTACTTAATTTTAGCTGTGTTCTACTGTGCTAAACCTATTTAAGCTGTGTCCTTATGTGCAAAATCTACCGGGTATTTTAGCTGTGTTCTGTGCAAAACTTATTGTAGCTGTATGGGTTACTACCTATTGTACTTCTATCAATTAATGAATTACCTAATTTATCCAAATAAATTTCAGATCTGTATCTAAATAAATCAAATACTTATTTCATCTCTGTTACAAGTCTACAACATAACATAGCAGTGTGTTACAAGTCTACAACATAACACAGCAGTGTGTTACAAGTCTACAACATAACACAGCAGTGTGTTACAAGTCTACAACATAACATAGCAGTGTGTTACAAGTCTACAACATAACACAGCAGTGTGTTACAAGTCTACAACATAAGATAGCAGTGTGTTACAAGTCTACAACATAACATAGCAGTGTGTTACAAGTCTACAACATAACATAGCAGTGTGTTACAAGTCTACAACATAAGATAGCAGTGTGTTACAAGTCTACAACATAAGATAGCAGTGTGTTACAAGTCTACAACATAAGATAGTAGTGTGTTACAAGTCTACAACATAACATAGCAGTGTGTTACAAGTCTACAAGTTTTCTTTGTTTATGTTTGTACTAATATATCTGAACCTATTTTACCTGAGTATTAACCTGTCCACAACAAAAAGCTAATTACATGTACTACCTTCGTTCGCAATCCATCACAGCTGTGCTACGTATATTACAGGTGTGTTACGTATATTACAGGTGTGTTACGTATATTACAGGTGCATTACATATATCCAATAACTAATTCAATCTTCCGTGTTACCAAAAACCAGATGAAAAAAGCTTATTTTAGCTGTTTGTAAACAATTCAGAAACAGCTAACCCGGTACAGCAGCTAACTCGGTACAGCAGCTAACCCGGTACAGCAGCTAACCCGGTACATCAGCTAACCCAGTACAGCAGTTAACCCGATACAGCAGCTAACCCGATACAGCAACTAACCCGGTGCAGCAGCTAACCCGGTGCAGCAGTTAACCCGGTGCAGCAGCTAACCCGGTGCAGCAGCTAACCCGGTACAGCAGCTAACCCGGTACAGCAGCTAACCCGGTACAGCAGCTAACCCGGTACAGCAGCTAGCCCGGTACATCAGCTAGCCCGGTACATCAGCTAGCCCGGTACAGCAGCTAGCCCGGTACAGCAGCTAGCCCGGTACAGCAGCTAGCCCGGTACAGCCTGAAAGCCGTCCTCACCACACGTACAGGACGCTAACATGGCCGCCACAACACAACAGCGCCTCGGTTCACGAGACCAGCACAGACCAGCGCCATACCACGAAGTCTTTTAGCTTAGGTAGATGCTTATTCCACTATACATAGTTTTTGTTAATTACTGCATATAATTATCTCCAGGTAAAGGTATCACACCAACAGGTCATTTATTACCAGTGTGATGTATTATAATTAATTTATCATGTACCTTTTATTTCTTTAGGCAATACACTACAGAGCCATTTAATTCCTATAGTAATACTCTAAATGATAATTAATTCCTGTGAAATATTAAAATACCTGACGGATTCGAATCAACTGATCTAGTTTTGAGATATAGGAATACTTTATAATGTCATTTAAATCTACAATATATCATTATACTGGTATATCAGAATCATTTTAAATATCGTGAAATAAACAAAATTCTACAACGCGATTTAAAATCCTGCATCTCATGTATAAAGACTGATAGGTTGAGGATATGTCAGTCTACCTTGAGACATGACAAATTAGACTGTCATTCCATACCTGTATAAAGTAGCAAGTCAAGAGTATTATAAATATTGAGAGTTCACCAGAATGATACTTAACATCTGTACATATAATAAACCATCTACTGTTAAAATTAAATTAATCTACCCACCTATATGTTAGAATAAATTAACCTAACCACCTACATGTTAAAATAAATTAATCTAACCACTTACATATTCAAAGTAATTAATCTATCCATCTTTAGGTTATCAGATATATATTTTACTTAATTTGAACCTCACCAAATACCTGTATACTATGGCAGACAATTAATTAACCCGTACATATATTACACGCTATATGACCTGCATCATATACCAAAACAACTGGTGAATTGAAGATACTGTTGCTGTACCTTTGAGACGTTTAAGGTGGACCTCCATAGAGTTAGAGGAGGAGGTTATGTCACTCAATAATAGCGGTGGGGAGTGTTTTCATGCCCTGCGGAACACCACTGACTGCTAAACACAGCTCACTCCACCCCCGGTCTCTCTGTTGACCCACAAGAGGGAGGCGGCGGTGATTGGTCAAATGGGCCCCAGTCCTAATGGGCCCTCTTTCAACCATTAATCTTATTGTTGTGTGGTTTTTAATTAGAGGAAAATACTAATTGGTTCCAACTTATACCCATAAAGACTTAGACCTACTCCTATTGAATTCCAATTTAATCAAACCATTTAAATTGGAACGCAGTCCTGAGATTCCCTATTGTAACCTAACCTAATCTAACTCAATCTACCCAAACCCAACCTAACCTAACCCATCCCATCTCAACCTAACCCCCCCCAACCCAACCCAACCCAACCCATTTGACCAGAAGCCTTTTAAACCCCTACGCTAACAAATGCCCTTTAACCCCAGATACAAACCTCGTTGTTAGTTATCATGTTAATGTTGAAATATCCCCGGGCACACCAAGATGAATCATTGGTTGAATTATTTACTGTCCGATAAATAATTACGATCTTATTGGTACACGACACGACGGATAAAAACTGGCACACCTGCGTTAATTAAACCATAAAACCAACAGTAGCAGACCTATGTTACTTAAACCATGACTACCAGACCTATGTTACTTAAACCATGACTACCAGACCTATGTTACTTAAACCATGACTACCAGACCTATGTTACTTAAACCATGACTACCAGACTTATGTTACTTAAACCATGACTACCAGACCTATGTTACTTAAACCATGACTACCAGACCTATGTTACTTAAACCATAACACCAGCAGACCTATGTTACTTAAACCATGACTACCAGACCTATGTTACTTAAACCATAACACCAGCAGACCTATGTTACTTAAACCATAACACCAGCAGACCTATGTTACTTAAACCATGACTACCAGACCTATGTTACTTAAACCATAACACCAGCAGACCTATGTTACTTAAACCATGACTACCAGACCTATGTTACTTAAACCATAACACCAGCAGACCTATGTTACTTAAACCATAATACCAAAAGACAAATGTTACTTAAACCATGATACTTAAACCAAGACACCAGCAGACCTACGTTACTTAAACCATAATACTACCATACCTGTGTTCAAGTATTATCTCAATACTTACCTTCTGAAGACCATAAGATTCACCTTTAATTACCAGGACGTGAAAGACCAGTATTAAACACATCACCGTCATAACCTAACCAAAGTACATCACCACTGCTCTCTCTCCTCTCTTCATCTCAGCAGATTTAACACCTGTACCTGTAATTACTCCAGGTTACAGCACACCTCAAGAGAGATTGGTGTAATACTAAGATGGTGACACACAACTTGGTAAACTTAAATAAGGTCATCTTGGTATCTGTTGATTATCTACAGTATATCAACTTTCAGGAATGGGAATCAAGTCAAATTTCAGGATTAGGAATCACTAGAGAAAACAAAATCTAATTATAATAATCATAAAGACAAAACAATAGAAATTTTCACATACAGATAAATTAAGTAATATAACAATTTACCTGTCAAGATTATAACTCAACTTCGAATAGATCAACCACATTAATCTCAACAAAATGATGAATTTAACCTTTTCTGTGTAGGAATTATACACAATCATACAATTACTCCAACCTTTCAATAATATATTAAACATATCAAAGTCATAAGTCACATTAACAGAATAAATATCAACCACAATAAAAAATCCAATTCCTGATTATGAACCCAACAGTATGTAAACACCATGATACTAGTGTGAACGAATCTCCATACATACTAAATCGTTATGTATATTACTGGATACAATGCCAAAAGCCTCCCAAACCTTCAGACTAGATTATAATTATTTCACTAACAACCACATCCTCCTAACACCCAGCGGGAAACACACTACACTGCACTACACTGTCCTTATATGACTAGTGTATTGACTAACCAGTGTATGGCGCTTAAACACCATACACTTACGAGGATACACTGTAAATAACGATAATTTAACCTCGCAAAGAAAATGTCTAAGAACGTCATTTTCATAATTCCATTTTCTGTTCTAAATTGTGAAGTCTTTCTTTCTTCAATAATTAAGATCTGTAAGCTTGTTTACTAAGTTTATTTGATGCACTACATAACAGCTATTAAACATTAAGAGATGCATCCTTCGGTAACGTTCCTAGACTAAGCTTATTAGACGCATAAAGGCTTAAACTTTATTTACAACAACAGATTAAGTCATTAGGATTACGAAACAATAAGCTTTTAACTAAACTATCAAACACTAATACAACGTTAATGACAACCCACCAGCAACAGTGTCGGCACATCACTGTCCTGCCACCTGCCAAACTTTATCAACACTTAAGAACCAATTATCAAAGAGCTCTCAGCACCTCTTAAGAACCAAGTAACAAAGAGGTCACAGCACCTCTTAAGAACCAAGTAACAAAGAGGTCACAGCACCTCTTAAGAACCAACTATCAAAGAGCTCTCAGCACCTCTTAAGAACCAACTATCAAAGAGCTCTCAGCACCTCTTAAGAACCCACTATCAAAGAGCTCTCAGCACCTCTTAAGAACCAACTAACAAAGAGGTCACAGCACCTTTTTAGAACCAACTAACAAAGAGCTCTCAGCACCTCTTAAGAACCCACTATCAAAAAGGTCACAGCACCTCTTAAGAACCAACTATCAAAGAGCTCTCAGCACTCTGACAGGGTGCACCTCTTAGAACAACTAACAAGGGTCGCACTTAACCCACTATCAAAGAGCTCTCAGCACCTCTTAGAACCAACTAACAAAGAGGTCACAGCACCTCTTAAGCCCCTATCAAGAGCTCTCAGCACCTCTCAAGAACCAACTAACAAAGAGGTCACAGCACCTCTTAAAACCAACTATCAAAGAGCTCTCAGCACCTTTTAGAACCAACTAACAAAGAGGTCACAGCACCTCTTAAAAACCCCACTATCAAAGAGCTCTCACTCTTAGAACAAGTAACAAGGGTCACGCACCTCTTAAGCAACTAACAAAGAGCTCTAGACCTCTTAGAACCAACTAACAAAGAGGTCACAGCACCTCTTAAGAACCAATTATCAAAGAGCTCTCAGCACCTCTTAAGAACCAAGTAACAAAGAGGTCACAGCACCTCTTAAGAACCAAGTAACAAAGAGGTCACAGCACCTTTAAGAACCACTATCAAAGAGCTCTCAGCACCTCTTAAGAACCAACTATCAAAGAGGTCACAGCACCTCTTAAGAACCCACTATCAAAGAGCTCTCAGCACCTCTTAAGAACCAACTAACAAAGAGGGAACCAACTATCAAAGAGCTCTCAGCACCTCTTAAAAACCCACTATCAAAGAGCTCTCAGCACCTCTTAAGAACCAACTAACAAAGAGGTCACAGCACCTCTTAAAAACCCACTATCAAAGAGCTCTCAGCACCTGCAGCAGGGTAAGAACATCGTCAGCAGTACCTATACAACAGACGCCACAGATACAAGCGCCGCCCTGTGTATTGTTCCTATCTCTAGTATCAAACCACTCATGTGTTGTTTGTCTCTAGTTCCACATTATATACTCGAAGGTATTGTGTTTGGTATCTCCCGTAGAAGTAACGCTTTCAGGTTTCGGAGTAAGGATGAGGATGTTTTTGGTGAGTGAGAGTGTGTGTGTGTGTGTGTGTGTGTGTGTGTGTGTGTGTGTGTGTGCGTGTGTGTGTGTGTGTGGATACCTCAAGAGATACAAGATTTCAAGATGGGGAAAAAAATAACTCAACCAGAAACATTAAAATTTCAACAGTAAGATTAGGACTCATCAAGACCACGGTGTCCCCTTCTCTAAACATTCTCGCGTTGCTTATACCAAAATCCTCCGAAGATTTTACAATGACACATCATAATACACATACATTATAATTTTGAATGGATATGGTGATTTACTGCCATTTTAATTCCATAACTTATCTAATTAATGTACGGGACGATTATAATTAGTATTTCCTCTCAAGAATAACACTAGTATTATACCTGTTTACATCAACCAGTTTGACTACTAATACCTCCAGATTTTTATTAAATTTCAAAAGGATTAATCTTAATAAATATATCAAGACTGTAAACTTATCCTTACTTGTTTTGGATTAACATTTCACAAAATAAAAACAGCATTTTAATCTTTAATGAAAAATTCAATATAGAAAGAGCAAAAATTATATTCGTGTTAGAATTCAAGTTTGTAATAGTAAGCAATATGCAAATCAGGTTTAGATGAAATAGACTTAAGAAAAATCAATTAATATTATAGAAGCAAAATTGAGACTGTAATCGGTTATAAACACGTCTAGATGCATATGAACGCCGCTGAACACTACACTCAAGCCGATAAACACAAGCCGATAACACGTCCAGGCCCCGTTAACGGTACACGACTTGGTAACTCTCTTGAACCTCCTGTGTACTGTGCACCTGCCTCCTACCTACACCATCCTTCTACCTACACCTGCCTCCTACCTACACCATCCTCCTACCTACACCATCTTTCTACCTACACAAGCCTCCTACCTACACCTGCCTCCTACCTACACCATCTTTCTACCTACACCTGCCTCCTACCTACACAAGCCTCCTACCTATACCAGACCCTATTACCTTCTATCAACGACACATTAAACGGACATTACATCATATCGAGTAAAACTTTTAAAAGATCTTTGAAGCCTCGCTCCTTTACGCTTACGAAAACCAAAACCTCTCGGTGTAGTGATGTAATATTTTATAAGTGCAAAAAAAAAAGTAAATATATATCTTAAATTGAATCATTATGAGAGTATCATTCATGACTAAGGGATAAGTTCAACGAAAATCATCACCTGAAACTACAAAATTATTTCAACTTTTTTTTTCAGAAATAATTTTGAGTCAAGGAAGATCTTAACTTCAATTTTTTATTTTAGATAATTACATTACATTCTATTACTGTATAGCTGAAATATTTACTCGTATGATCACTAAAATAACTCAAAACCTTAACAACATTTCCGGTAATAAAACATGATACAAAAATAATTATTTCTTGTTGACGCATAAACAAGACTATTTACACAATGACAAATTTCCCAGATACTAGAAAACAGACGAGATAAAGACCTACATTTGCACAGCTTAACAACACTAAAACACACGCGGGTATTCCTTAACAGAGATAAGATCACTGAACACGTCAACACCACAACTCCACTTAAGGACGGGATAATCTCACTAGACACCGCAACATGTAAATTTACTTCCTAAGAATGCTGTAAATCTTCACACACCCAGCATTACAAGTCTTTATTTTCATAACACTTTAATATTATCACAAACTCTTAATAAACTGATATTACACTATTTTTCTCACTATAACCTCGCAAAACAATATTTTAGCTTGGATATATATTTTTTTAAGAATAATCCCAACAGCACAAGGGTAAAATTCTCCACAAATGTGATAATCATGCTGCTTAATTATACTCTTAGATAAACCCATTTCAATTTCATAAGGTTCCCTCAGTGATCAGCCTCACGAAACAAGTTATATAATGCTCTCGCGGTACCTGTGGTATTACTCGTGGTGACTGTAGTATTAAGTCTTATTCATTACATACAATCAGAATCAGTCAGTACAAAACAGGCAGTAATATTGCACACACGATCCGGTCATCTTTAGATATTGCACACACACACACACACACACACACACACACACACACACACACACACACACACACAGTATTACTCTTGAGGAATAAGATCAGCAGTTATTTCAGTATTTCACCTTCAGGATACAGAACAAGCAGAAGTAGACAATATTATAATAAAGATTGTATTTCCAGAACTGATTCCTATGGTAGTGTAGGAGAGTAAGATTCCTAAACGAGTCAGAATTCCGATTCTTAACTGCATTAAAATTACCTGTACACAGTAAGTTGGTATTATACACAAAATCTTCATATTCCACTGAGCACCACGATCCTAGATTTTATGCATAATCGGTAAAATCCTTAATCGTAAACACTTAAACATCACGAGGCACAAAGTATAAGTGTTGTGAAGATGATTTACTTTGATTACCTTGACAGTTTACAGGAGGTGTAAGGTTCACCCTGAGGTCACCACTACGACACAAGCTTCTTGACTACAGCACAAGGTATCCCACGTATTACCAGCGATCATTTTGGTACTCAATGCGTTTCGGAATATTTCGTTTTATACAATTATCGAACACAAAGCAATGTGATATAATTAAAAAAAAAGTATCATTATTTTAATATTTCACTGATGTACGAAGCAAAATTATATATTTAAAAAAAATATATCAAACTCAAACGATTTTAAAAGCATTGTTATTTCAAATCAAAATATCACATTACTCAAGAGAAACTCCAGGTCATCAAGACGATACTATCTGACTTCTTAAACCCCACTTGCACAGGAATGCTGATCACTAGACCACACGATATCTTACAGCGCTTAATTCTGTAAACTAAGGAAAATAAACTGCGAGGTGTACTTGCCAGTGCATTATATACTGTACAGTTCATTACGTTTATATATTACACAGCGGGACAAATCTTTTAAAGTGAACAAGATTAAGGCTTATGGTAATTTACCTTCCATTTCAGAAGCGACACCATGACACGCGGCACCAGTGTCAAAGTTTGTACCTAAAGCCAAGATCACAAGGTAAGTTAAAACTCATCCTTAAGACACTGATGATCTTACAAGCCATAAGTTATTTTTTATTTACTTTTCCATTATTATGACATTCTCTTACCAACTTCAACAAGATTCTTTAATTTAATTTTCCATTTTTTCAGATTCAACACAAAAGCCAACATAAAGGCTTTTGTCCCTTTTTTTTTACGAATAACCCCACACAACACAGGACAATTTTTGTTGGATTACCTTTAACGTCAGAGGAAAAACATCCACCGTTTGTGATAATGAACAAGCAATAAAATTATGACACCACAGCCCTAAGCTATCCATGCGTCTGTGAATGCCACTGGAGTCAACAACACCACGCCTACTACCCCCACACCACACGTTGTTATGCTCATAGGTAGGTATTTATACAGTAAAATCATCATGCAAGTAAACACTGGCATAGTAAGTACAGAGACAATGCAGGTATACAAACAGTGTACATATAGTGCAGGTACACGAACCATGAACCACGTACATAAACAATGCAGGTATACAAACTATGTACACGGACAGTGAAGGAAAGTGGATTAGACCAAGAACAGCCCAACCGATCCATCATAAGCTTATTTACAGTAAGATTAATGTTCTCATATATTACTACGCTTTAACTACTAAGGTCTTAAGCGGGTAATCTAGTTTAGTCCACACAGACACATACCTGAGGCTGACCACAGGATTAATTCTTCAAAGGTTAGACGTTCCTGTGGTCAGCGGTAAACCAAACCCCGCTGTAATGTCATCCTAACTACAGTATCAGCGGAATGAAGTGTTGTGTCATTCTTTTCAAAAACGTTACATTCAATTAAAATATCTTACTGTAAGATTATCTACACGTCAACATTGTGGTGTGTTGGTGGAGTTGAAGGACTTAGAAGGTCTCGGAGTACTCGTATGTGAAGATGACGCCAAGAAACACCACTATCGTCAACAGAACCTTCAATTTGACTTTGTTTTGGTAGTGAGACCATAGTATACATAGCTGTGTACCTTCACAGGGATAAGATCACTAATACAAAGATGTCTTACGTCCACTTGGGGAATATTAAGATGTCTTACGTTATTTTGTTGGGAATAACCATACACGGCAGAGCAATATCTAATCTTTACTTTCAATGAATGACAATCATACACAGAACGCAGTAAACCTTCACGTTAGGAACAAGAACATACGATATAACACAAGCTTTTAATACACCTTACAGCAACAAGCTTAACTAAACAGCGAGAAAACTTAAAATTTATCTCAATCTTTTGTGAATTGCGATATTAAACAATGCAATTTTTAGACTCCTGTTTTGACAATAAACCCGCAAAACACAACAAGATTTTACCTCACTTTTTGTGTGGTTTTTTGTTTTGTTTCTTAAGAATAAACCTCAACACGACAGGTAAAAACATCCGGTGTTGGTGATAATCCACTAAAAATATTCCCACTTTACCTCACATCACGACTTTTGGTTAGGTTAGGCTAGGTTAACAGGTCACAGTATTTGTAGAGACCTAAGATACGACTTTTGGTTAGGTTAGGTTAGGTTAGTTTAGGTTAGCAGGACAGTATTTGAAGAGGCTCAATACACGACAGACACGACCTTAGAGGCGGTAACAGGTACTAAAATATCATGTCAATATCTCAATAGTTCTCAGCTCCTCAAGGACATATGATTAAGCATTTCGACGTCACCAATTGTTTACTTGACGACGACTGTTATTCGGGACGCCCCCTTTATTATCGACTTTCCTGCCTTATTAAACCATCTATGGGTCTATACCTTCAAGAATAATAGTTTTGATACGTCTAATAATAAACCCTGATCGGAGAAAGTTATTTTTTTTCCTGAAGCCAAAATTTTAGGGAAGCTTCACCGCGAGATCTGAGTACGAGAAGGTAACAATCCAATGGGTCATCTACAGTACAGTCTCGTCTAACACACTGCCTTCAGGAATACTTCAGGAATATACTTCTGATAAGTCTTGACAATTACCGCTCTGAGAAATATTCCTTATTTCTTCCCAAAAGCCATAAAGTATAAGAAATATGAGCGAGGAAGATCAGATAATGTGGGAATTACCGCTCACACATCTCCAGTAGTTCTCGGTACAAGATCACTGAATAAAATCTCTCTCTCTCTCCTCTTTAGTACTATAATATCACAAAGAAAAAGACAACAGTAATAACTATTTAGGTAAGATCATTTTAATTCCAATTTTGTAGATATCAAGTTTGCAAGAGAAGAAATATTTTTATAGATGTACTTTTTATCCAGGATTAAAATAATGAAATATATATATATACACAATAGTAAAAGTGTCCATATAGGTTTAACTAATTATTATAGCTAAATCACAAGGTTTAAACTACAAAATAAACTTATCAAACGGAGAGATTTGGATTTACTTTTGCTAATATACACAAATAAATTCAAATTATATTTATAGGAATCAACTTAAAACATGGAAAAATATTCTAAATCTCGGTTTATTTTCTTATATAGCCTCAAAGATAAAATTAGAGTAATTATTTAATTTTTACTTAAAACTAAACTCAGAACACACAGTAAGACTTTTATTCTTTTGACAAACGTAATGATACTAATCTTTTTAGGCATTTAAAAAATATTTCAATTTATAAAACGATGATTTGACTTGTTAATAATAGAACCACAAATTTAAGCAAGATTTTAATTTCTTATCAATAAACTCAGAAAACACAGCAAGAAGATAAACTCAAGATACAGTAAGTAAGCTTTTAATTTTACAAAACTAACCCATAAAATACATTTAAGATTTCAACCTTTTTCCCACAATAATTAACCCACAAAAAGCAAAAGGATTTAGTTTTAAAAATAATACAGACAAATACAATAAGATTTTTAACATTTATACAACAAAAAAGTACAAGATTTCCACTTTTCAAAAATAATATAAGTTACAACCAGTTTATACATCAATAACAACAATAAAAATACAACACGATTTTTATTTTTCATTCCACAAAAAACACAAAACATAAACCGAGACTAATCTTCACTTTTTTACCATAAACATCAATATACAAAACCAAATTTTTGTATCCTTGTATTTTGGGGAATAAACCCGAAAGTCCAAGATATGTATTAATTTATTCTTTTCGTCAATACTGTATTTTAGGAGGTAGCCCTACAATATAAAGTAAACAATATACCTTTTTAATAATGTATTTTTGGGTCCAACCAGTGGAAAATACAGTAAGTCTTTTCCTACTGTATTTTAATGTCATACAAAATACAATAAAAGCCTGTTTTTGTTTTTTTAGAACCAAGCTTACAAAATACAAAGTCTTTTTACATTTATTTCTTAGGAACAACCACCAAAAATACAAGTTTTTAACAGTATTTTTTAAGAAGGAAACTTTTACATACAACGAGGTATTAACTCTGTTTTTTTTCGGCGTTTTTAGGTAACCAGCTCAACAGACGCATAAAAACATTATATCACTTTTTTTTTAAGTGGGGAGGGGGGAGGAGGAGATGGGAGGAAAGGAAGGGGAAGGGGGGAAGGAAGGGGAAGGGGGGAAGGAAGGGGAAGGGGGGAGAGAATGACATTTTATAGACATCAAAACCCTGACTCTGTGTTGTTACTTTTCTTAAACGTTTTTGTTACTTTTCGTATTCACTGTTACTTGTATCTGTATAGTCATTTCTTATTTATTTTGACTTTTCTTATAGCAGTATTTCGTTACTTTTTCAGCATATTTTCTTATCGTTAACCATGGTACTTTTTCTGTACAGTGTTATATTTTCCTGTACACTTTTACTTTCCCTGATCACTGATACTTTCCCTGAGCACTGATACTTTCCCTGATCACTGATACTTTCCCTGAGTGCTGATACTTTCCCTGATCACTTTTACTTTCCCTGATCACTGATACTTTCCCTGTACACTCATACTTTCTCTCCACGCTCATAATTTCCCTTACGCATTCAAAGTTTTTCTAAACACTCATATTTTAACACATTCCACACTCACATCTACATTACCTACACACACGCCATAATACCTACACCACATCCACATCACCCACACTACATCCACATCACCCACACTACATCCACATCACCCACACCACATCCACATCACCCACACCACATCCACATCACCCACACTACATCCACATCACCCACACCACATCCACATCCACACACACCTACACCACATCCACATCACCCACACTACATCCACATCACCCACACTACATCCACATCACCCACACCACATCCACATCACCCACACCACATCCACATCACCCACACTACATCCACATCACCCACACCACATCCACATCACCCACACTACATCCACATCACCACATAGCAAAGATTGACGAGGGAGAGGAAATTGTAGAGAATAAACTACTGCATATTGTGTCACCATCGTTAAACAGTGTTGGTAACTAGATCATTTGGGTGTTATTGTGGAAAGGGGAATTAGAGTTAACGCAAGCTAATGTATCCTGTGTTTGGTTAGGTTAGGTTAGGTCACGGTTAGGTTAGGTCACGGTTAGGTTAGGTCACGGTTAGGCTGCGAACTCTCGTCTCGCTACAGAATTTCAGGATATAGAAGAGCTCGGCGCCGCTCCGACATGGCCGCCCAGTAAGACAACAAAACCCCGCCCGTACGCCCTCTCTCACACACACACACGCACACACACACACACACTTCACCAACACCTCACTATCACAAGACCCACAAAAAATAGGTAGTTTTAATAAGAGCTGATTTAGGTAATGTTAGTCGTATTAACTTGTTTCTAAGACTCATTACAAGCCATGAAGGAACTTGTATCGCCATCCAGCACATCAACTAGGAAGAGATAATACCAGTTAACTTGTCTTAACTAATACTCTAACACTAACTACCAATATTTTAACTAATAATATCAATAAGTCTTAAATTTACCTCAGAAATCTTTACCTCAACATCCTAGAATATTTATTATCGCACGAAATATTTTAATAAATCTTCAAAAACTCGAAGACAAAAAATCAATGAGAAAACCTACAGTACAGATGGATGGCGATGACGAGATGCGTCAGTAGACCAATCAAAAAACATTCCTATGACAACTATTCATTTGATTGGCTGCATCATCAAAGGTCTAAACAACCAAAGAAGCAAAATTCGGGTTTACAGAGGGCGTAGGCAGCTAACGAGAGAGTAGCCAATTGGAATAGTTCATCTTAACGAGAGGTGATTCTATTGGTCACACACATAAATCTAAAACTTTTTAAAGAGAGATCCACAATGGAATATATATTACAGTACACAGCTGGAATACAAACATTATGTAATTATATACCTGTAATATAAAATCATTCTAATAATCATCTAAATCAAACACAACTTAATATATCTCTAAAATTACATCAAACCAAATCTTATGTCCTAAGGGTGATTTATCAACGAAAGCTCCATTTTTTTTTTTAAGAGAACAGACACAGCGACGTACAGATTACTATATGCCGAAAAACGCCTCTACCACCCCCGGACTACCACACCAAAACAGACTTTTTTTTCTATACCATAACAGCGTCCGTAAAACTCTCAACCCCTCCCTTACTCCAACTCCCAAACACAAACACAAAACACACACCATTTATTTTATCAACAATACATGAAGGGCCAAAAAAAAAAATGATTATTGTATTTCTATTGATTCTCAACTGCTGGACCACCGTGTTGGGATTGAGTCTTGAAATTTTAAACAAAGCTCCAATTGGTGAGGGATTAGTGAAGTGAAACCTGAAATTCATTCTCAAACAGCCGAAGCTTTTAATACGTTTTATTAAATGTCTTCCTTATGGCGAGGAAAATTTTGTCATAAGTTGTCACCCGCAGCAAAGATTAGGTGTACCATAAGGTGGGTGACGTGTTAAGATAACCTTTGTTGTTTTTAACCTCTGATTCCGTCAAACTTCAAGGAGAGAGAGAGAGAGAGAGAGAGAGAGAGAGAGAGAGAGAGAGAGAGTACAGTACCCACCACGACAACAAGAAGCACATCATTAAAATAAGGTAATTCTTAACACAACATACAACACCATCACCAGAACTAACCTTACTGTACAGAAAGTGTTAACAATACACTAAATTTACTTAACTTACTAATTTAACCTCTTTGATAGACTACATACAGAAGCATATAATGAATCCTAATATTAACGGCATCAAATATCAGAACAAATCAAGTTCCTTCCTGTACGGTACAACACGTAATGAAAAGTTCCTGTTAAAAAGTTACGTGAATATTATAATAAATTCTATAAAAAAAAAACCTCGGATGTAAACTTATAGCAGACAGCAATGACGAGATCGACCAGGAGGACACTTGACACACCACGGCCAGTACACCATCAGCCACAACTACCACAACAATTTCCTACCACATATATCAAGTCTGAACATTAACGAAAAACAATGAGATTAATGGCGAAATTATATAGCCAGCGTATGAGTAGCCAATCAGAATAACCCATCTTGACTAGAATGGATATCATTGGTTACAAAATTATATCTAAAAGCTAGAATCCAGAATACAATGGTTCACTATAATTATATATTAAGAGATGGCGCTATTTTTTTTTCTTTTTACTTTCAAAACTTTGGTATTTAATTCATGTGAAGACTTGCTAATACCTCAAAGTTGTCAGAGTCACAGATAATGTCTCCACTGTTTACAAGGATCTCCCAGGAGTCTATATCACAGGTTACTAGGAGGCTGCAGGGTAGTACTGTGTGATAAAGACAGATTACATAGATGGGTTTAGTACACTAATACATGTTCACATTGATTCAACGTCTGTATACACTCTGCAGATATACACATAATGCACGTACACAGCGGAGGTATACACACACTGTACATACACACACTGTACATACACAGCGCAAGTATACAAACACTAGTAAACAGTGATCTATTTCTACCAACAATACCCCTGAGCAAACCCATCATAATTATTACTCTTAATCAATCACTGTATGAACACACACACACACACACACACACACACACACACACACACACACGTCTTAGTTGTATTTTCACTAACCTACAAGACTGGTATTGATGTCATAATGTATAACTACGCTTAAATAACTAACTATATAGATTATTAACCACGTATTCTGTGTCGGTAAATACAATAGCCAACAAGACATATTTCTCTCTAGTTCAATTTAACAAAACATCAACAAGTAAATAAATAGAAAATATGAACTTTGAAATATACTTAAGATATCAATCAATAATTTTGTGATATGTTTCTTTATGGGGAAATTTCTATATACAGTATATATATATATCACCAAATTATATCACCCCAGTGTTAGATTAAGGCTTTTTCCCTCAATTAACTCCTTTAGTCTTCTATCTTAGGTATCCCTTGCCACCTTGAACAACTGTAAACTCTGTCAACCATCCACCCAACAGTAAATATTCTGGTAAATATTTTCTTGCCTCAAAATACTCTCGGATAAATCACTTCAATATAAACTACATTCCTCAATCACAAACTCCATTACCGAGAGTTGGTTGAGTCCTGGACAAAGTGTTGGATCACGTTATATGGGATTCAAGTATGACATTCCCTCTTAAAGCCTTCTGATGCCATATATAACTAAGTCTTATTAAAGCGAACAATTATACAGTGAAAGCTTTATTTAACGGACTATTTGGAGAGGAAATTCCGTTATATCGAGGGTCCGTTAGATGTGTAGCTTTCATCAAATAAACTATAACGATATGAAAATCCGCTATATCAAGGGACCATTAAATGCAAGACCTCCATTTAACGGATTATATGGAGAGAGAAGTCCGCTATATGGAGGTTTCACTGTATACCTGTATCTACTTTATCGGTCTCATAACACACAAACACTTATTTAACCCTATACTACCTCAACTATTACACTAGTTTATCTGTAAGTATTTTCTACAATATATATCATGAATTCAATATAAAATATATATCAATTTTTAACGAAACATTTCTTCCTTTTGGACAATGGTGGAACTATTTATTTCCACCATGTTGTTCATAAAAATCTATGTAATAAATCACTTCAATCCTAATACACGGAAAATAAATAAATAAAAAGTATTCAAAAAATTTAACAGTATTTTCAAATATAGATAATAAATAATAATAATAATAATAATAATAATAATAATAATAATAATAATAATAATAATAATAATAATAATAATAATAATAATAATAAATGTACCTGTCCAATTAGGTAAGAACGTGTCAACTGATAGCATGGTGTCTCCACTAAGAGATCAACACTACCTGACAGAGTAAGAAACTAAACACCATCTATGTAAAGTGCTGTACTATTCTCTCCTTTAATACAGGAATATATTAGCCCCATGTATGTATTCCTCATGGGTGTTTATATATGGGTTTGTATATGTATGTCTTCAAGTATATGTATGTGGGAAGATATACACATATACTCACATTATCCCCACGTATGTATATTCTGTTCGTCAATGTGTATAGAACAGAACGCCATTATTCTGTCTTTCTTTCACCATATTTACAATGTCTTTCTTTCACCATATTTACAACTCATTCCTGGAACCTTTTCAAAGAGACACCATTTGCAAATCATTTTGACGTTTTTAGATAATCTCTGCTTATCGCCGCAACTAGAAGGGTTTAGAAATGCGTAGAGAATGGCATATTTGGGTAGAAGAATTGCATTGAAACTGTCAAGGTCACACACACACACTAAACTGTACATTTTTTTACTTATCCACAAAAAGGAAAAAAATATATATGTACCTCCGACTATAAGCTGTATTTTTTTTAAACGCAAAAAAAAAAACTTTAAACAAATTAAAAACAAACAAACAAATTGTCCCCCCAAAACACTACGAGCGGATCAAATAAATTATAAAATTTTATTTAGCCTGAACACCTGTACACCTGTTTAATTAACCCCCATATCTAATAAACTAGATACAATTATCCTCTTTCTTATTTAATGACATATTAAATAATTCAATGTTCTTAAGTAAAAGTTGGCTCGAAAATCGTTGATAATCGCTGAGAAAATAAATAAATAAATGATTAAATGATTAAACACACCTAAACAGTCGACCTTGACCCTTAATGAAGCAAGACCCCGGGAGGACGGAGGGCGCACCGCGTAGACTTATACTGAATGAAACTGAAATTCTACCATTTTCTTCAGATGAAAGATATAAACAATCAGGTCCTGTAGAATTCCCATCAGATTAAATACAATAATGAACCTCGCCTCCAACAAGAATAATATTAGATATACCTAAAAAATACAAAATATGCATATGAAGTATTCGTAGTATATTTTCGTATACTCTGACGTGTTCCAGTACCCACAACAACAACTGTTTCACAACCTAACCTAACCTAACCTGACCTGACCTGACCTGACCTGACCTACCCCCTTAAACAACTACTATTACTTCTTTCCCTTAAACAACAACTACTACTACTACTACTACTACTACTAATTATCTCTTTTATAACCAACACACTACAGTAATCACCCACTAACCTTAATGATTAAACCACCAATTAAGTTGAAACTATCAGTAACCAATACGAGTCAATCATCCTTGTTTATCTCCCGTCGTTTGTATCCTCACTCACTCACTCACTCGTCTCACTCACTCACTCACTTGTCTCACTCACTCACTCACTCGTCTCACTCACTCACTCGTCTCACTCACTCACTCGTCTCACTCACTCACTCACTCGTCTCACTCACTCACTCACTTGTCTCACTCACTCACTCACTCGTCTCACTCACTCACTCGTCTCACTCACTCACTCGTCTCACTCACTCACTCACTCACTCGTCTCACTCACTCACTCGTCTCACTCACTCACTCACTCACTCGTCTCACTCACTAATCATTATATTAAGGTGTGGATAAATCGTCAGCCTATTTCCTTATCTTTACGCATATAATTAAGGCGGAAACAATTACGTTTAGCGTTTCCTTACACAGCTCGATGATGCCAAATGATATAAAATTAACTATAAAATAATAAAAAATGTATTTCCATTTAAGGTGTTTTATTTTAATGAGTGATATAAAAATACTAATTAAGAGTAGTAGAATTATTAACTGCCATGATAATTAACCTGTCATAGCACCTCATTAAGGCAATTAAGAGAAGCAATAGTTCACCTTTTCTATATAATATCTTCATGGAGCCGTCATTTAGAACACCTGGATATATATTATTTTTACAGGTATTTATTTACATTTTGCAATATTTTTCATTGTATAAAGAACACTATCTTGACACTAAGTTTAAGAAAATACTTTTGACAAAATCTGGATAAATCCCATAGTTATTTTAGAAACAGATTTTTAACAGTACTTAAATAAAAATAGTTCCAGAAATTTTAATTAAACTCTTTAACAAAAATCAGGATAAAATCTGATAGAGTAACATCAGTAAAAGAAGAAACGTAGGTAATCTGGAGTTATGTAATCTGGAGTTATGTAATCTGGAGTTATCTTTTTTAACATTTTCACCTCAATTCATTAATTTTGAGGATAATAAACAGGTAAAATATCTTACGGTTATCTTAAAGGTCTAATGATATCTGGACAATAAAAAAAAAAGTCACTATTTCTGTAAAACTTAAAAAAAAAAAAATACTGATAACATTTGGATATTTCTAAAACCAAATCTTACGTGTTCTGAAGAATACTACACATCTCAGTCTGTCCAGTGTTTATCCAGTTGTCTCATCAAGTCGTGAACCTCCCACCCCCGTCTAGTGTATATAATGAGTGGTATGTATCCTATTATCAACTTTATCTTGTAACTATAGAAGAGAAAATAAACATCAATAAACAACTTGAGAGAGAGAGAGAGAGAGAGAGAGAGAGAGAGAGAGAGAGAGAGAGACACGGAATATATACAAGACATTAAAAGCAAAATTAACATAGAGTCCTGTCACTCCCGCTGATCCAAACACTTACTGAAGACCGAGTCAGAACATCTTAACTTACTTTTCACGTTGGTAGGTATTATGAGGCAGAGAGTAAATCAGTTCCCGGTATATGTTTTAGACACCGGGAAGATACCGCACTGGTTACCGGGTACTGACGGGGGCCAAGTGACTCTCTCTCTCTCTCTCTCTCTCTCTCTCTCTCTCTAACAGAACAAACACCAGGACACCAAAGCTCATTAGCCTGCCCTTAACATACCGGGAATGACCTTATGTAGGGTTACGATCATCATCATCCAAGACACTAGACTACTGAAGGTGGTAACTCAGACATAACACTGATTTATGCATGAAAAAACCAGACGACAGGTGATTGTGTTCTACATGACAATCCACAGGTCATCATCTTGTTCTCAACCCAACCTAACCTAACCTAACCTAACCTAACCTAACCTAACCTAATCAATAACATCTGGTCAACGAGGTCTCAACATTATCTAGTCCAAAACCTAACCTAACCTAACACATTCTAGTTCATACCGTAAGTTTCCAGTCCACCTAAACACTTCTCTTAACAATACGTGGTTATTAATGTTATTATAATACTCGTTGACTCACTGGATACTTATTGTAGGAATGTATCTCGTTGAACACAAGCGACGTGTCCTCATGTGTCTTAAGCTCACAACATCTACCCTGGTGTGTCTTAAGCTCACAACATCTACCCTGGTGTGTCTTAAGCTCACAACATCTACCCTGGTGTGTCTTAAGCTCACAACATCTACCCTGGTGTGTCTTAAGCTCACAACATCTACCCTGGTGTGTCTTAACCTCACAACATCTACCCTGATGTGTCTTAAACTCACAACATCTACCCTGGTGTGTCTTAACCTCACAACATCTACCCTGGTGTGTCTTAACCTCACAACATCTACCCTGGTGTGTCTTAAACTCACAACATCTACCCTGGTGTGTCTTAACCTCACAACATCTACCCTGGTGTGTCTTAACCTCACAACATCTACCCTGGTGTGTCTTAAGCTCACAACATTCTACTGGGCACTAAGCTAATAAGGCCGATTTTACCCTAACACAAAGCACCATTTTAAAAGCATATGTGTGTGTCGTGACCTTACACCATTTACTGTGTTGTGTCGTAAGATCACACCACTTAACCCGGTGTTGTGTGATAATGTAAATAAACAGTCTGATCATCTGTGACAAGCCATGGTGTTGGGACGCACTGTTAAGACTTTAATTATTCTAGAAATTATAATCAATATAATAATGAACTATAATATATGGAGAATTAAACCATTAAGTACGGTGTGATAAGGATATATGCCAGACAGACAGACAGACAGACAGACAGACAGACAAACTGAGCCCTGTTGTTGGTATATAAAGGTAACTAATACCTACATTATCCAGGTCTAGATTAAATGAATTTCAGGTTTTTAATTTATAAGTTTTATTAGTAGAATTATATAATATCTCTTTATATACACAAAAATGTATAACAAGATTGAATTATAGACCGTAGAAATTATATCTCGGAAATGTAGGAACATTGGCATCTATAATCTCGGTCTTAATGATATCCAAACATCCGGACCACAAGTCTTAACACCTGGCTCTCACTGCAAGTCTCTCCAGATCACAAAAAATCTTAAAGGACTTTCACACCTTAATATTCGACACCCGGACCCTTAAAAGTATTCGACACCCAGACCCTTAAAAGTATTCGACACCCGGACATTTAAAAGTATTCGACACCCGGACATTTAAAAGTATTCGACACCCGGACCATTACAAGTATTCGACACCCGGACATTTAAAAGTATTCGACACCCGGACCATTAAAAGTATTCGACACCCGGACCATTAAAAGTATTCGACACCCGGACATTTAAAAGTATTCGACACCCGGACCATTAAAAGTATTTGACACCCGGACCTTTGAAAGTATTCGACACCCGGACCATTAAAAGTATTCGACACCCAAACTCCCAAAGAGAAACTGACTACAGAGTCTTGAAAGTTAACAGCACTTATGGTGGGGTCACTTGGGGTAAAAAACAAAGGGGTCAACAAAACATATGGTAGGGTCACTTGGGGTCAACAAAAAATATGGGGTCACTTGGGTAACAAAACACATGGTGGGGGTCACTTGGGGTCAACAAAACACATAGGGGGGGTCAACAAAATATGGGGGGGATCAACAAAACACATGGTAGGGTCACTTGGGGGTCAACAAAACATAAGATGGTGTCACGGGGGTCAACAAAACACACAGTCACTTGGGGGTCAACACAAAATATGGGGGTCACTTGGGGTCAACAAAACACATGGTAGGGTCACTTGGGGTCAACAAAACATAAGGTGGTGTCACTTGGGGTCAACAAAACACATGGTAGGGTCACTTGGGGTCAACAAAACATATGGTAGTCACTTGGGGTCAAAACATATGGTAGGGTCACTTGGGGTCAACAAAACATAAGGTGGTGTCACTTGGGGTCAACAAAACACATGGTAGGGTCACTTGGGGTCAACAAAACATAAGGTGGTGTCACTTGGGGTCATTAAAACATATTGGGGTCACTCGGGGTCAACAAATATATGGGGGTCATTCGGGGTCAACAAATATATGGGGTTCATTTGGGGTCAACAAATATATGGAGGTTATTTGGGGTCAACAAAATATGTGGGGGGTCACAAATATATGGGAGGGGTCGTCGTCTATTTTATATATATATATATATATATATTAACTTCTTAAACACATTAAAGAAAATATGTCAAAACAACATTTTATTTTATATTTTTCTTATACATAACATAACATAACAAACATAACCTAACAAACATTTTAAGGGATAACTGCCCATTTTATATTGACAGGAGAACAACTTTAGGTTTAGTTATAAATGTATATGTAATTATATGTGGGTGATAGGTAAGGTAAGGTAAGGTTAAGTTTTATTAGGTAAGGTAAGGTAAAGTAAGGTAAGGTAAGGTAAGGCTAAGTTTTATTAGGTAAGGTAAGGTAAGCTAAGGTAAGATAAGGCTAAGTTTTATTAGGTAGGGTAGGGTAAGGTAAGGTAAGGTAAAATAAGGTAAGGTAAGGTAAGGCTAAGTTTTATTAGGTAGGGTAAGGTAAGGTAAGGTAAGGTAAGGTAAAATAAGGTAAGGTAAGGTTAAGGTTATGAGACCTATAACCTTTGAAATCATTTAGATAATTAACAAGACAATTTTCCACGACTGTCTGTGAACATTATCGTCTACCACATTATTATTTTCCATTCGTTTTTATTTATAGAGAAAACAAGAAATGACAAAACAAATGCATCATCATTAACAATTACAATTCATTAACATAACCGTGAACGATCTCCCCGGACAAAAAAAGAAAACTGAAAAAAGTCAACGATATATTAAGACTTCTTTCGCCGGGTATCTGCACTATACAGAATTCTCTAACACATTAGTCCTGTTCACAAGTACGCAACTCTTACGATGTTTACATATTTCACTTTACGCAAAATAAATAATTTACTACGAAAACAAAACACAAGTAATAGTTAATCGTAAAATTATCCCAGTCTTATTTTTTTTTCAGACACCAAAACGAAACCAAAATACAATGAATTAATCGTCAAATTAATCCCGTCATTATTGTTTCAGAAACCATATTGGAACAGGCAAGACAGATCAATGGTGGTGGTGGTGGTGGGCCGCGAGGTACAGTAACACAGCTGCTGCCTCTCTACACGCTGGTCCCTGCTGGCATAATGAGGAGCACCTTGTTGTCTACAGGCACTCTGCTCAT
Source organism: Homarus americanus (assembly GCF_018991925.1). Classification (NCBI taxonomy): domain Eukaryota; kingdom Metazoa; phylum Arthropoda; class Malacostraca; order Decapoda; family Nephropidae; genus Homarus; species Homarus americanus. Next base: position 1,888,974 of record NW_024718094.1, read on the forward strand.
GAATACCATCAATTACGGTAAGAGTCACATCACCCAACATTCCCCCTCCTCCCTCTGCTGCTGCGTGGTGGTCCGGCGTCCCCCTTCCATGCCCCCCTCCAGGACAAGACCCCCCCCCTCCTCTTCTGCGCCTGGCACCGCTGTACCGTCAAACGTCACATTGGTATAAAAATATCTAATTGATCCAAAATCAGAATCTGATTTCGGGAAAATCAGAACTGGTTTTCTCCCGGAGGCCATTTATAAAGCTACGGGTACGGTGGTAAGAGATGATGTGGAACAGGTTCCTTGGGGGCCATTCTCCACCAACCGGTTCTTCGTCTCCACGGCCCCTCACCACCACACCAAAACCCCCAGACGTAAATCACTCACTGGTAACCTTCTTATCTCCTCATCTCCAAACACTTGAATCGTCTTTAAAGGAAGTGAGATTGTTTAAGAATTACTTTATCTCTTCTCTCCTGGCTGCTTCAAGATCAAGGAAATAAAATGGAAAAATATATATGAAAGAAACTACAGTATACATTAACTACCACAAACATTAACACAACGGACTTTTGTATTTCCTTTTCCAGAAACAATTAATTTGCCCTTAAAAGTGAGTTTTTACTGGACAGGTCTCTCTCTCTCTCTCTCTCTCTCTTCTCTCCCTCTCTCTAATCAATAAATAAAATATAACTCCAAGTAAACCAGTGGTCAAAAAAAAAAAAAAATCAGTAACACAAAATACGTATATCATCAATATCACAAAATCATCCCCCAACACCTAAAAATATTGATATCCGAAATACTTTTTATCTTACATTCAGAATTATTGTAACTCCTCCAAGAATAGGGGTCATATTTTCCCAACCCAACCCCGATGGTTCAAAAACTATTTCCTGAAAAGAAATGATAAACCCTGGAGTATGCATATTTTTTTAAGACATACAGCACAGGTAAATTAACTCCTTATACATAGCAACAGGTTAATCAGTACCATAAAAATATGATTAAAAACCGTATCAAAAAACTAATTTACACCTCGAGAAGGAAGAAAATCATGACTATTACTAATGAATTACTTATATCAAAACAGTTAGGTGATCACTACCACTATACTAGGCAAGATACTGTATGAGAATATTACCAAGAAGCCAACTAGGAAGATTGGTTCAAACCGTCAATTACTAATTAAACTGGCTGACTGGTTTATGCAATTAATTATTAACCGATCACACAGACGGTTCCTTCTAATAGAGATTTTTAAACCAGTGGTGTGTGTTTTTTGTTTGTGGACGTGTGTATGACTGTAAGATAGACAGATAGACAAACGGACAGATGTTTAGCTAGTGTATTATACTATACTACCGTGAATGTGTATATCCGTGTATTACAGCACAGTGAATGTAATATGCATACTCAAGAATTATTCTATACTGAAATATGTATACCCATGTATTATACTGAAACTCTGGAATACAGTAGCGAACATTCTTGGCGTGTATGTTTGAATGTAAGCTTCCACTGTAACATATAAAACCTGTATTATTTTCACCGGATTTTAACATCGCTACCGGGTGACTGGGATGCGTGTAATACCGGTAAAGTCTGAAGTATGAATCCTGAATGCACGGACAAAAAATACTTCTTAAATAAAAAAAAAAAAAGTACTCACTCGTGTAAAAACCAACAACCCTTTGTGAAAGTTGGAGTAACTGAGTGTAAAAATCCATAAAGAATACATAAAATACCATTCAAATGTTTTAAAATTTCACAGGTAAGAGAAAAATATTTGACAAATAAATATTACCATTGGTATTTAAACTCTCATTTTAAACCCTCGGAAATTAGTGAAAAAAATATTTCTTTGGGTAAAAAATAAATTAACTTTTGAATAACAATAAATAACTGAGCAAACTTAATTCACTTGGGTTAAAAATCTAATTAAAAAATATGAAGACTAAGAAATTTATTCACTTTATTTTTTTTACAAACATGAAATAACGAGAAAAAAAATACTCACTTTATAAGCTTTGTGAGAATTTTAAGAAATGAAACAAATATATAAATAACGATGAAAAATTATAATCAGTGTAAAATTCCGGGTTCACAGACAAGAATAACTGCAGAGTAAAATATAAGGAAAATAGTTTATTTAGCGAGTTATTTTATCAAAGAAAAGAAATGTTTAAATGTATACATGTGAAAATTATTCAATGTTCAAGCGTGATAATTTACAGAAAGTTAAGCACCACTACAGATAATTTACAGAAAGTTAAGCACAGCTAGAGATAATTTACACAAAGTTATGCACCACTAGAGATAATTTACACAAAGTTAAGCACCACTAGAGATAATTTACACAAAGTTAAGCACCGCTAGACATAATTTACACAAAGTTACGCACCGCTAGAGATAATTTACACAAAGTTATGCATCGCGTGAGATAATTTACAAAGTTATGCACCACTGGAGATAATTTACACAAAGTTATGCACCGCTAGAGATAATTTACACAAAGTTAAGCACCGCTAGAGATAATTTACACAAAGTTAAGCACCGCTAGAGATAATTTACACAAAGTTAAGCACCGCTAGAGATAATTTACACAAAGTTATGCACCACTGCACCGCTAGAGATAATTTACACAAAGTTATGCACCACTAGAGATAATTTACACAAAGTTAAGCACCGCTAGAGATAATTTACACAAAGTTAAGCACCGCTAGAGATAATTTACACAAAGTTATGCACCACTAGAGATAACTTACACAAAGTTATGCACCGCTAGAGATAATTTACACAAAGTTAAGCACCGCTAGAGATAATTTACACAAAGTTAAGCACCGCTAGAGATAATTTACACAAAGTTAAGCACCGCTAGAGATAATTTACACAAAGTTATGCACCGCTAGAGATAATTTACACAAAGTTAAGCACCGCTAGAGATAATTTACACAAAGTTATGCACCACTAGAGATAACTTACACAAAGTTATGCACCGCTGGAGATGATTCACAAAGTTATGCACCACTAGAGATAATTTACACAGTTATGCACCGCTGGAGAAAATTTACACAAAGTTATGAACCACTAGAAATAATTGACAAAGTTATGCACCGCTGGAGATAATTTACACAAAGTTATGCACCACTAGAGATAATTTACACAAAGTTATGCACCGCTAGAGATAATTTACACAATGTTATGCACCGCTTGAGATAATTTACACAGTTATGCACCACTGGAGATGACTTAAAACAATTTATGCATTACTATAACTATTTACAACAAATATTTCAGCGCTCAATAGAGATTCCTTGCTAGTAAGACGAGAAGCCTTGTAATGACAGTAAATTATAAGTAACCGTACTCAAGAGGAGAAACCTTACATCACTCACAGCCTTACTTGATATTAACACTCTGGCAATGATATTTCCTTCTCTGCCACAACTTGTAACATATCAGTGATGGAAAAAAGCTCGGACCATCATTAATTTTTTCAGCATTCAAAATAATAATAATAATAATAATAATAATAATAATAATAATAATAATCCCAGCTCAGAGGTTGATTAATTACGTCATAGCGTCGAGGAACAAGTGAAGTCATCAACAAAAAACACCTTTAGGCCTATCAAGTAATAAGTTGATCTTCACTCTCAACCCAGCGAATATAATACTCATCACCAAATTAGACTTTCAATAAATTTATAAAACTTAATATAATGTGAGATTATTGTCCTGGTGGAAATATATATAGCAATTTGCCTTCACTTTCATCAATATAATATAAGAGTTATATAAATCATTCAGGACATCAACTTCTACCTAAAAATATATGTTTTTCTTCATATATCAAAGGAATACAATATGTTAAGACACCAGTACTAGAGATATATAGAAGGTCAAAGAAATTAATTTTATCTTGGAGTATTTTTCAACATACTGAGGTCATCAAACACTAATTAAAACATATTAGATTGTTTAATATATCCAAACATATATGATACTCTCGTCCTGGTAAAAAATATAGCAGTTTAGTCTCACTGTCAAGCTATCGATCTATCTGACTCCCTTCAACAACATAGTCTACTTCAGGTAATTCTACATAAACTTTATTAACATGATTTAATACCATCCCGGGAAAAATATATTCTAAATAAAATAGTAAGCTGGTAAAATAAATCTCAACTTAATTTATATAGTACGTTTCTCATTATGTGTTAACCCTGTCAGTTACTGTTATAAAGTAGAAGAAAAATACTGACACATATCTAAAATTTATTTCAATAATATCTTATCTATATTTCTCAGTTCTATTATTAAACAGTGTCAATCATATTAAACAAAAAATCAATGTTCACAAAAATTTATAGAATTTTTTAGTCTATTTTTTTTTCACTATGATATTTACTTCTGTCCATTATAATAATAATAAAAAAAAACGTTTACAAATATATCGTCAATTTTTTCTAGTATATATTAGTACTATAATTAAACCTTTACCCACCATAATAACAAAATACAATTTCACTTAAATATCTACAAACTTGATCTCGTGTATTGAGTAAGATTTATTTTTATTTTAATTCTGTTTTAATTCTTCGACTTTGATGTTACACTTTTCAATCATAATTATAAGACTAAAACAAAATCTCAAAATGATAACCATGAAACAGTGAAGACAAACGAACCAAGTATAATATATTAAGCCTTATACAAAATACAAACACCTACATACGAAAATTTCTCTCCTTTTATTGTTAACGAAAATTAAAACTAAAAATTTAAATCAGAACTTGTCACTTGCAAACAGAAGATGATAATTGTTTTACTCCTCTTCACCACCACCAAGAAACACCTACAACTCAAGAGTATATTCATAAGTGGAGTTTGTCTTTGCCCATACAACCTTCCTTATCCATCTACAACATTATCGTAACCTCACAAGATGCACTGAATAACAAACATTATCAAAAGAGACGGAGTGAGCCGCCCCCATCCATCCCCTTGTGGCTGTGAAACTGGGCTGGTAATTGCCAAGAGTTTGTACACGAACAGACAGACACAGACAAATTCTCTCACACACACACACACACACACACACACACACACACACACACCAAAAATCTTAAGACATCAAGTACCGAAAAAAAAATGTGAACTGACAGACAGACGGACAGAAGCGATCACAAGAGTCCGTAGAATGAGTTTGTCGATCAGGAGGAGGAAGAGGAAGAAGAAGTGGAAGAAGAAGGAGGAGGAGGAGGAGGAAGACACAAGTTAAGGTAGCAAGAGGGTCGTAGTGGTTATGGGGGAACGTGCTGAGATTTAGGTTAAGACTGAACGAGAGTGAGAAAAGTGAAGATAATCCCGGACCTTTGGGAGTAATTGAATACAACAGACAGAGACAGACAGAGACAGACAGAGACGGAGACAGACAGAGACAGACAGAGACAGAGACAGACAGAGACAGAGACAGACAGAGACAGAGACAGACAGAGACAGACAGACATACAGACAGACACACTATTTATCTTTATCTCAGTGTGTATCCACCTCTCTCTATCGCTTGTTCTTTATCTACCTATTCATCTATCCTTGTATGTAATCCTCTCTATCTATCCCTATGTCTATATAAATTTGTATCTATATCATTATTTACCTCTCCTTGGCGATCTATCTCTTCCTATATCTATCTACCTACGAGTCTACTTACATTTTACGTGTCTATCTGTCTATTTATCTATCCTCCCTCCCATCCTTCCAACAGCATCAGCCTCTCTCTCTCTCTCTCTCTCTCTCTCTCTCTCTCTCTCTCTCTCTCTCTCTCTCTCTGTACCTATCCAATACACCGTCTCTTGGCATCCCGAAGAAACCCATCCACAGCCTCGTCTACAAGCACCTATCCCCCCCTCCACTAACCTCTATCCATCCTATAACACACAGTTGATCTAGATGACGTGTTGTGACAATCGAGACTAAACTAACACGGCGAGAAATACACTTGGGAGTATTGTGCAGCAGTTATTGGTAAGAAAGCGATGGAGTGATTGGATAGACAGACAGACAGACAGACAGACAGACAGTAGAGAAACTATCCAAAATCAACATGAAAACAAAGTCAATAAGCGTCCACTCTTGAAGAAAAATAATTACTTTCCAAAAAATAAAATAAAAAACTTTCCTCTCTTGATTTGGTCCACACTCTTACTACCAACACCACAAACACGACAACCAAACACAATTAATAAAAAAATGAAATAATCTATAACAAAACCTAAAGTAATAATGAGATCTTCGTGGATATTATAGTGTTAAGTGTATTATAAGTGCCTCAAGTAAGTGTATTAAACCTAAGAAAACTTATCAAAATATATCTAAGTTATTTATATTTACTTTACATTACTTGAATAAATTGATATATTCCTCCTGACCATTAGGATAACTCAAATGGTTACGGTTTACTTAAATAAATACATCAAGTAAAACAACGATACAAGTACTAAAATAATAAGAAAAAAATGTATATAACGTATTTCAGGACAATGAAGTTAAATCCGGATTATAAAAAAAATAATTCCATCTGATATTTGTAAAGAAAATAAATTCTTAGCTGACAACATCAACACGACCTAACATTCAAAACATCACTTATAACATCACCAGGAAGCTGAAGTTTAGACGTAATTGAATAGCTGAATGTAATCTAAAACACCAATGACATAAAGATATAATTTATTAGTAAACACAAAGAAAAATAATATTGTTCCCTCATCTGATAAATTCCTGGTCGGTCAATTTTATCGTTAACCCTTTTGTTTATATTGTGTTTTTTTTTTTTTTATTTCCTCAATACCAATATGGCTGACATGACCTCTTGGGACATAACCATTTACGTTTATATTGTTTCTCCACCAATGGAAAAATGACTTGGTTATTATCTACCTCGTGCAGAAAATAGTTTTACAATTCGTACCTTCCTTCAAGACGAATAATTGGTGCATTCATGAGGTTAAGTGAAGTATACCTTCACTGAATAATCTGTAAGAAATTAATAAAACTCTCATACCTCAGTGAAAGTATACAAGATTTTATAGAATTAAACTAAGAAAGGATAATTAATATTCCTGTAAAATTTCTCCTTCGATAAAAATTTTACTCTTACTTTGAATCTTAACATCAGATAAATACAGCAATAATCAGGGAGGGTCTGACAATATTACAAAATAATAACTCTTTATATAAATATTATATTATTATTATAAGAAATCCTTTTCTACAGAACACCCGTCAACCGGAGGCAAACCTTTATATTATATTTTATTCTGGTATTTTATTTTCAACCTTAATGCTCAAAAAAATATTCATAATTTTTTTTACTTTCAAAATATTAATCAGAATTTACCTTGGAGCGAAAAAGTCATAAAGACAATATGACCTTCACATAACCTTATCTGGCCAGGTAGAATTATAGTCTATTTTCTAAAGGTCGCTGAGAGACCTTCCCATGATCTTCAACCAAACAAGTTAACACTAGTTCCTCGTGGCAATATTTTTAAACTTATAATGATTTTAGGGTAATTATAATGATTTTCTGGAAATCATAATGTATTTCATGCTTGTATAATGATCAATCAATATATTAAACTATTTTATTTATCTACGGTACTATGATTGATACAATATATTGATAAATTTATCATTATTTTGTTATATAATAAATATTAAATTATTCCCATATTTATTTATTTATATGTTAGTAAATCTATTCGCCTTTGTAAGTTGACCAAATCTAGTTATATTAAATCACAAGGGAAGAAAACACTAAAAGCTATTATGAGTTTATATATATATATATATATATATATATATATATATATATATATATATATATATATATATATATATATATATATATATATATATATATATATATAATCAGTTAAGTCTAAATGAAGTCAACAAATATTTAATTTATATTTTAACCAAGCGAGCAAGTCTATGACCGTAAGTGAATAAAACTATAACTTATATTTAAAGTAAGTGAACGACTTTATAATTATTATCACAAGGGAAAAAAATTTATGACTTATAAACTTAATTGAACAAGTCAACTTATCATATAGCGTAAGTGAACAAGTAAAAAATTTATATCTAAAATAAGTGAACTCGTCAAATCACATCAGCCATTCTCTCACAAAAGCGAGTCAACAAAAGCCACCATCTAGCTAACTCGTGTCTCTTCTCATCATACAATAACACTACAAGAAATACCATTTACACACAATACATCACACTGACCATTTCACTACGACTAGAGAGATAGATGCTGTCAGTATTAACCATCGCATATACTGTACCTCGAGAACAAACAGACCTTCACTGCCTATAATGGATCTATATATAACATACATTCATCATCATAATCCTTAGAGTTTGTGTGTCATTAGAGGTCAAAGGTCAGAAGTCACAGTTAGGTTGAGTGCAGTACAGGACAACCCAACTAGCTAACTATCTCTGGTACCAATAAAGTGCTCTCTGGTCCGGACACTGTACTAAGTCAAACTCTCAAATTGGCTCACTAGTCAAGCAAGAAATATATTCGATCTATTTCACTGATGAAAAAAACTCCAATAGAAAATGTAACAGTGACAAGCAAATACAAACTCACCCAACAAGGACAAAAAAAATATATTGGTAAAAGTCAATCGAATCACAGTCATGGAAATGTGTCCCTAAAGGAACATCCAATCAAGCAAACAAAAATGTACACAGAGCTTTTGTTTGCTTTTAAGACATGCAAACAGGGATTAAATAAGAGTTCATCTGCATGTAACAATAATACTGTAATTTAGTTTAAAGTTAATGGAACGTCCGAGCAAAAAAAACAAACAAAATCTTTACTTATAGAAATAAGTGATTTTCTCTTCATCAACGTGGTCATGGTAATCGCAATCTTCGTCGTCATCGCAGTAACCAGAAGTAAATTACAGCAGAACTAAATCCCGGCAGAACAAAATCCCAGCAGAACTATATCCCAGAACAAAATCCCAGAAGTAAATCCCAGTAGAACAAAATCCCATCACCAAAATATACAAAATGGACAAAAACTCACAAGTTCTAAGTTCCCAAAGATTCAATATTGTAAACTATCGATCTGCGACAAGTTACTTATACTTTAGCTTAAGTTGTCACGGAAAGTTTACTTCGGTTAGGTTAAGTTAGGTTAGGTTAGGGTAAGTTAAGTCAGGATAGGATAGGTTAGATAATCTTAGGTTAGGTTAAGTTCGGCTTATTTGATTAATTCCGTTAATTTAAGCGAGGTTAAGCTGGATAAAAATTAGATTCGGTCAGGTTGAGTTAGGTTAGGTTAAGTTAGGTTAGGTTAGACAAAAGGTCCGATAGGATATTGAACCGTCGCAGAGAGAGAGAGAGAGAGATTATAGTAACCCAGCTATAGGATTGTCAAACGTCCTTCCCTCCTCCTCCTCACACCACTGCGGGCTCCTCCTCACGTAATCAGTAGTACCAGGCTGTCTGCAGGCACTCCTGGTCATGAATAACATCAATTACGGTGAGATATATCGCCCAACACTCCTCCTCCTCCTCCTCCTGGTGTTGCTGCTGCTGCGTGGTACAGCGCCCCCCTTCCCTGCCCGCTGGAGGGAGACCATCCTGGCACCCTCCCGCCTGCGCCTGGCAACGCTGCCGCAGCACTGCCGGCGTTCCACGTCATGTTTGGAAATAAAAAAAAAAAGGAAAGAGGAAAAAAATAGAAAATTGCTCCGGAGGCTGAAAATGTTGTCAGTCAATCTTACGTTGCATGGGTGAGGCGGCGGCCCCCACACACACTGTCATTAAAATTCTTTCACTCCGAGAGCTATAACATACCAACACGACGTCGTTACTTTACTGCTACGCTTCTCTCACATCACCAAACACTTGAACACACTCCATCAAAAATTCTCAATACACCTTTAACCATTCCCATGCACAAAAATAAAATATATATAAAAACTGATATTGCCACTACGGAAAAGGACGTTGATTTGCAATATACTGATCACATTCTCACGATCAAAAATACAAGACGAAATGAGAAATAAACGAGGAACACATCAATTATATCAGAGTAATATACAGAATATACTGTACAGTAGGAGCCAGCAGTGTAGGGCCGCAGCACACTCGCCTGGTGTAAGGAAATGTTTGTATCCTCTCAGTTACGCCTCAACACGCAAACATCACTGAGTTAAGCATCAGTTCCAACCAATACACTTAATATATTCTCTTACACCTCTTACAAAATGTCAAGAAAAATAACCAAGCCAATCTGCCATCCTCACTGTGTGCATATGGTGTTCATTTATTTCACTTTTTTTCATATAAACAAACAACAAATTTTATTTAAAACTTGGAAATATATTTTTTTCTTTCTAATAAATGAAGAATTTAACAACATGAAAAAACTTTGAATGTAAACAAAAGAAACAATATGAAAAGCCTAGAACCTCACTTGGTCAGGCCTAGTTGAAGACTGCAGGAGGAAATACACTGGTAATCCTCATCCGTAGTTAAATTACACTACTTTTCAATCTGAACTTAGAGCAAAATAGATGCATTAAGGCACCTGGATATTCTACTCAATCTAAACCAGAAATTTGGTAAAGATGGAAAGGTTTTGATGGTGATGTGACGGGCGTTTGTTGTTCCCTGTTAAGGTTTTTGTGTTAACCTGTCTCTAAATTTGTGTGTAATTGAGAGAGAGAGAGAGAGAGAGAGAGAGAGAGAGATACTTAACAAAACACACCATTTCCACGTGCCAAACTTCCATATCAAATTATTCAAAAAATAAGACAAGACCAAAACCATACATACATCTGACAGACAACATAAGTAATTTAACTACAGTCATAAAGTGGTCAAACGTCTACACACACTGGAGATGCTGATGACCTTACAAGACACGACTAGTAAAGCAAGAGGCAGATCAAGATGTTATGTTTGATTAGACAGTTCCCGAAGGCATATTGGTAAGGCCACCTTTATAGCCCGTTCGTGTTAGTACCGACTGTAGTGATTGTCTCAGTGTTATAAAATGTAATAGCAACATATAATCCTGTCATAGTGTTATATGGTGTTATAGTATTACATAATCGTGTGATAGTGTCATAATAAATAATCATGCTTTAGTGTTGTGTTATAGTATTATATAATCGTGTGATAGTGTCATATAGCGTTATAATATTAAATAATAGTGTTAGTGTTATAATATTATATAGTCGTGTTGTAATATATATATATATATATATATATATATATATATATATATATATATATATATATATATATATATATATATATATATATATATATATATATATATATATATATATATATATATATATATAAATAATCGTTTTAAGTGTTATGTGATGGTGTTAGTATTAAATGATTGCGTTATAGTATTGTATTAAATCAGTGTTATATAATCATGTTAGTGCTGCATGATGGTATTATACTACAGTAGTGATATAATAATATATTTATATAATTAGTTGAACATCAAGATTCAGATTCTGACAAGGTCTTTACGATGAAGATGTCTGGTAAATAAAGATCTAAAAATATATGTGGTTAACTAAGTACCACCAAACCTCCAAGAATGTCAAAAATTTCACTAAAACCTTACTTTACCTTTCACTAAAACTCTACCTTACTTTACCTTTCACTAAAACTCTACCTTACCTTTCACTAAAACTCTACCTTACCTTTCACTAAAACTCTACCTTACCTTTCACTAAAACTCTACCTTACCTTTCACTAAAACTCTACCTTACCTTTCACTAAAACTCTACCTTACCTTTCACTAAAACTCTACCTTACCTTTCACTAAAACTCTACCTTACCTTACACTAAAACTCTACCTTACCTTACACTAAAACTCTACCTTACCTTACACTAAAACTCTACCTGACCTTTCACTAAAATTTAACCTTAACTTGATAAATTCACTTAACTTTGTCCTCAAACTTGCGTTCCTTTCAACGTTATCTCTCCTGTTATCGATCATCACAAAAATGTTTAGATTTGAAGAGACGTATGTTAAAAAATATATCTAAGTCAAGAAAAAATTAAGTCAATTGTCTAACTTAAAACAATAAACTATAAAACGTAAGAACAAACTAGGAATCAAATTACTTAAATCAAATCTTCTTTTCAATGGGTAGTTTCACAGGATATATTCCTCAAAAATTCACGTAAAAATTCCCCCCTGGAAGTGGTTTTGTCGATGCCCCTGTATGGTGACGCCGTTGTCCCAGGCAGTACAACATGTCCCATACAAATTTCAGTGTTCCTCGATAACACGGATCTATCATCTCTCGCTCTGAAGGGTAAACCTGAAGTTGACACGGACATATTTTCACAATAATACGTAACGTACTGACAAAATGGAAATATATCGGTATAAAATCTAGCCACGTATTATTCATCTGATGTGACTTCGTGTACGTGACATCCAAGCAAAGAAAGTCAAAACAAAGATATCAACACCTGTTTAACAAGCTGACATCACATGACATCATGATCGTCATACACAAACAAGGAAAATATATAAAATAAAATATATAAAAAATAAAATATATAACTCGCCAACAGGTCATTCAACAGTGTGACCTAACCACCTCAAACCAAACTCAAAAACCACCATTCATCAAAGACCTGACCTGACTGACTTGACTTGATATAGCCTGACCTGATACAGACTGACCTGATCTGACCTCATCTATCTAACAACACAATTTTCCCAACAAGCTCTACGACAAGTGGCATTCATGAGCCAGGTGGAGCCAGGTGTTAGTCGGTGTGTCAACAAGGTGGGGACAGTACCTGCAGGTTTAATAGTTGAGTAACCAGTGTCCATGTGGTGGCCTGCTGCTGTCCATAACACCTCAACAATCATCATCACCCAAACAGAAAATATTCTCTCTCTCTCTCTCTCTCTCTCTCTTAATACCTGTTTTCTCACTCTCTTTCCACTTTTTTGGCTCCTTTTTCACGTCTTTCCCTATCTCTCTGCCATCACCCCAGACACACCACAGGATCAACACCACCACCACCACCCGCCCCTCACACCTCTCTTACCTCGAAAATTCACATCTATAGTATATCACGGTGCACCTTGACTACACCCCTGGGTGTATTACATCACCCCTGGGTGTATTACATCACCCCTGGGTGTAATACATCACCCCCGGGTGAAGTACATCACCCCCGGGTGTAGTACATCACCCCCGGGTGTAGTACATCACCCCCGGGTGTAGTACATCACCCCCGGGTGTAGTACATCACCCCCGGGTGTAGTACATCACCCCCGGGTGTAGTACATCACCCCCGGGTGAAGTACATCACCCCCGGGTGTAGTACATCACCCCCGGGTGTAGTACATCACCCCCGGGTGTAGTACATCACCCCCGGGTGTAGTACATCACCCCCGGGTGTAGTACATCACCCCCGGGTGAAGTACATCACCCCCGGGTGAAGTACATCACCCCCGGGTGTAGTACTTCACCCCAGGGTATAGTACATCACCCCTGGGTGTAGTACATCACCCCTGGGTGTAGTACTACACCCCTGGGTGTAGTACTACACCCCTGGGTGTAGCACATCACCCCTGGGTGTAGAATTATGTTTCTAAAATACTTCTAAAGTGTAGTACATGAGTATAAAGTACATCATTGAGATAAACGTACCAAAAGTGTGTTGCTTTTATGTTTCAAACAGACTTATATATACTTACTCAACCCTCTGTACCTGGAGACGTCAGGCTGTTATATAATGTGTCCCTGACATTTAGTGTTGGGTCACTCAGGAACACAGGTGAATATTATAGGTTTAGTTTGTTCTTTTTAGCCAGACTTTAATAAACATCCTCGCGTGGGAAAAATACAGCCGTCAAATAAAAAAAGAAGGAAAATAACCTGACTAAATTCATCCTAAATTTATAGAAGATCAGTCACTTGATAAAAAAAAACCCGTCTAATATATGTCTCGCCATAGGTACAGACAGACACTCAAGGCACCTAGACAACGCCAGACAAGACACCCCATACATTAATCAAATCTAGACACAGACAGAAAGACACCCACAGACACCGCCAAACAGATTCATTTCCTTGCACATTTTTCTTCGTGTGGCGTTGAGGTAATTGTCTCAGTGGGAGCACACAGGTCATGTATTATTGCCAGGATACTTAACCAGTCCAGCCAGCCACTAGCACTAAGTTCCAAAGTCCTTAAAACATGCACACCGACACAACATTGCCACACACTCATTAGCGACAGGAGTACAGGAACTGGCGTTGGTGATTGATCTGCCATTAATACCTAAAGAGAAAAAACTCGGATAATTATACAGGTAAACGAAAGGTAACAGATACAAGAGAATGGTCACACACTCATTAGCGACAGGTGAACACGAGGTAGCGAGGCTGATTGATCTACCATTAATAGATAAAAAAACAAGAACGGTAATAATGACACAGGTAAAACAGAGAGCAAAAAGATGCGAGAGAACGGTAGAGACAGGTGAGTGATCTAATTAAAACTTCAAGAGGACACCGTACACACATACACACCTGGGCGATAACAAGTGATCTCGAGTTAAAAATTACAGATGAAAAAGTTGAAAATAACAGAAATAAATACCAAGACTGAAACAGAACAAGGAAAATGTGTTGAAATAGTGACAGCGAGTTAAGACAATGATTGGTACCTTCTCCAAAAGCTAAATACTGTCTCCAAAACTTATGCACTATTTCCACCTTAATGTCGTGAGGAATTCCAACCGATAGTCACCTTTTTGTAGGGTGTGTGTGTGTGTGTGTGTGTGAGCGTGTGTGTGTGTGTGTGTGTGTGTGTGAGCGTGTGTGTGAGTGTGTGTGTGTGAGCGTGTGTGTGTGTGTGAGCGTGTGTGTGTGTGTGTGTGTGTGTGTGTGTGTGTGTGTGTGTGTGTGAGTGTGTGTGTGTGTGAGCGTGTGTGTGTGTGTGTGTGTGTGTGTGTGTGAGCGTGTGTGTGTGTGTGTGTGTGTGAGCGTGTGTGTGCGTGTGTGTGTGTGTGTGTTTGTTATCTACTCTTTAATAATATAGCTTAAGTCGGACGGGCATCAGGAATGGAAAGAAGTTTGTTATGACTATTTTAAACTGTGATGTGTAATTCTGTCTTGTCACGGAGGTTTAGGATTTAGTACCGAGACAACAAAGGAACTTTTATAATAAGGTCTTAGAAACTTTAAACAAACATTATTCTTCACCATTACCAAAATCTAATAGTATAAGATTTGATAACCTCTCCTCTTAACCCACCTAACTTAACCCAACCTAACCTAACCCAACCTAACCTAACCCAACCCAACTTAACCCAACCAACATTAAGACAAAATTATCACTCATTAAAAAAAAAAATCTTGAAGAAATTATAATACCGTAGAAATGTATCAATTAGGCCCTTAAGACCTGGTCAAGATAAAAGGAATATTGTGTACATAACCATTCAGTTCATTAACCTGAATACCTTAAAACAACAACAGCTATTATGATCTAGGTTAGTGTCTGTGCGTGAGTTTGCGTTTAGTCTCTTAAGTCGCTGCTCTTTTATCTATCTGTCTATCTATCTTTTTGCACGCACACACACGCACACACATCAAATATCCTTTACTGTCTACCTGTTTATTTTCAGTATATAATCCCTTGTCGCACCTTTATGAATTATGTGTCAGGTATGAAGCTTATCTGTATAAACGTAACTGTATTTGAGTTTCTGTAACTGTATACTGTTCTCACAAAATTCTATGGGCTGTTTTGTTTTCATATACCACACACTACGTTAACACACACTTACGTCAATAAAATATACTACTAACAATTGTACACGATATATACAACATATTCAAGCAATATATTCTTCCTCGATAATGTGATTTTAATTCAACATATATTTTAGCCATATATATATATTTCACTCACCCTAAAACATATACAATAATATATTCAAACCTAACCTAACCTAACCAACTTGATACAGTGTTTTGTCTGAGATCTTTATCCGTGTTTTTTTCTTATCTGGAACAATAGAGAAATTAAGTAAAAAACATTGATAAACAAAAAATAGAGAAGCTCAACTCTTGGCACAAATGAACGTAAAAACCAGATACTTTTTTTTTAAGGGAATATTTCTATAGAGAATAAATAAAGCTATTTCCTGATGTCATTGCAAGTCAACAATTCAAACATCTGCAACATCAGTTTTATATTTTTAATTTATTTGAGAATATTGTATTAAAAATTAAAAATTATATAAAACTTCTAAAAAAAATTTCAAATGTATAAATTACTATATATACTGTACAAACCTCCACTCTCGCACGTTGCTACTTCATTCACTGTACACGCGTCATGACCATGGTACCCCACTTTCAAACTCGTCAAATGATCTTCTTTACCTGACAAGCAAAATGTTATCTGATCAACATTGACAGGTGTGTGCAAGATGGCCAGCCACAATACTAAACATGAGACAAATATGTGATCTCTTCCTCTCTAGGTACAAGATGATGTAATTCATTAATGTACTCAAAGGTGCAAAGGAAGTATACAAATTGAGGTAATAATATTGAAGACGATGTTCTCAAATAATATACTAAACGATGGATGGTGACTGTAATATATAAACTTATGTAATGTGATGTACTTTTTCATTAGCATCTGACTTAACAAACATCATTATTATGTACAGTATGATGTGCTGTACATTGTTCCTGCAGGAATTTAAAAGTTACCATCACAATTACTAAGCCTTAATGTGTAGACCTGTACCGCTATCTGAATAATATTACAGACGGAATAAATATCTATTATATAAAATATTCAAATCATTTACTCCACTGAAACATTTTGTGACATTAAAATAAAAATAAAAGGAAAAAAATTAATGTCAATGATGTTATCACTTGGTATAGGTTTCATACCATAATTATTCTTGTTTGGTAAGATTCCATTAACAATCCACAATAAGAAAATATCAAGTAAAAAAAAATACTAACGTGCACAATTGTTTTCGTATGTATATTATTAGTTTTAAAATATAATTTAATTTTTCCCCAAAACTCAGACACTAAGAATATCTAACGTGAATGTATTAACAATTCAAAAATGAGTTCGCCAAATTACAGTTAATTTTCTAACAACTAAAACTGTTCCGTGAATTTGCAGTTAAAATATTAATTAGGTGTTTCTCGCCAAGGTAAATCACAACAAAATATTTAACAAGAAAACCATGACTTTTCTTTAGAATATTTCCTGAGTGAATTTGATATTTTACAAGAATCACTTAATAATCCTAATTATTTTTCCCTAAAGTATTAGAAATCACAATAATTCACCCACATTAAGATTAAGTATCCAAATAATTTATCCAGCAGGTAAAATAATACCGTGAGTTTGTGACCATAAAAACCAAATTGTAATTCCCCTTAAAAAGCTAAAAGACTCATTAATAACAATACCTTCCTCCCAAAGCTATAAGACTAAATACTAAATGTTTATTCTCAAAAAACTATATTATAATATTTCACTCCAAGAAAACTACACTACAAAAATTACAGCAGTTTAATCTAAAAAAAATGATACTAATTAAAACTATTTTATCCCAGACTATAAGATATACTTGAATAAACAGACCATACCATAATTTGTATATAAGAAACAATTAAAAACAGCAACAATTCCTTCCTAAAAACAAGACAAACAGACTAATCCGTAACGTGTGATTCCTCGACAATTTTATACACTAAAACGTGAAGAAAAAAACATGAAACTGAATAAAACCCAACATTGTTTTTTCTCCGTGATATTAAAAATTTTGCAAAGGCCAAAAAAGACTAAATCATGATGTCTTATTCTCAAAAAACTTCAAGATATAAAACGCAAAATGCTGTAAATGGTGAAATAATTCCTTACCAGAGATCAGGTCACGAAATATCGTAACTTTGGATATAATTAATGAAGAACCACAACTTAAAACAAATAATTATAGCTCCAACGAGATATATTCCTCCTCAATGGACCTCAAAAGACAAAATAATCGTAACTTGAGACAATTCATTCCCAAAGAAAAAACAAAAACACTTAAAAACCTCAAATAATCGGAAGCGAAAAAAAAAAATTCAACATGGATGGTTCGACCTTCTGGCCAGGGTGGGTGGGTGGTATTAAGTAGTGTGTCAGGTGGATGTCGTTGTAGGTGGTGGGTGGGTGGGTGAGGCAGCAAGAGATTCACCCAAGTTTCAGAGATGAGTTATTCACTAGTCACCACCTGAATAATTCCTTCCCTGACTGTTTAACTTCATCTGACGTGGAATTGTCGACTTGGGTGGGTGTTAAAACAAAATTCACTTTCAGAAAGGAATTTGTTCCCCGTTGCATAATATGTCTTAAAAGAACTGTTCAGGTGTTATTTAGGCATTTTATAAGAAGTTCCTTTTATATATATATTTTGAATATTATAAACTTTTGTGGCATACTTAAAAACATTACCTAAAAAAAATATAATTTACCTTTCCAAACTGACCAAAAATACACCAATTAAAGAAACCATCGTCTATAAATTTATCACACATACACCTACTGAACGTTGTATTACCTTAAAAATTTACGTACAAAAATCAAAGGAAAATCGAGTCCCCTAATTTATTCAATACCTCGTACAACTTTAACAAGATCACCAGGTTACTTAAGCTCCTCGTTTCACCAATACTTCCACACATTCTCACCAAAACACACGAAAATATTTCACCAGGATTCTCAGATAGAGTTTTTTCTTTTACATTTCTTTTCAGAGATTTATATTTTATATGGAAGTTGAGACTTAAATTATAATCTTTATTCTTATATAAGTTGTCTAAATGACTTAATTTAAATATCACAGAACTGAAAAAAAGAAACATGATAGATTTTTTCATTATATAAACACAAAACATATGTATAAAGATTTCTCGCAATACATATATTCAAAACTTAGATATCTAGATTTAGATTTACTTTTACTGTATTTATATTTATTTTTTTTACGGGAAATAGCCAACCCAAGCGGGGCGAAAAAATAAGAGTAATAAGAAATTAATAATAGAAGAGAAAAAGATTATATTAATCAACACCACGAAGATGCCGGAAAACCATCTTTTTGAAGTGAAACAGATTGTATGAGTATGGGAACAGAAAAAGGCAGAGCATGTGTGGCTTCCATGACATATTAGAGGAAATGGTGAGGCCTGGCATATCTATTTTAGAATTTGGCAGAATGATTGCGTCCTGAAATATGATTGATGGGAGATCATCTTATTTGGAAAGTGCAATTGGCAAATACTTTAATATATATAAGAATTCAACAGATAATTACACAATTCTTTTCATATGGAGAAAAACCAACACAATTATTACACAAAATAATTATCACTTTATAAGACAGCATACAATCAGCGATCTTGGAATTACCACACACACATTAAGAGGTATTACCCGACACATCACGCCACACACCTGTTAAGTAAGACCTAAACTACCTAGCCATCTCTTTCAATAACTATTTTCAAAGAGGAAGATTTCAAAATTCCCACCCCCCCCCCCTCCAGATATTTAACACTGTTCTAACGGATTTATCTATATTTCTTTAAACCTAAATTGAAAACAGGTGATCATATTAATTAAACAAATATACACACACCTGAGAGACTAATATACATAGGTATTATTTATTTTTGGCGACTGGTATTAAATGAAGGTATTTAGTTAAGGTAAAGTCTCAGTGTTATTAAGTTATATTTCTAGATTTTTTTTTTCTCAAGTTAAAGAATTACGCGAGGAAAATTTCAATAAATAACACTTAAGCATCTTATATTTATGAGCAAAATAATCTTACAAGTTATCACAACGAATTATTACCTTATGACTGAATAAACTTAACAAATTCTATGTAAAAAAAAAAAATCTGAAATTTGTATGAGTTCTAATATCGATACCAGATATTAAGTGTTATGTAAGTGATTGTTATTTTGAAAAACTAGAATACAAAGCGTTAAGAAGTAGTACGGGCCCAAACATTTAAATACAAAGTTTAGGAATTTTTAATGAATAAATTTAATAAATATATATCAATAAGTGAATAAAAAAATTGCGGTATAACAAAAATAAAAAATTCCTGAAGACAATACGAAATACTGGGCGTATTCCGAAACGTAACAAAATACAAATGAGATCAGCTTTAAAAACAGACTCCAGACTTGCATAATAAATCAAATCATTAAATAAAACAAAAATAATAATCATCAAAATAACTTATTAAAAAATAAATATCATCCAGTACCCCACAGCGACATTTTCAACACAGGCGTCAATATAATCGGTTACGAAACACAACAGTGACATCCAATTGTATTCGCTGCACAGAGGACGGACATAAGAGAGAAAGATAAAACAACACACACAATATCTCTCCTTTATGGACGAGGCAAAAAAAGTGTGGCACAGAGGCTGAACGGTACACCACCCAGCTCCTCTTACCTGTGTAAAACTCCACCGCCTCACAATATGAAACACCTGCAAAATTTATCTCCAACCTGAGTCTATTAAAATAATGTCTATCTGCTTCATCTCACAGCTGTACTATCGATCAATATGTATTATTAAAAGAATATCTGTATGACTTATTATTTGTCATATTTACAAGAATTACCTTTTATATCGATTTAAGTCTATTGAATTTTGTCTATGCATGATCTATTACAGGTAATATTTAATAACCTCAGGAACTATATTTAATAATTTTCAAACTTATCTAACATACAATATTAATAATCTATAAGAACAAGTGTTATAAACCTATCACCTTTACCTGTTCCCCCCCAAAAGTGACACAGTACAGGAGTAAATAAATAAATAAAACACAAACAGACTAACTCAAACTCTCAAATCAACTTGGCAAGAAAAACACAAGGAAGGGGGAATGGCGTCTCCTCCCACACCTTAATGAACCTTAAAGCCGATCTGTGTTTACCTTGATAGTGGTCTTAAAGTCTACGCTACTTCTTGGGACTTCACCACACCACACCACACCACACCACACCACGCCACGCCACACCACGCCACACCACACCACACTTCACCACGCCACACCACACCACACCACACCACGCCAGTGTAGAGTGATCATGCAGTAACACGTTTCTTAAGATCCGTGTTTTGTTTCTATCCTGTGATGTGATATTACGACACAACACAACAGTGGAGATAGTATAATATAAATTCAGTGTAGGATAGATGTTGATTTTAACCTTTGTTGTGATCTTACGACACACGAATATAGTAAAGCGGAGCAAAATTTAACAACGTAAAAGCCGGGTAACAAGTATATAAAATCCCCATGCGGTTATTAGTTCATCATCTTGTTCTTCCTCTTTCTTCTTCGTCGTCTTCCTCTTTATTCTTCTTCTTCTTCTTCCTTGAGGGGTCAACATATCGTACTCAAAAGGGTTTACAACTTAATCGGGGAATTCAAAGACGTTAATATGGAAACCTACGCTACCTTATTCCCCTTAGGCTAGATGTTCTTTCATTACACCTACTGCTACACCTGGGTGACATGGCATCAGATTATGTGTGTTCTTGTGTGTACGTACAGACAGACTCGATAGACATATACGGACATATTTCAAAGCTTCATTGCCTATGCCGTGTGGGGACATAACAAAGAGAGAGACAATAACAAGATACTTCAAATCCTAAAACATAAAATTTGCACCACACACACACACACACACACGATTGACAGCGAGATGGTGGTTGGTTTACCGAGCCATAACCTAACCTAACCTAACCTAACTTGCCCACTGCAACTAGAGGTTCTAAGGGGCCCTAATTCCTACTGGCTCCATAAGATTGAGGCCCGTTGCAACATGCCCCTATCAGCATCGGGACTAACTCGTACGGCACACACACAGAGAGAGAGAGAGAGAGAGAGAGAGAGAGAGAGAGAGAGAGAGATCCCAGGATACGGGCAGGGACGGAATACAAACTGCAATGGCGTCCCTGCAATGACCACCTCGTCGCAATCACCCTCCCCCTCCCAAGGCCTGGACACTACAGCCAAAATACTGGCATATCTTTTATCACCGCCTCCATACTGGATATACGTGAATATATCCTAAGGATATATTCGTCGTCCTGCGTTACTAGGAGTGGCTGGATATATTCTGAATTCTATTCGTCAACGCCACAATACTAGGAAAAGTGATGGATAGACGTGGATATACAGGATTTTATGGATATCATCAGCTAGATAGGATACTGAAAACTCGAAACTGGATATATGATAATATATTCTAGGAAATATTCATCACCACACGGACTAAAAACGCTATATACATTTAGATATATTCAACGGCTATTATATTACCTATTAAACAAATACACCTGGACACAAAATCCAAATATATCCCGGCTATAGTCACCACTTCATGGGTATATAATATTAGAACCACAACAAATACAAATTCAAGGATAATGGAAGTAAATCATCAAATATCCACAAAAATATCCAGGTACAGTATAATTATTTGCATTATTGAAAGTTAATCAGCTGATTATCCCACAAATTAATACAGGTTTATTTTAAGCCACTTGTAATATACTGGAATTAAATTGGTATATCTCCATAAATTGGTCCAGGTATATATACAGTATATATGCACCACTAACCCAATGTACACAAAATTACATATTTAACCATGAATATCCATGTATATCGCAAGCACAATACCTGATAACTGTGTATATATCCTGGGATATCTTTTATGACACACACACACACACACACACACACACACACACACACACACGGTCTTCAAAAACGAATGAAACCTTGATCCCAACATTTTGATTTCTAGGATGAAGGGAGGAAGATGAAGAAAGGAGGAGAAAGAGGAATAGAAGGAAAAGAAGAAGGAGAAAGAGGAGGAGAAAGAGGAGGTGGTGGTTCCTATAAAACGTGTTACCACTATAAGTTACCAGAAAATATACCTGACCTGACCTGACCTAACCTAACCTAACCTAACCTGACCTAACCCCAACCTAACCTAACCAACATACTGAATTATTATTACTCATTTGTCTGTAAACTCGTTGCCCTAAAAAGAGGAGTTTTAGGTATTTCATTACAGGCTCGATAATCTATATAAATGTCCATAGGTAAATAATTCCCTTCGTTAATGCTCCAGACAAACATGACATCTCTACGGGTCGCCAGCCTTCGTCGCCAATCTGTTTCAACATCACCATTATTATTATTATTATTATTATTATTATTATTATTATTAGTTGTTTTATTAAATTTACCAATATGATGTTGTTATTAATAATTTTCAACATTTAGACATACAATTATTTTTAGTAGTAGTATTATTATTGCTGTATTATTATTATTATTATTATTATTATTATTATTATTATTATTATTATTATTATTATTATTATTAATAATAATAATAATAATAATAATGTTATTTTTCTACTTTATCATCGTAATACTGTGTGTGTTTTCCTGTACAAGCGTAGGCCAGCGAGAGGCTTCAAGCACAGGCCGCTAAAGGAAGGTGGGTGGTCGATCACCTCCCGGCCGCCGACGCCTCTTGTAAACACTGAGTACTGACTGTCAGAGAGTTTCCTGTGAGTAGTAGCGAGTATTACCCCGTAGTATACCACAGTAGCGAGTATTACCCCTTAGTATACCACAGTAGCGAGTATTACTCCTTAGTATAACACGGTAGCGAGTATTACTCCTTAGTATAACACGGTAGCGAGTATTACTCCTTAGTATAACACGGTAGCGAGTATTACTCCTTAGTATAACACGGTAGCGAGTATTACTCCTTAGTATACCACAGTAGCGAGTATTACTCCTTAGTATACCACAGTAGCGAGTATTACTCCTTAGTATACCACAGTAGCGAGTATTACTCCTTAGTATAACACGGTAGCGAGTATTACTCCTTAGTAAACCACAGTAGCGAGTATTACTCCTTAGTATAACACGGTAGCGAGTATTACCCCTTAGTATACCCAGTAGTAGTATTACCCCTTAGTATACCACAGTAGCGAGTATTACCCCTTAGTATACCACAGTAGCGAGTATTACCCCTTAGTATACCACAGTAGCGAGTATTACTCCTTAGTATACCACAGTAGCGAGTATTACTCCTTAGTATACCACAGTAGCGAGTATTACCCCTTAGTATACCACAGTAGCGAGTATTACCCCTTAGTATACCACAGTAGCGAGTATTACCGATTATACCTTGGTATATATTCATCGGCCGTTTGTATACTAAAACCACAATACCAAATATATACTTCCATCCACCAGAATATATCTACGAACCATAAATGGGAATATCCACCAATATATCCTCTTATATATCCATCAACCATCATACTGAAAATATATCCATCCACCACATTACTGAAACTATACCAATATAACCTAGAATATATCCATCAACACGTGTACAGCAGAAGCACCGTAGTAAATATCCAGGGCCGGGTTATGGACGCCCAATATGCCATCTTCCGTCATTAAACACAATGATTTACACACGGCCCTCACCCCACCACAACCACCGTCTCCTCCCATCCATCTGACACTTCCATCTCTATATATTCCTTCCTACATGCTGACACTTCCATCTCTACATATTCCTACATGCTGACAGCTCATCTATACATATTCCTACATGCTGACAGCTCATCTATACATATTCCTTCCTACATGCTGACACTTCCATCTCTACATATTCCAACATGCTGACAGCTCATCTATACATATTCCTACATGCTGACAGCTCATCTCTGCATATTCCTACAAGCTGACAGCTCATCTATACATATTCCTACATGCTGACAGCTCATCTATACATATTCCAACATGCTGACAGCTCATCTGAGCATTATTCCTACATGCTGACAGTTCATCTAAACATTATTCCTACATGCTGACAGCCCATTTCTACATATTCCTATATGCTGACACCTCAACTCTACATATTTACATATTTATACATAATGCCAGCCCACATCTAGATATTCCTAAAATCTGATAGCCCATATCCACATAGTCCTGCATCCTGAGAGACTATCAACATGCATCATTGTATCCTGACAGCTCAGTTCTACATACTTCTATGTATATTCTGACAATCCATCCACTTCCACCTCTCGATGCTGACAGCACATCTCTACACATTCCTATATTGTGAAAGTTTATCAACACCCATCAATCTATACTGTCAGCCCATGCCCAAGCATTATTACACCCTGACAGGACATTTAAATACATTTCCTATCTGACAGTATATCCAAACAGATTTTTCTTCTTCTAATTCTGACAGAAACGCTTAAAATATTCTTACATTACGCTTTCAAAACCTGACAGCCTGCCTGCCTACACACCCACACCCACCTCACCAGTCTATCCTTTAAGAAATACTTACAAGACAACACATTGACAGTAGATTTAAATAATTAATTCCACGCCTTCAAGATGAGGGTCAGAGATAAGCTAATTTGCATACGAGACACCCGGAAAGGAACTGACCAAATTATAAGGAAGTTCAGATAAGAATTTAATCTATTTGTTTAAATCTAATCTAATCTACTATGATAAAATATACCCACATTAGGTCAACAATTAATCATGTTTTTATCTTATTTTTTATTTTTATATTAGGTTAGGTTAGCTTAGGTCAGGTTAGGTTAGGTTAGGTTAGGTTAGGTTAGGTTAGGTTAGGTCAGGTCAGGTTAGCTTAGGTTAGGTTAGCTTAGGTCAGGTTAGGTTAGGTCAGGTAAAGTTGCTCTAGTACCCTTCCTCAGCCTACTAGAAGAACAGGAGTTTTAAAAATTCTATGTTTACCCAAATTATATTGATACATAAGGTACCAAAGGAAATTCCCTGGATAGTTTTAGTATCATCTGACACCATCACCTCGACAGCTATTGTAGGTATGAAGGAATGAGATTTGACCATATATCAAACTTAATATTTTTCTTTGCATATTATTTCCATGTTTTGCGTTTTTATATAGTGTATAACGAAAGACACTCACATGTATAACTCATAATCAGACGAAAAAATTTATTGTCAAGTATCGAGGGAATTTCGGCCGCAGTTGTACGCACAGAGCCGCAGTTGTACGCACAGAGCCGCAGTTATATACAGAGCCGCAGTTATACACACAGAGCCACAGTTGTACGCACAGAGCCGCAGTTGTACGCACAGAGCCGCAGTTATACACACAGAGCCGCAGTTGTACGCACAGAGCCACAGTTGTACGCACAGATCCACAGTTGTAAGCACAGATCCACAGTTGTACGCACAGAGCCACAGTTGTACGCACAGAGCCACAGTTGTACACACAGAGCCACAGTTGTACGCACAGAGCCACAGTTGTACGCACAGAGCCACAGTTGTACACACAGAGCCGCCACTAGCACTCTACGGTAAATACAATATTTTTTTTTACGTATAAGTTCTTCACGTTTCCTCTTCCGCATCTTCTAATACTGTCGCGATGATATACTGAACAGACTATACTGCTTTATTGCTATACTGTAATGGATAACTTATTACAATGAAAATAATACAAGAGATAAACACAATGATACGATAAGACAAGGAAGACTTGGTTTCTTCACAATGGAAAAAAAATTAGATTAACAAAGAAACGCTGTAATAAAATAAACGTCTTAGATCTTTTATAATGAAACTCTTTAGACCTGACCAACCTTTCTTGATATTTATTTACAAAAAAAAAAAAAAAATTCCCCAACATTGTAGGAAAAAATGCCATAGTGAAATTAGTTTAATAAGAGAACCATTTAACCATCCACCTTAGTACTTGTCCACAACCCCTGCAGCATTTCTCCACCACCTCTCCAACACTTCTTCACCTCACCCCTATCTACGGTGGTGTTGGTGGCGCATGACTGCCGGCAACGGGGTTACCTAGAAATGCAAATCGTCTTCCAGGAGAACACTTAGTTAGCCTCAAGCAGCTTAGGGGAGACCCACATCCTCGGGCCCTCAGGTCGCTGTACACAGGAGTCGAGGAAGAGAAGCATCCTAGCCTGACACCCTGGCCAGTTACCCCATCTGCCCTCCAACCATCTACCTCAAGGATGGCACCCACGACTCTGCAATGGCACCCACGACTCAACTGCCCTCCAACCATCAATACGCCTCAACAATGGCACCCACGACTCAACAATGGCACCCACGACTCAATAATGGCACCTACGTCTCTAAGCTCCATTAAGATATACTGGCACAGTCTTTCCCAAATCAAGAGGTTGGGTTCACCAGGTAAGGTACACTAAATCAGGCACGATACACCAGGTCAGGGACACTAAATTAAGTACGGTACAGCAGGTCAGCTACACCACAGTTGAAAATTTCAGGAAAATGAGTGTAGGAAGTTCAAGAAATCTGTAGCTGAAGTCCTTGGCTGGTGAACTCCATACTCTCTTTCTTTCTCACACACACACACACACACACACACTCTCTCTCTCTCTCTCAGTCCTCCAGTTCTTTGACAAGGTAATTGAAAGTCACACCAACTTGTCGTTTCAATCTTTCAGCTGATGACACACTCTACACTACAAGTTACATTCACACATGCGAGTCTTAACCCTGGAGTGTGTCTTATATAATGTTCTTAGTGATCAACTTTCTTATAAAAGGTGTGCCAAGGTCTGATTAACCAGGTGTAGTTGGTGGAATATAAACAGTCTTTTAAAATGTAAACAAAACAGAATCACCTCAGCAATTTCATTTTGGATTGTAATATATTTCACACTACATAGAATTGTAAACATGTGATTTATATCAATACACCAAATCCTATTTACTGTATTTTCATCTGTTTATGAGTAATAAATATCTACATCTACAGTAAACAAGATGGAGAGTCGCCATAGTAGGTTCAGGAAAGCTACTGTAGGTCTTCAGTAGATCAAGATCCCACTTCCTCTATCAAGGAATAAACTATTGAAATTGAAAACAAATTGAAAGAACCAGCGGGGGAAAAAATCTCTTTTCTAACCCAACGAAACACTTCAAAATGTTCTTACAATCGACTTTTCTATACACTGGATTTTTTTTAATAGCATTTGATTATAATAGAAATACCAAACTGGAGATAAATACACATAAAACTTAACCCCGTCAATGTTGGGTCACACGCCGCACCTCAACGTCTTAGTGGTGAGGAGGACAATGAGGAAGTCGGCCGAAAAAAGTCATTATCTATTCGTGTCAAATTACAGTAAAAGTCAAGAATATCTGAATAATAATGTCAGTAATAACTAATAAGACAGTTTTTACCCTATTTAGTGAGATGACGCCTTAAAGCATCGTTGTGGCACTAATATAAAACATTAATAATCCCACAAAATAATCAAATAAGTTGAAAAGAAGAATCTACAATAATCAGGTATTCAATGTCATTACAATTTGGGGATTTTTTTGACGTGTGAAAAATTAAATTACTTTGGACATCAGATTCCACAAGAAAATCCCTGAAACATTAAAGAATTCTAATCACCGAAAGACATATTTTGTTTTAATATATATCATGATTCTGTAACCTTGTGTTAAGTGACTGATTTAAACCAATCTACATGTAACTTTCTGAATCACAACCAATTAAAATTTTCTTAAAGTATTTGTTTGTTATATATATATGTCTATTATTTTCACCCGGTTGTATTTTATATCACGTATTTTAGGTTTGATGATAAGATGTATTGTAGAAACGTTGCCCCCCCAGAAAAAATGATATTGTCCTGTTTATTGCTAGGTTGGTGCTGTCGTTCTCCCTACAGTACAGAAGGAACGTGTCAGAATTACCCAGGGAATGATAACCTACGATCATCATTCTTACGATACAAAATTACACGTGAACATCATTTTACGGCTAAGAAATTCTAACATAACATAATGACAAAGAATGAAATAAGAATATGTTGCTGTACACTCGGGACCAGTCTGCGCCATATAAAATATCTGAATTAAGTCATATCATAATTAGATCTTATTACACGAGTATATAAGGTCATTTGTTGGTTAAGATTGTGATGCCAAGTAACATTTACCAAGGAAAACAGAGAAAACCGCCGCTTTAGTACAGATAAATACTTAATTTCAACACGATGACGACACACACACACACACACACACACACACACACACACACACACACACACACACACAGAATAACATGGGAGACATCAGCACATCACGTTGTCTTATCCACAGAGAATAAACACAACTAGACATTTATTTTACTCACAGATTTCAAGTTAGAACATTCACCTGCCAGACTTAATGATTCCTACCTTTTCATATACAAATTTGAATAATCAAGTAATGGGTGAAAATGAAAGCTTGTGTTTGTGGTCGCTTGGCTCTACAATATTAAACTAAGGTAAAAGGAATTTTGTACTTGTGGTTAACTGACCCTAAACAGAAGGGATTTTGGGTTTGTGGTCGGTTAGTTGTCGCCCCAAAAAATTAAAACAATGAATGGATTTTTATCTTTGCTTTTTCAATAAGAATTTTCATTGTTTATCGGAATCTCCGCTCAAGCTGCCCACGAAGACAACTTTGGAAACAGATAATAACCCACAAGTCACCAAACAGGGATTAGTTAGCTGAATATTGCATAACAACCAATTATAAATCCTCTGTAACCATGGAGACGTGTTCCTTAATGACTTGTGTTACGTAAACCTTCAATTTCGAAAAAAAGGTATCGCAATTTTTTCCCAGGACTGACTAAGTTACCAGAAGGATAATAATTTTTTTACACCTTAAAATACACTCCATGGCAAACAGTGATCATCAACACTTATCAAAACAATAAGATACAACAGTTGTTTTTTCTCCCAGGGACGCTCGTAGATGCTGACGTCTTCCAGAGAGGCTAAAAGACTGACATATGTACAATACTGATTCAAGTGTAAGATGTACAAAACTGTCCCAAGTATATTATAATGTACAAAACTAACCCAAGTGTTTATGTACAATACTGACCCAAGTGTAATATGTACTACTGCCAGCATATGTACAAATCTGGACCATGATAAGTACATTAAGGGCCAGATTACAGCAGTGTGTACAGTACATAACAGCACATTACACACAAGATAATTAGTTTAGTTTGTCTAATGCACTTTCATACAAAGCTTAAACCTACCCCCTGTATAGTTAGGTTTACGTTGGGTTAGGTTTAGGTTAGGTTAATACAGGTTCGGCGACGTTGGTTAGGCTGGAAAAGATTGTCGAGCTCGGCTAAGTTGGGTAGGCAAGTGAAGGTTAGGTTAAGTTAGGTTGAGCCGGGTTGGGTTAGATTAGGTTGGGTTTGATTAAGTTAGGTTGGGTTGTATTAAGCTTTGGTTAAATTAGGATGGGTTATATTAGGCTGGGTTAAGCTAGGATGGGTTAATCGAAGTTAAGATAGATTAGATTAAGATGGGATGGGTTAGGTTAGGTTAGAGTCAGAGCCTTTGAAAAATCCTTCACTTCTTCATGTCTCTGAACACCTGAGTACTGTACTGAACTTAGCACCTAGTGACCAAGTTCATAAGTATCACTGGGCCTCTACTTATGATTACTTTTGTACTTAACAACAGGCATTACGAACATAAGTCTTACATTAGTTAAGTGTGAATTAGATTAGTTTTACATTTAATAAACTCCACTATATAATTTTAATCAGGTTAAATAAATATTCCATAATTAACTTGTTATTTTTAGCAATTTATGTTACTATACACAGACCTTAGTAGTGTGTGTATATCTTCATGCTAGCTGAGTGCGTGTATGTCAACAACGAGTAGGAGCTGAAGACTACACCAACCTACACACTTAGCTCATGTTTAGAGGACCCGACAGCTTATCACCCGACAGCCTATCATCCGACAGCTTATCACCCGACAGCCTATCATCCGACAGCCTATCACCCAACAGCTTATCACCCGACAGGCTATCACCCGACAGCCGACACCCTCTCAATAAACAACGATTTCTGTTTAGTTTGGTTTTATCTGTAAACAACAATTACCTGATCACGTTTCTATCAAAAAAATAAATATAAAAATAATTTCCAGGTAATTTTTTCCCTAATAAACAAAGAATCCCAGATATTTTTTCCCCATCTATAAACATTGATTCTATATTTTCCTTCTTTCTATCCAAAACATATAATTTCCAAGTGAATATAAACTCCTCGTAAAGAGAATGTATCCAAGGTGTCATACCACACAGCAGCTTCATCCCCTAAGATTTTAAACTATTTTCTTCACCATGAAACCTAATCTAACCTAACCCACCATACCCAACCCAACCCAACCCAACCTAACGTAACCCACCACAAACCCAACCCAACCTGACCTAACCTAACCCAACCTAACCCAACCTAACCTAAATAAAGGTCTCTACATGGACATACCCTGGGGTTAATAACTACACTCAGATGGAGGCCAGAGTGTCCAGGAAATTATGACCGCCGCTGTACACGTTCCCTAAAACTTGCTCCTGATCCCCTGAAAGTAATCAACAATTTTTCAACTTTTTTTTGTTGTTTAATGAGAAAGTCCTATAAAAAAAAATTAAGCCAAAATTCCTTCAAAAGACCACAAAATTTAATAAACAAAACACATTACAGACACCTTTGTAAACAATCACACACACACACACAAACAACAAAAACCTACCTGAAAAAAAGAACCAATTAATGTTACCTGTACAGAGAAGACGTCATCATGGGGTTAAGACAGTCGTAAGGAAAACAATAAATAAATAAAAGATAAAGTTGATGTTTTTTTTCTCTACGAGTCTTTTCAAATAAATAGTCTTTTCTTTCTCTGGTCTTTTTTTGTTCATATTTGGGTGGCTCTGGACACCATTTTGACAGCCCTCACTAACACGGGCTGACAGGGGTTAAATTTGTGGTATTTCCATGTTGATGCACGGAGTCTGGTGTCATAAATAATGGTGGAGACATGTTGCAGTCACTCACCAATGTCAGTGTGTGTCTGTCTCTCGATTAGCAATGCCATGGTGAAGTTTTTGATGGTAGTAGTGGTGGTGGTGGTGGTGGTGGTGGTGGTGGTGGTGGTGATGGTAGATGGTGGTTTATGGGTGGTGGTGGTGGTGGTGGTAATGGTAGTAGTGGTGTAGGTAGTAGTGGTGGTGGGTTGTGTGGTGGTGGTGGTGGTGGTGGTAGTGTTTGTAGCTGGTGGTGGGTAGTGGTGGTGGTGGTAGTAGTAGTGTGGTGTGGCAGTAGGGTGGGTGGTGGTGGTGTGGTGGTGGGTGGTAGTAGTAGTGGTGGTGGTGGTGGTGTGGGTGGTGGTGGTGGTGGTGGTGTGTGGTGGTGGTGTGGTGGTGTGTGGTAGTAGTAGTGGGTGTGTGTGGTGGTGTGTGGTGGTGGGTAGTGTGGTGGTGTGGTGGTGGTGGTGGTGTTCAGGGTAGGTAGTGTTTGTGGTGGTGGTAGTGGTGGTGGTGTGGTGGTGGTGGTGGTGTGGTAGTAGTGGTGGTGGTGGTGGTGGTGGTGGTGGTGTTTGTGGTGGTGGTAGTGTTTGTGGTGGTAGTGGTGGTGGGGGTGGTGGTGGGTGGTGGTGGTTGGTTGGGTGTGTGGGTTGTGGTTGGGGTGGTGGTGGTGTGTGGTGGTGGGGTGGTGGTTGTGGTGGTGGTGGTGTTTGTGGTGGTGGTGGTGGTGGTGGTGGTGGTGTGTGGGTGGTGGTGGTGGTGGTGGTGGTAGTGTGGTGGTGGTGGTGGCGGTAGTAGTAGTGGTGGTGGTGGTGGTGGTGGGGGTGGTGGTGGTGTTTGTGGTGGTGGTAGTGTTTGTGGTGGTAGTGGTGGTAGTGCTGATTGTTCAAGTAGACATCATTGTTTAATATAATTCATTATTAGTCTAAGTTAGGTAGGTAGTAATTGTGTGCGGTGGACAGGTGAAGCCCTGAAAATCCTTG
Source organism: Homarus americanus (assembly GCF_018991925.1). Taxonomy (NCBI): domain Eukaryota; kingdom Metazoa; phylum Arthropoda; class Malacostraca; order Decapoda; family Nephropidae; genus Homarus; species Homarus americanus. The sequence continues at coordinate 1,922,094 of NW_024718094.1, forward strand.
AGAATCAGAAAAACACAGACCTTACACACTAATGTGTACACACACACACACACACACCTAGGCATCCCGAGAGTGCCAGTCCCTCCACTAGGCACAGCTACGGGCCCCGCTCACCCACCAACAAAATGGCGGACGAGGCAGGCTAGCGACACACACACACACACGCGCGTCAACAGACCAAGCAAGGGAAAAAAATGTTGATAAAGATTACTCGAAAACCGATTGATGTTTTGTATCTTTGTTTGTTAATAAAGGTAAAACTGGGTTAATTAAGGGAAAATGGACCAACAGGTAGTTAACAAAGGTACAGGGGGCACCAGGTAGTTCCTACAGGTACAGGGGGCACCAGGTAGCTCCTACGGGTACAGGGGGCACCAGGTAGCTCCTACGGGTACAGGGGGCACCAGGTAGCTCCTCCGGGTACATGGGGCACCAGGTAGCTCCTCCAGGTACAGGGGCACCAGGTAGCTCTTGCAGGTACAGGGGGGCACAGGTAGCTCCTACAGGTACAGGGGGCACCAGGGCTCTGGTACAGGGGGGCACCAGGTGGCTCCTACAGGTACAGGGGGGCACCAGGTAGCTCCTACAGGTACAGGGGGCACCAGGTAGCTAATACATGTACAGGAAGCACCAGGTGGCTAATACAGGTACAGGAAACACCAGGTAGCTCCTACAGGTATGGGGGCACCAGGTAGCTCCTCCGGGTACAGGGGCACCAGGTAGCTCCTACAGGGTACAGGGGCACCAGGTAGCTCCTACAGGTACAGGGGGCACCAGGTGGCTCCTAGGTACAGGGGGGCGCAGGTGGCTCCTACAGGTGCAGGCCAGGTGCCTACAGGGGGCACCAGGCAGGCTCCAGGTACAGGGGCACCAGGTGGCTCCTACAGGTACAGGGGCACCAGGTGGCTCCTAGGTAGGGGCGCAGGTGGCTCCTACACAGGTACAGGGGGCACCAGGTGGCTCCTACAGGTACAGGGGGCACCAGGTGGCTCCCTACAGGTACAGGGGGCACCAGGTAGCTATACATGTAAAGGAAGCACCAGGTGGCTAATACAGGTACAGGAAACACCAGGTAGCTCCTACAGGTATAGGGGGGCACCAGGTAGCTCCTCCGGGCACATGGGGCAGGTAGCTCCCTACAGGTACAGGGGCACCAGGTGGCTCCTGCAGGTACAGGGGGCACCAGGTGGCTCCTGCAGGGCAGGGGCACCAGGTAGCTCCTGCAGGTACGGGGGCACCAGGTAGCTCCTACAGGTACAGGGGGCACCAGGTAGCTCCTACAGGTACAGGGGGCACCAGGTAGCTCCCTACAGGTACAGAGGGCACCAGGTGGCTCCTACAGGTACAGGGGGCACCAGGTAGATCTTACAGGTAATGGGAAGTACCAGGTAAATCTGGCCTTAGTTAGATATAAATTCCTTTAATTAATCAAAAGCGACATAATCCTGTCTGAATCTTAACCTTATAGACATTATCTAAACCCATCTAATCAACCAAAGACGACGGGATAACAGACCTAGTTCATAATATACTTAAACTAACCTTACCTAACCCAACCTAAACTTAACTAATCTAACCTAAACTTTGCAGAAAAAAAAAATTAGATACTTTGGTCATATAATCAGGGATGAGGAGATAATAACAGAAATATTAATGGGTAAAGATGAGGGTAGGAGGAACAGGAGAAGATAGAGACTGGGATGATGAATGGAATTATAAACTGTGTCCCTAGAGAGATACAAAACCTTAGAGTGGTGGACTGTGGTCGCCAACCCTCAGATATAAGGACGGTACTCTGATTGATTGAATAACAGAGTACATAGTGCTCGTAGTACTAATATCGATATAACCAACTGACATATACTTCACAACACTCAAAATCCACAGAACCTATCTAACCCACGAGTGACACCTCAAGAGTACACCTAAGTCTTTTAAACAACCTAACCTTGTGTACCTGTGTGTTAATTTGCCATGTCTTAGTTAGTGACAACGACAACAAAATCCTCACTACATAATTAGTTCCCACACAAAGTAAGAATGAGTGATCTTATTCTGGGTATAAGGTGTTTTGCAGTAATGATGATAATAATAATAATAATAATAATAATAATAATAATAATAATAATAATACAAATAATGATGATGATAATAACAGCATTAATAACAACAATTACGCTATATGTTATTTTTCATATACCACACATTAACGTAGACGAAAATAAAATTATGTGAAGGTAATTTCTTAAGGAGTCGTAATGATAATGAACCCCCATTAATTCATCTCCAGGTGGTCTACTAATGAGAGGAAGAACGTACAGGTGATCTTGAGTACAGTGCTGTAGACCGTAGATGTAGGTACTGTAAGTTCTTGGGAGTTTATGTAGCACACACACACACACACACACACACACACACACCGATTATATAACACAAAGATTGACACTGATATTTCTGACACATTAAAACTAAATAAATATTAATAAATAAATAAATAAATAAATAAAATAAAACTAAGGTAACTCTCCACAGGTGTTCAATATATACAACAGAACACACAAACTATGATAATTCAATCTAGGTATATAACCATTGCCTATAATTAATGTATATAACCACTGTGAAATTGTTGTTTATAATCATTGTCTTAACTACTTAGCAATCGTTTAAATATACAGTACAAGATAAAAAAATACATATATTTTTTGTCCTCTATCCAATTTAAAGGCCCTGTTAATTCAGAACATTATTATGCATTTTTGACAAATTATTATTATTATTATTATTATTATTACTATTATTATTATTATTGTTGTTGTAGTAGGCGATTACGACACTCCTGGTAATGTACTAACAATTAACGCCAGTGACCCCAAGAAGCCTCATTGCAAATTACTTAGATAATAAATTACTTATTAGTCGATGATACAATTAGGCACAAAGGTCTGAAGTGGGATGAGGTCTGGCTTTTTTTTTTGATAGGGGTTTGATTTCATTTATCATTTGGACAAAATAAACATCAATAAAACAGTAAAAATTAACCGCCCCCAAAAAAAAAAATAAATAAATAAATAAATAAATAAATAAATAAAACAAATAAAAAATAAAAATAAATAAAAATAATTATAAGCTAACATTGCTACTTGGTTACCTTCTCAACTAAACGATATAACCACAGCCATAACTAGTTCCTATCTTGCTCTAGTTATTGCAGGTCAGCATAAACCATATCTTAAAACATTATAATACAAATATGACGAAAGAACTATGCACGTTAACTTATAAAATTACTTTGTATTTGATAATCTCCTTTTGATCTTAACAATAAATAAAATAATTTCTCTATAAACTAATAGGAACTCAATACTATGGCACATAAGATTTTTTTTGTATGAAGGACTAAAATACATAGCGAGATGATCACTGTATTCTCCATAAGTTAGACTAATCAATTCCTTAATCGAACACTTGCAGAGATGTGTTAGATATTGTTCTAAAAAGTATGGCATCTGTTCGAAAATTAGGACTTTGTAGGGACTTGTAGGACCTAGTAGACACCCTGGAAAAAATACACACCCACGTCCATCCTCCAATAAAAAAAATACACGACTAAAATTACCTGTTGCTTAATGACTTTTACTTCATTCTCATTTGGAGTCTCGGTAAAATATGGGAGCCTTATCAGCTATTCTGTGGCCTGATAGTGATCTTTAAGAGGCCAGGTCCCTGTGTTCCGTGGTCCTGGGTGATCCTCCACACTTGGCTTTGAACCCTGTACAAGTTGCTTGTACGGGAGGAACAAATTTGGTCCTACAAGTACAGCGCACAGGGGTATCAGGTAGCTGCTACAGGTACAATAGCAAATACAGGTACAGGAAGCCCATGTAGCTAATACAGGTATAGGAAGCTCCATGTAGCTAATACAGGTATAGGAAGCACCAGGTAGCTAATACAGGTACAGGCACCGGTAGCTAATACAGGTACAGGAAGCACCAGGTAGCCAATACAGGTATAGGAAGCACCAGGTAGCTAATACAGGTACAGGAAGCACCAGGTAGCTAATACAGGTGCAGGAAGCACCAGGTAGCTAATACAGGTATAGGAAGCACCAGGTAGCTAATACAGGTACAGGAAGCACCAGGTAGCTAATACAGGTACAGGAAGCACCAGGTAGCTAATACAGGTATAGGAAGCACCAGGTAGCTAATACAGGTACAGGAAGCACCAGGTAGCTAATACAGGTACAGGAAGCACCAGGTAGCAAATACAGGTAAAGGAAGCACCAGGTAGCGGCCACAGGCTGGGAAGCACCAGGTAGCTGCTACAGGTACAGGAAGCTCCAGGTAGCTAACCCAGGTACAGGAAGCACCAGGTAGCTAATACAGGTATAGGAAGCACCAGGTAGCTAATACGGTACAGGAAGCACCAGGTAGCTAATACAGGTGCAGGAATCCATGTGCTAATACAGGTATAGGAAGCTCCTGAGCTAATACAGGTATAGGAAGCACCAGGTAGCTAATACAGGTACAGGAAGCACCAGGTAGCTAATACAGGTACAGAGCGCAGGGTAGCTATACAGGTGGGAAGCACCAGGTAGCTAATACAGGTACAGGAAGCACCAGGTAGCTAATACAGGTACAGGAAGCACCAGGTGCATAAGGTATAGGAAGCACCAGGTGGCTAACAGGTACAGGGAAGCACCAGGTAGCTAATACAGGTACAGGAAGCACCAGGTAGCTAATACAGGTATAGGAAGCACCAGGTAGCTAATCGCAGGTACAGGAAGCACCAGGTAGCTAATACAGGTACAGGAAGCACCAGGTAGCTAATACAGGTATAGGAAGCACCAGGTGGCTAATACAGGTACAGGAAGCACCAGGTAGCTAATACAGGTACAGGAGCAGGTAGCAATACAGGTAAAGAGCACCAGGTAGCGGCCACAGGTGCAGGAAGCACCAGGTAGCTGCTGGGTACAGGAAGCTCCAGGTAGCTAACAGGTACAGGAAGCACCAGGTGGCTAATACAGGTATAGGAAGCACCAGGTGGCTATACAGGTACAGGGAGGATACAGGTACAGGAAGCTCCATGTGGCTAGTACAGGTATAGGAAGCACCAGGTAGCTAATACAGGTACAGGAAGCACCAGGTAGCTAATACAGGTACAGGAAGCACCAGGTAGCTAATACAGGTATAGGAAGCACCAGGTGGCTAATACAGGTACAGGAAGCACCAGGTAGCTAATACAGGTGCAGGAAGCACCAGGTAGCAAATACAGGTAAAGGAAGCACCAGGTAGCGGCCACAGGTACAGGAAGCACCAGGTAGCTGCTACAGGTGCAGAGACTCAGGTAGCTAACCAGGTACAGGAAGCACCAGGTAGCTAATACAGGTATGAGCACCAGGTGGCTAATACAGGTACAGGAAGCACCAGGTAGCTAATACAGGTATAGGAAGCACCAGGTAGCTAATATGGTAAAGGAAGCACCAGGTAGCTAATACAGGTATAGGAGGAGCACCAGGTAGCAAATACAGGTAAAGGAAGCACCAGGTGGCAGCCACAGGTACAGGAAGCACCAGGTAGCTAATACAGGTACAGGAAGCACCGGGTAGCTGGCAGGTACAGGCAAGGTAGCTAATACAGGTACAGGAAGCACCAGGTAGCTAATACAGGTGCAGGAAGCACAGGTAGCTAACTGGTACAGGAAGCACCAGGTGGCTAATACAGGTACAGGAAGCACAGGTGGCTAATACAGGTACAGGAAGCACCGGGTGGCTGCCACAGGTACAGGAAGCACCAGGTAGCTAATACAGGTACAGGAAGCACCGGGTAGCTGCTAGGTACAGGAAGCACCAGGTGGCTAATACAGGTATAGGAGCACCAGGTAGCAAATACAGGTAAAGGGAAGCACCAGGTGGCAAATACAGGTACAGGAGGCACCAGGTAGCTAAGCAGGTGGGAAGCACCAGGTAGCTAATACAGGTACAGGAAGCACCGGGTGGCTGCCACAGGTACAAGCACCAGGTAGCTAATGCAGGTACAGGAAGCACCAGGTAGCTAATACAGGTACAGGAAGCACCAGGTAGCTAATACCGACGGGAAGCACCAGTTGCTAATACAGGTACAGGAAGCACCAGGTAGCAAATACAGGTAAAGGAAGCACCAGGTGGCGGCACAGGTACAGGAAGCACCAGGTAGCTAATGCAGGTACAGGAAGCACCAGGTAGCTAATACAGGTACAGGAAGCACAGGTGGCTGCCACAGGTACAGGAAGCACCAGGTGGCTAATGCAGGTACAGGAAGCACCAGGTGGCTAAAAGGTACAGGAAGCATGGTGGCTGCCGGGTGGAGAGCACCAGGTACCTCCCACAGGTACAGGAAGCACCAGGTGGCTGCACAGGTATAGGAAGCACCAGGTAGCTGCCACGGTAGAGCAGGTGGCTAATGCAGGTACAGGAAGCACAGGTAGCTGCCACAGGTACAGGAGGCACCAGGTAGCTAATACAGGTACAGGAAGCACCAGGTAGCTGCCACAGGTACAGGAGGCACCAGGTGGCAATACAGGTGGAAAGCACTAGGTAGCTAATACGGTACAGGAAGCACCAGGTAGCTAATACAGGTACAGGAAGCACCAGGTGGCTAATACAGGTGCAGGAAGCACCGGTGGCTGCCACAGGTACAGGAAGCACCAAGTGGCTAATACAGGTACAGGAAGCACCAGGTAGCTAATACAGGTACAGGAAGCACCAGGTGGCTGCCACAGGTACAGGAAGCACCAGGTAGCTAATACAGGTACAGGAGGAAGCACCAGGTAGCTGCCACAGGTACAGGAAGCACCAGGTAGCTGCCACAGGTACAGGAAGCACCAGGTAGCTGCCATGGTACTGGAGGCACCAGGTGGCACGGTACAGGAAGCATCAGGTAGCTAATACAGGTACAGGAAGCACCGGTAGCTGCCATGGTACTGGGCAAGGTGCTAATACCGGTACGGAAACCAGGTAGCTAATACAGGTGCAGGAAGCACCAGGTAGCTAATACCGGTACAGGAAGCACCGGTGGCTAATGCAGGTACAGGAAGCACCAGGTAGCTAATACAGGTACGGGAAGCACCAGGTGGTCTGGAGCAAGGTGGCTAACCGGTACAGGCACGGTAGCTGTACAGGTACAGGAAGCACCAGGTAGCTAATACAGGTACAGGAAGCACCGGTGGCTGCCACAGGTACAGGAAGCACCAGGTAGCTGCTACAGGTACAGAAAGCACCAGGTAGCTGCCACAGGTACAGGAAGCACCAGGTAGCTAATACAGGTACAGGAAGCACCAGGTAGCTGCGGTGGTACAGGAGGCACCAGGTGGCTAATACAGGTACGGGCGCAGGTAGATGATCGGTACAGGAAGCACCAGGTGGCTAATACAGGTACAGGAGGCACCAGGTAGCTAATACAGGTACAGGAAGCACCAGGTAGTGATACAGGTACAGGAAGCACCAGGTAGATGCAGGTACAGGTGGCATGTAGCTATACAGGTGAAGCACCAGGTAGCTAATACAGGTACAGGAAGCACCAGGTAGCTAATACAGGTTACCAGGAGGCACCAGGTGGCTGCCACAGGTACAGGAAGCACCAGGTAGCTACTGCACAGGTACAGGAGGCACCAGGTAGCTGCTTGTGGGAAGCACCAGGTGCTATACAGGTGCAGGAGCACTTGTGATACAGGTACAGGAAGCACCAGGTGGCTACCACAGTGCAGGAGGCACCAGGTAGCTACACAGGTACAGGAAGCAGGTAGCTAATTCAGGTACAGGAGGCTGGGTGGCTAATACAGGTACAGGAAGCACCGGTGGCTGCAGGGTGCAGGAAGCACAGGGTGGCAAATACAGGTG
>NW_024718094.1:1930069-1998417 GCF_018991925.1 Homarus americanus
AAGGAAGCACCAGGTAGCGGCCACAGGTACAGGAAGCACCAGGTGGCTGCTACAGGTACAGGAGCTCAGGTAGCTACAGGTACAGGAAGCACCAGGTAGCTAATACAGGTATAGGAAGCACCAGGTAGCTAATACAGGTACCAGGAAGCACCAGGTAGCTATACAGGTACAGGAAGCTCCATGTAGCTAATACAGGTATAGGAAGCACCAGGTAGCTAATACAGGTACAGGAAGCACCAGGTAGCTAATACAGGTACAGGAAGCACCAGGTAGCTAATACAGGTATAGGAAGCACCAGGTAGCTAATACAGGTACAGGAAGCACCAGGTGGCTAATACAGGTACAGGAAGCACCAGGTAGCAAATACAGGTAAGGAAGCACCAGGTGGGACGGCAGGAGCACAGGTAGCTGCTACAGGTGGGAAGCTCGGTAGCTAACCCAGGTACAGGAAGCACCAGGTAGCTAATACAGGTATAGGAAGCACCAGGTAGCTAATACAGGTACAGGAAGCACCAGGTAGCTAATACAGGTATAGGAAGCACCAGGTAGCTAATATAGGTACAGGAAGCACCAGGTAGCTAATACAGGTATAGGAAGCACCAGGTAGCAAATACAGGTAAAGGAAGCACCAGGTAGCGGCCACAGGTACAGGAAGCACCAGGTAGCTAATACAGGTGCAGGAAGCACCGGGTAGCTAATACAGGTACAGGAAGCACCAGGTAGCTAATACAGGTACAGGAAGCACCAGGTAGCTATCAGGTCAGGAGGCACCAGGTAGCTAATACAGGTACAGGAAGCACCAGGTAATACAGGTACAGGAAGCACTCCAGGTGCTAATACAGGAAGCACCAGTGCTGCACAGGTGCAGGAAGCACCAGGTAGCTAATACAGGTATAGGAAGCACCAGGTAGCAAATACAGGTAAAGGAAGCACCAGGTAGCAAATACAGGTACAGGAAGCACCAGGTAGCTAAGCAGGTACAGGAAGCACCAGGTAGCTAATACAGGTACAGGAAGCACCGGGTAGCTGCTACAGGTACGGAAACCAGGTAGCTATGCGCAGGTACAGGAAGCACCAGGTAGCTAATACAGAGGTACAGGAAGCACCAGGTAGCTAATACCGGTACAGGAAGCACCAGGTAGCTAATACAGGTACAGGAAGCACCAGGTAGCAATACAGGTAAAGGAAGCACCAGGTGGCCACAGGTACAGGAAGCACCAGGTAGCTAATGCAGGTACAGGAAGCACCAGGTAGCTAATACAGGTACAGGAGCACCGGTAGCTGCCACAGGTACAGGAAGCACCAGGTAGCTAATGCAGGTACAGGAAGCACCAGGTAGCTAATACAGGTACAGGAAGCACCGGGTAGCTGCCACAGGTAGAGGAAGCACCAGGTACCTCCTACAGGTATAGGAAGCACCAGGTAGCTAATACAGGATAGGAAGCACCAGGTAGCTGCCACAGGTACAGGAGGCACCAGGTAGCTAATACAGGTACAGGAAGCACCAGGTAGCTGCCATAGGTACAGGAGGCACCAGGTAGCTAATACAGGTACAGGAAGCACCAGGTAGCTGCCACAGGTACAGGAAGCACCAGGTAGCTAATACAGGTACAGGAAAGCACTAGGTAGCTAATACAGGTACAGGAAGCACCAGGTAGCTAATACAGGTAGGAAGCACCAGTAGCTGCCACAGGTACAGGAAGCACCAGGTGGCTAATACAGGTACAGGAAGCACTAGGTAGCTAATACAGGTACAGGAAGCACCAGGTAGCTAATACAGGTACAGGAAGCACCAGGTAGCTAATACAGGTACAGGAAGCACCAGGTAGCTGCCACAGGTACAGGAAGCACCAGGTAGCTAATACAGGTACAGGAAGCACCAGGTAGCTAATACAGGTACAGGAAGCACCAGGTAGCTGCCACAGGTACAGGAAGCACCAGGTAGCTAATACAGGTACAGGAAGCACCAGGTAGCTGCTACAGGTACAGGAAGCACCAGGTAGCTGCATGGGAGGCCCAGGTAGCTGCCATAGGTACTGGAGGCACCAGGTAGCTAATACAGGTACAGGAAGCACCAGGTAGCTAATACAGGTACAGGAAGCACCAGGTAGCTAATACAGGTACAGGAAGCACCAGGTAGCTAATACAGGTACAGGAAGCACCAGGTAGCTAATACAGGTACAGGAAGCACCAGGTAGCTGCCATAGGTACTGGAGGCACCAGGTAGCTAATACAGGTGCAGGAAGCACCAGGTAGCTAATACAGGTACAGGAAGCACCAGGTGGCTAATACAGGTACAGGAAGCACCAGGTGGCTGCCACAGGTACAGGAAGCACCAGGTAGCTGCTACAGGTACAGGAAGCACCAGGTAGCTGCCACAGGTACAGGAAGCACCAGGTAGTAATACAGGTACAGGAAGCACCAGGTAGCTGCCATTGGTACAGGAGGCACCAGGTAGCTAATACAGGTACAGGCAGCACCAGGTAGATGATACAGGTACAGGAAACACCAGGTCTGTACAGGTACAGGAGGCACCAGGTAGCTAATACAGGTACAGGAAGCACCAGGTAGCTGCCATTGGTACAGGAAGCACCAGGTAGCTAATACAGGTACAGGAAGCACCAGGTGATGATACAGGTACAGGAAGCACCAGGTAGCTGCCACAGGTACAGGTGGCACCAGGTAGCTAATACAGGTACAGAAACACCAGGTAGCTAATACAGGTACAGGAAGCACCAGGTAGCTAATACAGGTACAGGAGGCACCAGGTAGCTGCCACAGGTACAGGAAGCACCAGGTAGCTGCCACAGGTACAGGAGGCACCAGGTAGCTGCCATTGGTACAGGAAGCACCAGGTAGCTAATACAGGTACAGGAAGCACCAGGTAGATGATACAGGTACAGGAAGCACCAGGTAGCCAGGTACAGGAGGCACCAGGTAGCTAATACAGGTGCAGGAAACACCAGGTAGCTAATTCAGGTACAGGAGGCACCAGGTAGCTAATACAGGTACAGGAAGCACCAGGTAGCTAATACAGGTACAGGAAGCACCAGGTATGCCATTGGTACAGAGCACCAGGTAGCTAATACAGGTACAGGAAGCACCAGGTAGCTGCCATTGGTACAGGAAGCACCAGGTAGCTAATACAGGTACAGGAAACACCAGGTAGCTAATACAGGTACAGGAGGCACCAGGTAGCTAATACAGGTACAGGAAGCACCAGGTAGCTGCCATTGGTACAGGAAGCACCAGGTAGCTAGCTACAGGTACAGGAAGCACCAGGTAGCTGCCACAGGTACAGGAGGCACCAGGTAGCTGCCACAGGTACAGGAGGCACCAGGTAGCTAATCAGGTACAGGAGGCACCAGGTAGCTGCCACAGGTACAGGAAGCACCAGGTAGCTACAGGTACAGGAAGCACCAGGTAGCTAATTCAGGTACAGGAGGCACCAGGTAGCTAATACAGGTACAGGAAACACCAGGTGGGACCATGGAGCACCAGTACACAGGTACAAGGCACCAGGTCTGGCAAACACCAGGTAGTGGTGCTGGGCACCTGGTGTAACAACTGGTACAGAGGCACAGGAAGCTGCCACAGGTACAGAGCCTCAGGTATCTCCTACAGGTACAAGGAAGCCCCAGGTACATACTGGGTACAAGGAAGCACCAGGAAGCGACTGGTACAGGATCCTTCTACAGGTACAGGTGGGCATCCGGTAGTTCCGTACAGGAAGCAGCGGTAAGGACGCAGGTAGAAACGGGAGGTGAAGGAGGTGGGGGTTTGACAGGTGGGGGTGACGAAAGAGGGCGGCAGGTAGGGACTGGGGTAGGGGGTTTATGGGGGTGAAGGTCGAGCGACGTTAACATGGCGGACTTAGTCAAAATGGCCGCCGGAGCCCACGCTGGCCCCACACACCCACATGTAGTTTTTACTCGGGAAAAAAATCAATACGGGATAATATTTCCTTGCATCCCCTGAATATTTTTTTTCTCTTCATCTTAAAAACATTACATTATCCATCAAATTATATATACAGAAATACATATACAGTACGTCAGGCCTATACACACACAAACATACATATTTAAAATATTATTGTGTATTAATTAAAAAAAAATATATAATGGATGACGGTAAAATTTTCATTTTTTTTCGATTTATAGGTTAACGATATCCGAAATGAAATATATTCGTGCAAAAGAGATCAAAATAATATTGATATATCCAAGTAACATTATACTATATAACCTTCCCGCGTCACCAGTCATGATAATATAATGTAACGTGATATACCTTGATATACTCTCATCTAAGGCACGATATATATTTGGCAACAGGATATGTAACCATCTCGGGGGTATACTGAAGGTGTATGTCACTATCTGTGGGTATACTGAAGGTGTATGTCACTGTCTGTGGGTATACTGAAGGTGTATGTCACTATCTGGGGGTATACTGAAGGTGTATGTCATATCTGTGGGTATACCGAAGGTGTATGTCACTATCTGGGGTATACTGAAGGTGTATGTCTATCTGTGGGTATACTGAAGGTGTATGTCACTATCTGTGGGTATCTGGTTATGTCTTATACTGAAGTGTATGTCACTGTCTGTGGGTATACTGAAGTGTATGTCTATCTGTGGGTATACTGAAGGTGTATGTCACTGTCTGTGGGTATACTGAAGGTGTATGCTGTCTGTGGGTATACTGAAGGTGTATGTCACTGTCTGTGGGTATACTGAAGGTGTATGTCACTTCTGGTATACTGAAGGTGTATGTCACTTCTGGGTATACGGTGTATCTTCTGTATACTGAGGTGTATCTCTCTGTGGGTATACTGAAGGTTTATGTCACTATCTGGGGGTATACTGAAGGTGTATGTCACTATCTGGGGTATACTGAGTGTATGTCACTATCTGTGGGTATACTGAAGGTGTATGTCACTATCTGGGGGTATACTGAGTTATCTGACGAAGGTGTATGTCACTATCTGTGGGTATACTGAAGGTGTATGCCTGGGTATACTGAGGTGTATACGTATTCTGATACTGAAGGTGTATGTCACTATCTGGGGTATCGATTGTGTATGTCACTGTCTGTGGGTATACTGAAGGTGTATGTCACTATCTGTGGGTATACTGAAGGTGTATGTCACTGTCTGAGGGTATACTGAAGGTGTATGTCACTATCTGTGGGTATACTGAAGGTGTATGGCACTGTCTGTGGGTATACTGAAGGTGTATGTCACTGTCTGTGGGTATACTGAAGGTGTATGCACTGTCTGTGGGTATACTGAAGGTGTATGGCACTGTCTGTGGGTATACTGAAGGTGTATGTCACTGTCTGTGGGTATACTGAAGGTGTATGGTCACTGTCTGTGGGTATACTGAAGTGTAGGCACTGTCTGTGGGCATACTGAAGGTGTATGTCACTGTCTGGGGCATACTGAAGGTGTAGTGGCATGTCTGTGGGTATACTAGCGTGTATGTCACGTTGTGGGTATACTGAAGGTGTATGTCACTATCTGTGGGTATACTGAAGTGTATGTCACTGTCTGTGGGTATACTGAAGGTGTATGTCACTATCTGTGGGTATACTGAAGGTGTATGTCACTGTCTGTGGGTATACTGAAGGTGTATGTCACTGTCTGTGGGTATACTGAAGGTGTATGTCACTGTGGGTATACTGAAGGTGTATGTCACTGTCTGTGGGTATACTGAAGGTGTATGTCACTGTGGGTATACTGAAGGTGTATGTCACTATCTGTGGGTATACTGAAGGTGTATATCACTGTCTGTGGGTATACTGAAGGTGTATGTCACTATCTGAGGGCATACTGAAGGTGTATGTCACGGTATACTGAGGTTAGATAGACATAAGATAGATAATAACGATTGAAATGGAAAGAAAGCACACACACACACACACACACACACACACACACACACACACACACACACACACACACACACACACACACACACACACCTTAAAACTGGTGAACAACACGTCAAGACTAGAGGTATATCAAATAGAAATATATCCGTGAGAAGCATATCACTGAGGAATATATTCACATATATTCTTGACAGCTATACACCTACATATAAGCCATACTGCCTCTCATACAACAGGAGTATAACCAAGGGTGGGATATACCATCATACCACGGGTGATAAAGTATAACCTTATCAGCATATCATGAAGACACAATGGACCATGTCATACCACATGAGTATAACCAGATATATCTATACACTATCAGACTACAGAAATATAACCACAGTATTATAATATAAAGAAATATAATCATCATAGCATACCACAAAAGTTATACCCACAATGGTGTCATAATCGCTCCGAGACTATACCATTAAGAGGCAAAAATATACCAGATATACCTTGGAACTTTGAGTATTGGTGAGGGGGGGGGGGTCATATATTTCCTCGTTAACCACAAATACAAAGCCAAATTACCCCTAAGACACTCAGGTAAGAGACAAAATGTCGTAGAAATCATATTGAGACTGGAGACTGTACCATGTTCAGTCTCTAGACATTGAACTCTTCACAAAATAGATTTATCAACCCACATAACTACACGTCTCTACAATACGTATATACCTGAACACGATCTAATTATTCAAGACAAACCCTTCCTTAACTCCTGTAGTCCATCTCTCAAAAGACAAGATCACCTAAGATTTATCCTTAAACCCGTGATGGGGAGTCATAGCCTCAAGGAAGAACATATTTCAGGTTCAATTAAGTTAAAAAAAAAGTAACACATTTCTCCCTGATTCCACCATTAATGTGTTCTCCTACCCCTTCTATTTAACTATTTATTCACTGTTAGACACAAGGAAGTCCAACATCAGGTTCCTTCCAAGACCTGTAGTGCCACGTCTTCAGGCCCTCGTTAGGTAGCAAGACAACTGAGGTAACGAGAGTTCGTAAATTAGCCTGACTCAACGATAAGTCTCTGAGGCCCATTTCGGCTGTGGGCTGTTAGGACTGGGGTCTAATAGGACTAGGGCCTCTTAGAACTGGGGTCTAATAGGACTAGGGCCTCTTAGAACTGGGGTCTAATAGGACTAGGACCTCTTAGAACTGGGGTCTAATAGGACTAGGACCTCTTAGAACTGGGGTCTAATAGGACTAGGGCCTCTTAGAACTGGGGTCTAATAGGACTAGGGCCTCTTAGAACTGGGGTCTAATAGGACTAGGGCTTCTTAGGGTAAGGGGTCTAATAGGACCAGAATATATTAGATTCAGAGCCTATTAGGACTACAGTCTATAAGAACTAGGGCCTATTAGGTCTAAAGCTTATTTGAACTAGAAACTAATAGGAGGAGGGTGTAGGGGGCTGTTAGAACTAGGAGCTATTTGGACTAAGACTGGGCCTCCTCTGACCTGACAATCGTATGAGGCTCGAGATATTAACTAATGCTCAGACACAACCTTGGCGTCCAGTAGCTAACTCAACAGAATATATAAACACGAAGAAAGGCAACTGTAAATAGCAATAAGAGAATAATGGTAAAGACAATAGCAATAATAGGATAATAATAGTAATACAAATAAAAGAACAATAGCAAGAAAATAGCAATAACCTAAAAATCGATGTCCTCCTTAATTTCTCAAGAAAACAACGTGATTTGTTTCCCTTTAAAATGTCTTAACTGCTTCGTCTAAATGAGAAATAAATTTACCACACTAAAACTAGATTAAAACTAAGAGTGGGGTGATGTTTAAGGCAATATTTCTCAAGTACGACGGACACATTCCTCGGAGATACTTCATGCTGGCACCAAGTAAGATTATGAACACAATGCTATGTTAATTACTCTCCCCATGGCACCAACAAGAAGAATTCACCAACAAAATGCTCGACTTGGTTACAGGTTACTGCAATTCTATTCTGCCTAACCTAACCTAACTTACTGGCACCCATTAGGATTGAAACCCATTATGACTAGATTTTCATTCGGGCATTCAACCAGTCGCCTCTTCTTTCAGGACAATATTCTTCACAAATATCATTAATTTTCCCTTATGACACCCGCCATAGTTATCATCAAGAGGTCCTGAGGATGACATCATCAATTGCAAGTGACAACAACAAGAACTCATGACGTCAAAAGCAATATTTCCCACAACAACGTCATTCCATTTCCTCCTATTACCCGCCATAAGCATCCACAACAACAGATCAGCACAATACCGCATTCCTTTTGAGAGTTAACCTAACCTTAACCCAACCTAACCTAACCTAACCTAACCCAACCTAACCAAACCCAACTTAACCTTAACCCAACTTAACCTAAACTTTTTCCTGAACCCATCCGTTGCAAGTGTCAATAGGTTCAATTCACGACTACAACAGGTATTTTCCTCCTGGTACCCACCTTCGGCGCCTACAAGAGAAGGTCATGACCACAGCCGAGAGGACTGGCTTGTTTCCCTCCTACAAGCCTTTCTCCAGCCCCTTCCTACAAGCTACTTCAACTACACGAGTCTACAAAACAAATTAGGTAAAGACTTTCGTTATTTCAACAATCACTGTTCAAGCGAAAATGACGTAACTATTCCATTCTACAGTCATAAAATAAAACGATTATAACTTAAAATTGCGCCTACGATTATAACTTAAAACTGCACCTACGATTATAGCTTAAAACTGCGCCTACGATTATAGCTTAAAACTGCACCTACGATTATAGCTTAAAACTGCACCTACGATTATAGCTTAAAACTGCGCCGACGATTATAACTTAAAACTACACCTACGATTTTACCTTAAACCTGCGACTACTTTAATCAGTTCAAAAGGACATTAACACCAATCTAATATACACAAAACATTATACTATTAATTATTTAAAACCACACACGGACTTCAACTTGATGACTTAGCGAGAATACATACAAGTCAAGGAGAGAAATACACCATACAACACGACGCTGTATGCCAACTACGTCCTATTTATGCTATTTTATGCTATTTCTTGTTATCTATTTCTTTATACAGTAGCTAGGGATTTTGTAGCATGTTAACCAAGTCAATTGATACACAAGACAAGTGAAAAAAAGAGAAACGTATGTTCGTATTTGTTGAATGCAAAATTTTCTACTCATATCAGAACATAAAGAAGCTCTCAGATAATGACTAGAATGTGCTATAAAGCTCTAGATGACTAGAATGTTATAATGCTCTCAGATGATGACTAGAATATTATAATGCTCACAGAAGATGACTAGAATGTTATAAAGCTCTCAGATGACGACTAAAATATGTTATAAAGCTCTCAGATGATGACTAGAATGTCAAAAAGCTCTCAGATGAAGACTATATGTTATAATGCTCTCAGATGACTAGAATATATTATAAAGCTCTCAAATGATGACTAGAATATATTATAAAGCTCTCAGATGATGACTAGACTATGCTAAAATGCTCACAGAAGATGACTAGAATGTTATAAAGCTCTCAGATCACGACTAGAATGTTATAAAGCCCTCACATGACGACTAGAATGTTATAAAGCTCTCACATGACGACTAGAATGGTATAATGCTCTCAGAAGATGACTAGAATGATTCACAGCTCACAGATGATGACTAGAGTGTTATAATGCTCTCAAATGACTAAAATATGCTATAATGCACTCAGAATATGATTAGAATGTTATAATACTCCCAGAAGGTGACTAGAACGCCATAAAACTCTCAGATGATGACTAGAATATGTTATAAAGCTCTCAGAAGATGACTAGAATGTTTTACAGCTCTCAGAAGATGACTAGAATGTTATAAAGCTCTCAGAAGATGACTAGAATGTTTAACAGCTCTCAGAAGATGACTAGAATGTTATAAAGCTCTCAGAAGATGACTAGAATGTTATAACAGCTCTCAGAAGATGACTAGAATGTTATAAAGCTCTCAGAAGATGACTAGAATGTTTTACAGCTCTCAAAAGATGACTAGAATGTTATAAAGCTCTCAGAAGATGACTAGAATGTTATAAAGCTCTCAGAAGATGACTAGAATGTTTTACAGCTCTCAGATGACTAGAATGTTATAAATCTCTCAAAAGATGACTAGAATGTTTTACATCTCTCAGAAGATGACTAGAATGTTATAAAGCTCTCAGATGATGACTAGAATGTTTTACAGCTCTCAAAAGATGACTAGAATGTTATAAAGCTCTCAGATGATGACTAGAATGTTTTACAGCTCTCAAAAGATGACTAGAATGTTTTACATCTCTCAGAAGATGACTAGAATGTTATAAAGCTCTCAGATGATGACTAGAATGTTTTACAGCTCTCAGAAGATGACTAGAATGTTATAAAGCTCTCAGATGATGACTAGAATGTTTTACAGCTCTCAAAAGATGACTAGAATGTTTTACATCTCTCAGAAGATGACTAGAATGTTTTACATCTCTCAGAAGATGACTAGAATGTTATAAAGCTCTCAGATGATGACTAGAATGTTTTACAGCTCTCAGAAGATGACTAGAATGTTATAAAGCTCTCAGAAGATGACTAGAATGTTATAAAGCTCTCAGAAGATGACTAGAATGTTTTACAGCTCTCAGAAGGTGACTAGAATGTTATAAAGCTCTCAGATGATGACTAGAATGTTTTACAGCTCTCAGAAGATGACTAGAATGTTTTACAGCTCTCAGAAGATGACTAGAATGTTATAAAGCTCTCAGATGACTAGAATGTTTTACAGCTCTCAGAAGATGACTAGAATGTAATAAAGTTCTCAGAAGATGACTAGAATGTTATAAAGCTCTCAGAAGATGACTAGAATGTTTTACAGCTCTCAGAAGATGACTAGAATGTTATAAAGCTCTCAGAAGATGACTAGAATGTTTTACAGCTCTCAGAAGATGACTAGAATGTTATAAAGCTCTCAGAAGATGCCTAGAATGTTTTACAGCTCTCAGAAGATGACTAGAATGCTATAAAGCTCTCAGAAGATACTAGAATGTTTTACAGCTCTCAGAAGATGACTAGAATGTTATAAAGCTCTCAGATGACTAGAATGTTATAAAGCTCTCGGATGACTAGAATGTTTTACAGCTCTCAGAAGATGATTAGAATGTTATAAAGCTCTCAGATGATGACGAGAATGCCATAAAGCTCTCAGATGATGACTAGAATGTTATATAGATCTCAGATGATGACTAGAATGTTCTACAGCTCTCAGAAGATGACTAGCATGTTGTGCAGCTCTCAGAAGATGACTAGAATGTTTTACAGTTCTCAGAAGGTGACTAGAATGTTATAAAGCTCTCAGATGATGACTAGAATGTTATAAAGATCTCAGAAGATGACTAGAATATGCTATAATGCTCTCAGAAGATGACTAGAATGTTATAGTGCTCTGAGAAGATAACTAGAACGTCCTCTATCACAAAATAACTAGATACGTTCTAAAGCTACCGAAGAGTTATGAGGCTCAGAAAATAACCCGACTGTTCTCCTGCTATCATAAGACGAATAGAACATAATGCTGTTTAAGATATCAGAGAATGGCCAGGATTACCTAAGATATCCAAAGACGACAATGATTCCCGCAATTTTTTTTTACTTGATAAGGAAGTCATCTATCTTTCAGTGGATGGATTTCATTTCAAGAGCGTGACCACGATTGTTACAGCTACAGAAAATTGAAGACAATTCCTGAACTAATGTGGAATAGGAGTTTACTGGTTAATGGTGATTATTTGAGGTGATTAATATTCATACGAAATTATCCAGAGGGGCCCGTATGTATGTATGTATGTATGTATGTATGTATGTATGTATGTATGTCATATTACATACACCAAGTGAATCTAGCAGGGAAATATTGAGCTGAATATAATAGTACACTGAATTCTATGTATTATCCAAGTTTGGTTTAAATTCTTGAGACTGGTGTGAAGAGTCGACCGAAAACATATTTACAGCAGACGTGAAGTGTCTCTCAATCATCCACGTAAGATTAAGTGTCCAGAGATCTAAGGTTAGTACAGAAAATCTTAAGAGAAAGCAAATTGCGTGATGTTGATATGATACAAGACACTTAAGGTGATTTAAGGATTAGACTAACAATAAATCTGTCCAATAATGACACCATAAAATAAAATAACAAGATGTCTACTAAATTAATTATCAAAAAGCATGACATTATAGGATTTTTGTAGGACTTAAATTTTCTGAAAGGTAATCCGAACTGATTTTTTTTAACGACTTAGGAATCGTTTGAATAAAAAAATGCTTGAGTTTTACTTTTTTTGGTCCCTGCCCATTTCAAAAGCGGGTTAAATCCAGACTTCAATATGCATTCTTGGCAACTGATAACCATTATTATTATTATTATTAAATGAGGTGATCAAGACAACACAGTGACCCCAGAAACACCATGAAAACGGCACCATTCAAATTATTAAGATAAATAAATTACTTATTAGTCAATGATAAAATTGGACAAAACAAAAGTTTGAACTGGGATGAGGTCTGGCTTTTTTTTTTTGCATGGTTGTAATTTTTTTTCATTTTTTCATCATTCATAATAGACATTCCTAGTTATTTTTAATTAATAACTCCTCAGGAACTCTCTAGATAACTCACGGTAGTAGTGGGACGGTGAGGCTAACCCACTACCCACGAAAGCAAGTCAAAATAACACACATAGAAGACATCAATAAATAAATAATCACTGTACTCAACTAACCAACTCCTTAATCGAACACTTGACGAGATGTATTGAGTGGTGTAAAAAAAGTAGGCCTATGACGTATTGAAATTTATGACTGTAGGATTTTTTGTAGGACCAAGTAGACACCTTGTAGAACCACAGAAGAGATATAGACAAGATATGGTGGTGAGAAAGTAAGAAGGAAACCAAGAAGGTGAGAATGAAGATAAAAAGGTAAGGAGAAAGGTAAGGAGAAAGGTAAGGAGGAAGGAGAGAAGGAACGTGAGAAGGAACGTGAGAAGGAACGTGAGATACAACACAGCAGAGAAAACAGGACGGAACTAAGGTATTGAAACTGAACGAGACACACACACACACACACACACACACACACACACACACACACACAGAAACAATCTTTATCCAATACTAAAGACACGACCTCACTCCACGATAAAGGTCAGGCCAGGAGAAGGAAGAGAAGAATAAGATGGATGAATGAAATGAAAAGATGCGTCGCCTAGGAGACAGACAGACACAGACCGAGTGGATGGATAAGGACAGGCTGATGAAAACATTTGTGGAGGAGGACCGTGGTCGCCAACCCTCAGATCAGACGATGGATGGATGGAACACTCACACAGATGACACCAGGAGTTGAGATGGAATGAATTTAACCCCCAAAAATAAGATAGAAAAACACTCATTAAAACTATTATTCAATTTCCAAAAGCTGATGGGGAGGACAATTTTGACTTCAACATAAAAGACAACACCGGGTTTAAAATAGACGATGAACTTGACTTTTATTTATGAATTCTGTGATCTATAACCGTGTCAACTTACCCCACCTCCCCCCTCCCTCCCCGCTAAAACAACAGAATGGCATCGTAAACCTTTCCCCAGAGTGTAAAGTGAGCAAAACCCTTCACATCAGTATACCTCTGGATGTAACCTTAAAATATGAAGAATTTAACCCTAAAAACTACCAAACTTGAACCATTTCACCATAACTAGAACCCAAGAGAAGATGAAATACCCAATAGCTACCTACCACTTAAAATAAACACCTTAAGTGGCATAGGACAAAATTTTCCACCACTTAGATCAACCATCCGACTTAAAATTATTATATGAACCATTTAAGTGGAGTTATTTTTCATACCTGTATAATTTTATCTATGTTGAACGTAAGAAGTTAATCCCACAGCAGTTTTAACTATGAAGAATACATTTTTTTGGTTAATTAAAGATCGACGTATACATGGATTTGTTAACTACAGACTGTATACATGGACTTGTTAACTACAGACTGTATACATGGACTTGTTAACTACAGACTGTATACATGGACTTGTTAACTACAGACTGTATACATGGACTTGTTAACTACAAACTGTATACATGGACTTGTTAACTACAAACTGTATACATGGACTTGTTAACTACTGATCGTAAACAGGGTCTTGTTAACTATACTCAACGACTGAATAGCGTATGATCTTACCACACATAATGACTCTCACCCACTTGTTAAATATCATCCATACAAGGAATGAGATACCGATATATAATACAAGAAATAATCATAACATATAATTAAAATTGCTCCCCAAAATTATATAGGACACCTTAGAATGTCCACAACCAGGTGAGTATTAGAACACCTGGTTGAGGAAAGGACATCGTCTCTTGTTACACTAATTTGCCGTATAATTCACCTATAATTCTATATAAAAAATCGAAGGTGGTTAATATATCTAAGATTCTGCTAGTGGATATATATATATATATATATATATATATATATATATATATATATATATATATATATATATATATATATATATATATATATATATATATATATATATATATATATATATATATATATATGCAAGTAAATCACTGTAGGTGCACGTGATCCAGGTATATGCTGATAACCACATGGAAAAAAGAAGACAGGAAGTTCCCAAGCGCTTTCGTGTCATAGTAACTTGAAGGCGACTATTGATACGTTCTGTGTATAAGAAATTATAGAACCGGAGCAAGTTAAGACGAGGGTGATTCTGTTGACGTCATGTCCACCTATCGGGAACTTATATAATAGACACAAGGTCATACGATGGTATGGTGATAACTTGTTTAGCTGACCCATATGATTAATACATCATGTTAGTTACGCGTTGTGTCGGGTTGCCGTCGTTATGACCGGGTCAGAATTAGCTACAGAAGGAGCACTAACACACACATGATGACTGATGATACTACGTTAACATATCTCACATGAAGAAGATATCGGGTGAACTAATCATTTGAGATACAGTAACACATTATGGTGGCGCCTAGATAATGCGTCCGATTTAACCAAGATTTCAGATGCATAAATCGTATCTATGTTACAGTCAATCTGTGTAATCAGTCATATCACGAAATGACGGATACCTAATGCATAATCCTACCGCAGCATCAAGATATCAAGTGAACTAGCCATCTACCTGCCACAAACAATACCTAGTTCACCTGTTCGCCTCTAACCTTACAGGGATTGTACACCTGATATCAAGGGGACTCTCGACACGTTGCTCACCTGTTCGTCACTAATTACACATATACGACATCTTACTCGTGAGACATAAAGGCCAATACACGAACACAAATTCACTAACCCAGACCCCTTAACAATGCACATCACCCTCTCAACATAACACAGGTAACCATAAATGTAACGTTAATAATAAAACCTTACCTTTAGCTGTATAAACAATCCCCGTACACACACATAAAAACAAAAACAAAAGCATAAAAATAACAGCAAATGGCAAAAACAATGAAACAGTCACTTACCAGCACTGGCCAACACAAAGTATTAATAATGAGTGTTAATTAAAGGTGAACATAACTACAGGTAAGTCCAATCACACACACAAGATATACAGTGATGTTAGTAGTTGTGCAATTCTCCAGGATAGCTAAGAAAATACACGGGGTATTCCATCATCGTAAAAGGTGCTCACGCTTCTTGTGTCGAGTCAAGAGTGCCTGAAAGCTCTAACACAACACTGCATGATGGCACACTTGAGATGCATGATGCCACACCTTCACACCTTGATGTCACACCTCCACACCATGAAATCACACCTCTACACCATGACATCACACCTCCACACCATGACATCACACCTCCACACCATGACATCACACCTCCACACCATGAAATCACACCGCCACACCATGATATCACACCGCCACACCATGACATCACACCTCCACACCATGACATCACACCTCCACACCATGACATCACACCTCCACACCATGAAATCACATCACACCTCCACACCATGAAATCACACCTCCACACCATGAAATCACACCGCCGCACCATGACATCACACCTCCGCATTTGACAACACACCTACCTATCATGACATCACACCTCCACGCCATGACATCACCCTCACGCCATGACACGCTACATACGCCTTCTATCCTGGCAACGCTACAGTGAGTACAGTGACATCACTTGCCTTGACTTGAGCTGCATGACATCATTCCCTGTAACATCCAAGCTGCAATATAATAAATGGAAAGAAATGAAAACAAATGTAAGATAACATAAGATAACTAAATAATTGATAACAAGAAATAATACAATAACAAAAATTAATAAATAAATGTAATAACAACATATGCAAAATTAACTTATATTAACCTTTTAACTTGGGGGGAGTGTAAGGGATAGTGTAGATTGTGTGGTGGTAGTGGTGGTGGTGGTGTAGTGGTGGTGGTAGGGTACTGTGGTGGTGTAGTGGTACTGTGGTGGTACTGTGTGGTGTAGTGGTACCTGGTGGTGTAGGGTACTTGGGATGTAGGGTACTGTGGTGGTGTATAGTACTGTGGTGGTGGTATGGTACTGTGTAGTGGTACTGTGGTGGTACTGTGGGATGTAGTGGTACTGTGTGTAAGTATAGTGGTACTGTGGTGATGGTGCATGTTGTGGTGGTAGATTGTATTGTGGTAGAGTGGTACTGTGGTGTAAGTGGTACTGTGATGATGTAGTGGTACTGTGGTGGTGTAGTGGTACTGTGGTGGTGTAGTGGTACTGTGGTGGTGTAGTGGTACTGTGGGGGTGGTACTGTGGTGTGTAGGGTGTAGTGGTACTGTGGTGGTGCGTGTGTGTAGTGGTACTGTGGTGGTGTAGGGTACTGTGGTGGCACTGTGGTGGTGTAGTGGTGCTGTGGTGGTGTAGTGGTACTGTGGTGGTGTAGTGGTACTGTGGTGGTGAGGTGCTGTGGGTGTGTGGTGGTAGGTACTGTGGTGGTGTTGTGGTGGTGTATGGTGGTGGTGTAGTGGTGGTAGGGCTGTGGTGGCGGTGTAGGGTGGTAGTGGTGTGGTGGTGTTGTGGTGCTGTGGTGGTGTAGGGCACGGTGGGTGTAGTGGTGCTGTGGTGGTGCTGTGGTGGTGTAGGGTGGTACTGTGGTGGTGTGAGGCTGTGGTGGTGTAGTGGTACTGGTGGTGGTATGGTACTGTGGTGGTGGTATGGTTGGTGCTGTGGTGGTGTAGTGGCACTGTGGTGGTGTAGTGGTACTGTGGTGGTGTAAAGGCTGTGGTGGTGTAGTGGTGCTGTGGGTGTAGGCACTGTGGTGGTGTGTGTGGTACTGTGGTGGTGTAGTGGTCGTGGTGGTGTAGTGGCACTGTGGTGGTGCTGTGGTAGTGGGCACTGTGGTGTGAGGGTACTGTGGTGGTGTTGTGGTACTGTGGTGGTGCTGTGGTACTGTGGTGGTGGTATGGTACTGTGGTGGTGTGGTGGTGCTGTGGTGGTGTAGTGGTACTGTGGTGGTGTGGTGGTGCTGTGGTGGTGCTGTGGTGGTGTGGTGGTACTGTGGTGGTGTGTGGTGGTACTGTGGTGGTGTGGTGGTGTGGTGGTTGTGGTGCTGTGGTGGTGTTGTGTGGTACTGTGGTGGTGTTGTGGGTACTTGGTGGTGTAGTGGTACTGTGGTGTGTGGTGCTGTGGTGGTGTGGTGGTGCTGTGGTGGTGTAGTGGTGCTGTGGTGGTTGGTGCTGTGGTGGTGCTGTGTGGTGTTGTGTTGGTGGTGGTATGGTGCTGTGGTGGTTATGTGGTGCTGTGGTGGTGTTGTGGTGCTGTGGTGGTGTGGTGGTGCTGTGGTGGTGTTGTGGTGCTGTGGTGGTGTGGTGGTGCTGTGGTGGTGTGGTGGTGCTGTGGTGGTGTGGTGGTGCTGTGGTGGTTGTGGTGCTGTGGTGGTGCTGTGGTGCTGTGGTGGTGTGGTGGTGCTGTGGTGGTGTGGTGGTGCTGTGGTGTTGGTGTTGTGGTACTGTGTGGTGGTGTAGTGGTGCTGTGGTGGTGTGGTGGTGCTGTGGTGGTGTTGTGTGGTGCTGTGGTGGTGTAGTGGTGCTGTGGTGGTGTGGTGGTGCTGTGGTGGTGTGGTGGTGCTGTGGTGGTTAGGTGGTGCTGTGGTGGTGTGGTGGTGCTGTGGTGGTGTGGTGGTGCTGTGGTGTGGTGTTGCTGTGTGGTGTGGTGGTGCTGTGGTGGTGTGGTGGTGCTGTGGTGTGGTGGTGCTGTGGTGGTGTGGTGGTGCTGTGGTGGTGTGGTGTGGTGCTGTGGTGGTGTGGTGGTGCTGTGGTGGTGTGGTGGTGCTGTGGTGGTGTTTGGTGGTGCTGTGGTGGTTGTGGTGGTGCTGTGGTGGTGTTGTGGTACTGTGGTGGTGTGGTGGTACTGGTGGTGTTGTGGTGCTGTGGTGGTGTGGTGGTACTGTGGTGGTGTAGTGGTACTGTGGTGGTGTGGTGGTACTGTGGTGGTGTGGTGGTGCTGTGGTGGTGTAGTGGTGCTGTGGTGGTGGTGTGGTGCTGTGGTGGTGTGGTGGTGTGGTGGGGTGTGGTGTGGTGGT
Source organism: Homarus americanus (assembly GCF_018991925.1). Lineage (NCBI taxonomy): Eukaryota > Metazoa > Arthropoda > Malacostraca > Decapoda > Nephropidae > Homarus > Homarus americanus. Next base: position 1,948,678 of record NW_024718094.1, read on the forward strand.
GTGGTGGTACTGTGGTGGTGTGGTGGTGCTGTGGTGGTGTGTGGTACTGTGGTGGTGTAGTGGTGCTGTGGTGGTGTAGTGGTACTGTGGTGGTGTAGTGGTGCTGTGGTGGTGTTGTGGTACTGTGGTGGTGTATGGTACTGTGGTGGTGTAGTGGTACTGTGGTGGTGTAGTGGTACTGTGGTGGTGTAGTGGTACTGTGGTGGTGTAGTGGTACTGTGGTGGTGTGGTGGTGCTGTGGTGGTGTGGTGGTGCTGTGGTGGTGTTGGTACTGTGGTGGTGTGTGTGTGGTGGTGGTACTGTGGTGGTGTGGTGGTACTGTGGGTGGTGTTGTGGTGCTGTGGTGGTGTGGTGGTACTGTGGTGGTGTAGTGGTGCTGTGGTGGTGTAGTGGTCATGTGGTGGTACTGTGGTGGTGTAGTGGTTGCTGTGGTGGTGTAGTGGTACTGTGGTGGTGTTGTGGTACTGTGGTGGTGTAGGGTATTGTGGTGGTGTAGTGCTGTGGTGGTGTTGTGGTACTGTGGTGGTGTAGTGGTACTGTGGTGGTGTAGTGGTACTGTGGTGGTGTAGTGGTGCTGTGGTGGTGTTGTGGTGCTGTGTGGTGGTGTGGTGGTACTGTGGTGGTGTGGTGCTGTGGTGGTGTGGTGGTACTGTGGTGGTGTTGTGGTGCTGTGGTGGTGTGGTGGTACTGTGGTGGTGTTGTGGTGCTGTGGTGGTGTGGTGGTACTGGGTGGTGTGGTGGTGTGTGTGGTGCTGTGGTGGTGTGGTGGTCTGTGGTGGGTGTGGTGGTACTGTGGTGGTGTGGTGCTGTGGTGGTGTGGTGGTGCTGTGGTGGTGTTGTGGTGCTGTGGTGTGTGCTGTGCTGTGGTGGTGGTATGGTACTGTGGTGGTGTGGTGGTACTGTGGTGTCTGTGTGGTGTGTAGTGGTGCTGTTGGTGTGGTGGTGCTGTGGTGGTGTGGTGGTACTGTGGTGGTGTGGTGGTACTGTGGTGGTGTAGTGGTGCTGTGGTGTTGTGGTGTGGTGGTACTGTGGTGGTGTGGTGGTGCTGTGGTGTGTGGTGGTGTGTGGTACTGTGGTGGTGTTGTGGTGCTGTGGTGTTGTGGTGCTGTGGTGGTGTTGTGGTACTGGTGGTGTGGTGCTGTGGTGGTGTAGTGGTGGTGCTGTGGTGCTGTGGTGGTGGTATGGTACTGTGGTGGTGTAGTGTGGTACTAAGGGTACACGTGATAGTGTTACTAATGGACGGTGATGGTGTAGTAGTAGTGGTGGTTTCACAGTCGTGATGTAGTGGCATTAATGGTACAAAATGAAGGTGTAATGGTATTAGGTAGTGGTACTCGGTGGTGCTGTAGCGGTATACAGTGTAGTGGTACAGTGGTGCACAGTGGTGGTGTAGCGGTATACAATGGTGGTGTAGTGGTACTCAGTAGAGGTACAGTGGTGGTGTAATGGTACTCAGTAGTGATACACAGTGAGGTGTTGCGATAAACAGTGTTGGTGTAGTGGTACTGTGGTACTCAGTGGTACACAGTTGGAAGTGATATACCATAGCAGAGAGAGTAAAAAGCGTAGTATTACAAAGTGGCAGCAGTGTGAATATAGCGGTTACAATAGAGATGTAGTCATATACGAGGGTGGTGTAGTGGTATACAGGGGGGGTGAAGATGTGTAAACAAGAGCACGGTGTAACTTGTAAAATAAAGAAAACCGAGTAAGCGGATCCTGGACGCTGCGTGTGTGTGTGTGTGTGTGTCTCCTGCAGGACGTGTCACGGTTCTCTCTCTTTGATCCCCGACACAAAGACCTGCGGGGGATGTCGACCTATCATGGGAGACAGAAGCCATCCATATCCTCAGGGCTTCAGGGGGAGAGGCTTCTATATTGTGAGCTTCAAATACAGTAGGAAAGTTTCAGGGCCACCAGGTCTCACGTCAACAAGGCTTCATGTGTTGTGGGGCTTCCAGGTCCTATACACAGCATCAAAAATGCTTCCAGGTCTTCCACACTTCAGGTGCAACAAATTTCAGGTCCGATATGTTTTCAGTCATCTGCTTCTGTGCTTCAAGTCCTGAAAGCCATGGGTCTCGTAGGGTACAGGTGCTGAAGACTTCATGGCTTTTTAGTCTTATTGTCGTGAAGGCTACAGAAGCTGTAGCGTCAGATCCACACAAACTAGAGGATTTTCAGGTTCTAAATGCTAAATATAATACAGGTTTTTAGGTCTGGCGAAGATTATGTTGCTTCATGATGAGAGAGAGAGAGAGAGAGAGAGAGAGAGAGAGAGAGAGAGAGAGAGAGAGAGAGACATTATCTCTAAATCCTTCACCTAACAGTACAATACAGGGGAGTAAATACACCATTTTTTCCCACATCATAAACCGAAGCAATAATACAAATTTTGTTTTTGTATCTGTCTACCATACATGGATGTAACACTGAAATATAGGCATTTTTAAAATTAACTAAGGTTTCTTTATACTGTTGTCGATATATCATATAAATTATCAAGTGTTTACATTCTCAACAAACTCTAAATTTTTGTCTATTTAACACAGATGGTAATATAATAATCACCATCAATTTATTATCCTGTCTTACTCTTGCATATCATTATTATTTCAACCACACCTTCTGTCATATGTACGCCGGAGTCCACTTACCGTACATAATTATGCCAAGACCTGAGAATTATTGTAAATTAATTTCTAACACTGAAGACAATATAACTATGTCAGACAAGTAAAATGAAAGTGCATAAACCGTTATTAGACACACAACCTACTGTTAAGCTTATACACAAAATGAGAATTCTTATATCAAATGAGATATAGAAATGTTTACTCTATATAAAAACCAGTATAGAAATGCGACTTATTTAAGTTATTTGCTAAACCAGATATATCGAAAACACTGATATTTTGGTTTCTGTATTAGTATTAAACCGGATATCAAAACACACAAACTGGACAAAAGGTTTCTGAACACTTAACGAGATATCAAAAAGGATTCTATATATCAAATCATATATCAAAAATATTTCCTTGCATCCATATAAATTTCAAACATTAAAAATTGGTAATATTACAATCTAATATTTTTTATACTATAAATTTGTTTCACTTCAGCATTATTTTACAAAGGCTATTTACACAAGTATTTTAATCTGGTAATTCTACAGGTTTTCGACACTAATTACATTCTATACTGGACGGTATTTTTTTACACTGGTTCATTTACACTCATTCTTACACTGGTAAATCTATTGGTATTATTTTTACACTAGTATTTATTATAACTAGTATTTATGTAACTACTTGCTTTTATTTTTTTTTACAGATAAGTCAGTTTATTTACGTTTCCTCCTCCTCTCCTCTTCCTCCTTATCCTCCTCTCCTCCTCCTTATATCTTCCCTGCCTCTCTGTAGTATAATTCTATCTTTATGATATAACCTCCAAAGTATAATTACATGTTGAGTATAACCGCACTGTTTATACGTGCTATACCACCACCTCCAGCATACAGCATATTCCTATGATATAATCTTGAGTATATCCCCCTTAGTATACCGCCAAACCATGATATACCAAACACCACCTCTAGTATGCAGTATATCCCCATGATAGAATACCACATTATCTCCCATAGTATACCGCCTCCATGATATACCACCACCTCCAGCATACAGTATATCCTCCGAGGTATAATAACGCTTCCTCATGATATACCACCTCCAGCATACAGAATATCCTGAGTTGGTCGCTTCGCCGGGTTTTCCCTTGTTCAAATATTGAAGGCGGCGAGGCACAGCGGCAGCAAATGTCCAGCCTTCGGTTTTACTCGTATGGATGGAAGAATACATTGCCAGAATACCTGATGATACCGATACTGCGATACCGTGTAAATTCTATGTATTACGATCCTGGAGAATCTCGGTATTAGACGGTATCATCATCATAGCGGTACCACAGTAAGCGGGTACCATTTACCTATGGATATTATGAACTTTCGGATACCATAAAAGTCCTCCTACTTATTCGGATACCTTAAATATTCAGATTCCTATAATATTCGGATATCACATAATTCAAACACCATCATTTTCAGATACCCATAATATTCGGATACCCCCATTATTCGGACACAGTAATATTCAAATGCAGAACCTCGAATATTCGTAAACCAAAACATTCGGATAACCACTACCGAATATGCACGTGAAAATCGACATATCCGTACCTCTGTATCCGAACACATAACCAAACTAAAAAGTGAATCTCAAATTATATATATTCTCGCTTCCATCTTCAATCTCCATTACTACGCCGGTTAAATTTAGACTCTGGAGCGTACCTGTAATTAGTAATTGATCCACCTCAGTGCTAATTAACTATGGGCCATCATTAGCACAGGTAACAGAGAACTCCATGATATACGGTATGTGTTTATGTCCGTCCAACAAGACAATTTCGTGATAGGGAAATACACGAATCGAACTGTGAAATCCTGTGATGTTTTGCAAATATAATGTTGAGGTGTTATTACTAGTGCAATTTTATTTTGTTTTCTAGTTTAGTTTGATGATTAAAAGTCTAAGTTCCTTTCGTTAATTTTATTCCAAGTTTAAATATTTTGTTAATTTGATTTTTTAAAGTTCATATTATTGTTATTTTGAGTTGAAATCTGTTATCTATTATTTCATGATTTCAAACCTGTTATTCTTTATCTTTTATAAATTAATGATTTAAAAACAATATTAAATTTGCTATGTTATGAGCTATGTTATCACTAATTTAAACCCTATAATGAGTTATCTGAGTTATCTTGTTTATGTTTAACGACTGCGTAATCGGAGTTATTTTATTAATCATTAAAACTTCTGTTATCAGTTATTCATGATTTAAACCCCCACAAGTTATCATTAGTTGCCGCCACATCACCTGTCAATAGATTCCTGGTTTCATCACCGTCCACGAGACAAGTCAAAACAATATTATTCTCCATGACCTCTGACCTACAGTATACCATGACCTTATGTCCATGAATAACTTAAAACCACACGATGTAACCCCTCAACACAGACTTACAACCTAAACCAATTTTCATTACTTTCTTGAAATAGGTTAGAAATGACACCTATTACAACCTAAACCAATTTACACCCATTACAACCTAAACCAATTTACACCTATTACAACCTAAATAAATCCTCATTACCGTTTTATATAATGTTTTTTTCGCTTTAATTTACAACCTGAGTCATATGTTGTAGACGGATATTCTCCCCACAACCCACCACAACTCTGACTTGTGGGTTATAAGGCATCAAAACAAACAACCTTACTGGCTCACAGGTAAACATTAAATACGTCTCACTTTTACGATATTTTGTATAACACAATATCTACAATGACGCATCCCAATAATCGATAATTTATCTTAAAAACACAACGTTTTATCCGACTTATGTATCCGAACGCCTCAGGTACAAAAAATTAACCCAATGATACAAGATTCATTGAGTTTATAACTTAATTTATCCATTTGAGTATAATATTATCGTACTCCTAGGATTTAGTTATGATACACAAGGTTAGGTTAGGTTATCGTACTGGGGAATTGGTTATCATACTCAAAAGTTAGTCTTATTAATATCTTGTGTATAAAAAAATATTCCCAAAGAAGCCTGATAAAATTAACGAAAATTAATGAGAATGAAATAATTTGCGAGGGAAGGAAAAGGTATTAGAAAAATAATAAGACCGTAAAAAATACAATAATGAAGACAAAACAAAAGAGGTTAATCACACAGGACGCTACGTATAAAATTTACCTGTTATAATAATCATATATGAATTTATTAGCATCTTATTCGCACAGTGATATAAGTGTTACCCATGGAGTCCTTGCTATAATAAGTGAGGCCCAGGCGGCGACGTCTTGCATATGTTTGTGAGATTAAATATTACTCTAATATTCCTCTTTCTCACACACACACACACACACATCAATTCAGGCAGAGTTTGTCATCACCACACTGTCTCAGCACCAAACCCATGTGTACATCCGCCTCCTCCCTTTCATCTTAAGACTCTCAGCAGCTCTCAACAAGTGCGTCTCCCTCTCTACATGTATACTTCCTCTCTTATGTAACTTGTAGCTCTTTAACCCATTGAGTACTGTGGTTTAATCCCTGGAGTAATTAGCCCCTGGTACTGTGGTTTAACCTCATGAGTACTGTGTCTTAGCATCACAAATACTGTGGATTACCCCCTTCAGAACTGTGGTTTAACCCCTTCAGTACTGTGAAATAGCCCCCCTGAGTACATTGGTTTAATCCCCCAAGTACTGTAGCTTAACTCCATATGTACTATGACCTAACCCCTTGAGTATTATAACTTAACTAACCACAAATACTGTGAATTAACCTCTTAATTACTGTCAAATTAACCCATTGAGTACAGTGGTTTAACCCCTCCAGAATGGTAGATCTCTTGTTTACAACCTTCTAAGTTAAGAAAACCTCTGCAACACACACACACACACACACACACACACACACATTAGAACACCTGTCACATACACACAGCAAGACTTCAAGATACACATATGATAATTTTACACCCACTGTAACATCATCCGCAATACTGTACTGTTCTTCCCATCCTGTAACAAAACGCGATACATCTACTCTCTCCTTATGTTACAGTAGTTCCATGATTTCAGGTCACATTTAAAAACAAGACACCATTATTTCCCTCCAGAACAGATTAACGTGTTGACTATTGCGGAATTATAATACAGATATTTCAGGAATCAAAGACTCAACTTACAGGAGTACAGCAACGACATACAACACCAGAAACTACTGATATCACAAATAATAATAATAATAATAATAATAATAATAATAATAATAATAGTAATAATTTCATGAACACAGGCAATAATATTCCCTTGAAGGTCTGTTTATAGGTTTGTGTATAAGCGACAAACGTAGAAGAAAATCATAAACGAAAAGACAAAACCAGCTCCTTTAAATGCCATTACACTATGCACTCTTACGGTGGAGCTCAGAACCAGTAGGTATTACCAGGTCCCACTGAGCATTACCAGGTACCACTGAGCATTACCAGGTCCCACTGAGCATCACCAGGTACCACTGAGCATCACCAGGTACCACTGAGCATTACCAGGTACCACTGAGCATCACCAGTTCCCACTGAGCATCACCAGGTAACACTGAGCATTACCAGGTACCAATGAGCATTACCAGGTACCACTGGGCATTACCAGGTACCACTGAGCATCACCGGTTCCCACTGGGCATCACCAGGTACCACTGGGCATTACCATGTACCAGGTGAGCATCACCAGGTACCACTAAGCATTACCAGGTCCCACTGGCATCACCAGGTACCACTGAGCATCACCAGGTACCACTGGGCATTACCAGGTACCACTGGGCATCACCAGTTCCTGAGCATCACCAGGTAACACTGGGCATTACCATGTACCACTGAGCATCACCAGGTACCAATGAGCATTACCAGGTACCACTGGGCATTACCAGGTACCACTGAGCATCACCGGTTCACTGAGCATCACCAGGTACCACTGGGCATTACCATGTACCAGTGAGCATCACCAGGTACCACTAAGCATTACCAGGTACCACTGGGCATCACCAGGTACTGGGCATTACAGGTACCAGTGGGCATTACCAGGTACCAGTGAGCATTACCAGGTACCAGTGAGCATTACCATGTACCAGTGAGCATCACCAGGTACCACTAAGCATTACCAGGTACCACTGGGCATTACCATGTGCCAGTGAGCATCACCAGGTACAACTGGGCATTACAGGTACCAGTGAGCATTACCAGGTACCAGTGAGCATCACCAGGTACAGTGAGCATCACCAGGTACCACTGAGCATTACCATGTACCAGTGAGCATTACCATGTACCAGTGAGCATTACCATGGACCAGTGAGCATTACCAGGTACCACTGAGCATCATCAGTTCCCACTGGGCATTACCAGGTACCAGTGGCATTACCAGGTACCAGTGAGCATTACCAGGTACCAGTGAGCATTACCAAGTACCAGTGAGCATTACCATGTACCACTGAGCATCACTGGTTCCCACTGAGCATCACCAGGTACCACTGAGCATTACCATGTACCAGTGAGCATTACCATGTACCAGTGAGCATTACCAGGTACCACTGGGCATCACCAGTTCCCACTGAGCATTACCAGGTACCAGTGAGCATTACCATGTACCAGTGAGCATTACCATGTACCAGTGAGCATTACCATGTACCACTGAGCATCACCAGGTACCACTGAGGCATCACCAGGTACCACTGGCATCACCAGGTACCACTGGGCATTACCAGGTACCACTGGGCATTACCAGGTACCACTGGGCATTACCATGTACCAGTGAGCATTACCATGTACCAGTGAGCATTACCAGGTACCACTGAGCATCACTGGTTCCACTGGGCATCACCAGGTAACACTGGGCATTACCATGTACAGTGAGCATTACCAGGTAAGACTGAGCATTACCATGTACCAGTGAGCATCACCAGGTACCACTGAGCATTCCCATGTACCAGTGAGCATTACCAGGTAACACTGAGCATTACCATTTATCAGTGAGCATTACCATGTACCACTGACATCACCAGTTCCCACTGGGCATTACCAGGCAACATTGAGCATTACCAGGTACCACTGGGCATTACCAGGTACCAGTGAGCATTACCATGTATCAGTGAGCATCACCAGGTATCAGTGAGCATCACCAGGTACCACTGGGCATTACCATGTACCAGTGAGCATCACCAGGTATCAATGAGCATTACCAGGTACCACTGGGCATTACCATTTACCAGTGAGCATTACCATGTACCACTGGCATCACCAGTCCCATGAGCATCACCAGTTCACTGAGCATCACCAGTTCCCACTGGGCATTACCAGGTAACACTGGGCATTACCAGGTACCACTGAGCATTACCAGGTACCAGTGGGCATTACCATGTATCAGTGAGCATCACCAGGTACCACTGAGCATCACCAGGTAACACTGAGTATTACCATGTACCAGTGAGCATTACCAGGTACCACTGGGCATTACCAGGTACCAGTGAGCATTACCAGGTACCAGGTGACATCCGGTACCAGTGAGCATTACCAGGTACCACTGAGCATTACCAGGTACCACTGAGCATTACCAGGTACCACTGAGCATCACCAGGTACCACTGAGCATTACCAGGTACCAGTGAGCATCACCAGGTACCACTGAGCATTACAGGTCCCACTGAGCATCACCAGGTACCACTGAGCATTACTAGGTACCAAGAAGTACCATCATATACAAATATTAGCATCCATTGAACAACTAGGTACCACTGGATCCTAACAAGCCTTCAGGTACAGTCCCGTCAATAATGCGTTTACAGGGGCTCGTCATATACACATTCCAGAAATCATTAGCATTGAGATATTTGTTTTAATATTGTTTTAATGTGATTCCATAGTATGTTTACTATTGTGAGTTTCCTTCTGTCGAATGTAAACACACACAGGTCTACCACCAAACCTGACGAGCCCCTGTAAACGACACTAGTGAAGGGGACTGTCCCATCAATTACCACGGATACCACTGACCATCATTAGATACCACAAACACCACCTGCTGCGTCATTTACCCTCAATAACCTAGAGTAGACCTACGTGGCCACGACTCATAGGTCTACGTGGGTACGACTTATAGATCTACGTGGGTATGACTTATAGACCTACATGGGTACGACTTATAGGCCTACGTCGGCACAACATAAGGCCTCCCATGACCCAAAGCTGACAGGATGGTGATGTATCCCAGTACACGTAATGACCCCGACAGCACCCACTCACCTCAACATCCAATCACTTCAACATCCAATCACCTACATTACCTGAATATCCAATCACCTCAACATCGTGTCACCTCCACCTGAATATCCAATCACCTCAACATCCAATCACAAACATCCAATCACCTCAACATCCAATCACGTAAATATCCAATCAACTAAAAAAATTGACATTAGCGAAAAAATGCACAAGTTTCGGGACAATTTGCTGAAAAATGACGCCGTCGATTACACCAACTGCTGAGCCTAATGTGTGACGGACGAACAGAGGAGAGGAGGGAGAAGATGGAAGGGCGGATGGAATGGACAGTGGATAGGTGGATGGAAGGGGGGCGGGTGGATAGAAGAGAGGACAGAAAGGATGGTGAATAGACAGGTGGATCGAATGAAAGGTGGAAGGGCCGACGGAATGGAAAGGCGGACGTAAGGGAAAGTACATGAGTGGATGGATGGAATGGAAGGTGGATGGGTAGTTGGAAGGGGGTGAGACAGATGGGAAAGTGGATGGTGTTGGTTATGATTGTGGTTGCCCGGTGGTGGTAAGTGGTTGTAATGGTGGCTGTGGTGGTAGTGGAAGTCATTTTGGGGTACTATTGGTAGTTGTGTAATGGTAGCTGTGTTATTAAAGTATTGAGGGATGAAGGGTGGTAGTTGTTGTGGTAATAAGAGTAATGGTGGTAGATGTGGTGGTAACAGCAGTTGTGGTGGTAGTTGCGTCACTAGGGTCCATTCTGGTGATGATGTTGGTAGTTGTGGTAGTAGCTGTGATGTTAGTGCTAGCTGTGGTGAAAACTGGTGGTAGTGGGAATGGCGGTGGTGGTAGTGGGCTACAGTAGAAGCCGCGAATGGTGATTGTGGTAGTCAAATGTTGGTGGTTACAAACACTATGGTGGTTCCATGATGGTGGTTATGGTGGTCGAGGTGGTAGTTATAAGATCAACAGCCTGAATGTGATAAAATCCTCATAATTGTGGTTGTGGTGGTAGTAATGGCGACCTGGTGGTTGTGGTGGTAATAATGGCGTCCTGGTGGTTGTGGTAGTAGTAGTTACGGCCTGGTGGTTGTGGTGGTAGTAATGGCGACCTGGTGGTGTGATGGTAATGGCGGCCTGGTGGTTGGGGTAGTAGTAGTTACGGCCTGGTAGGGTTGGTTGGTAGTAATGGCGGCCTGGTGGTTGTGGTGGTAATAACGACCTGGTAGTTGTGATGGTAGTAATGGCGGCCTGGTGGTTGGGGTGGTAGTAATGGCTAGCCTGGTGGTTGTGGTGGTGGCGGGTGGTTGTGGTAGTAGTAGTTACGGCCTGGTGGTTTGTGGTGGTAGCAATGGCGACCTGGTAGTTGTGGTGGTAATGTAGCGTCCTGGTGGTTGTGGTAGTAGTAGTTACGGCCTGGTGGTTGGGGTGGTAATGTGGCGGCCTGGTGGTTGTGGTGGTAGTAATGGCGACCTGGTGTGATGGTAGTAATGGCGGCCTGGTGGTTGTGGTGGTAATGTGGACCTGGTGGTTGTGGTGGTAATATGGCGACCTGGTGGTTGTGGTGGTAGTAATGGCGGCCTGATGGTTGTGGTGGTAGTAATGGCGACCTGGTGGTTGTGGTGGTAGTAATGGCGACCCGGTGGTTGTGGTGGTAGTAATGGCGACCCGGTGGTTGTGGTGGTAGTAATGGCGGCCTGGTGGTTGTGGTGGTAGTAATGGCGACCTGGTGGTTGTGGTGGTAGTAATGGCGACCTGGTGGTTGTGGTGGTAGTAATGGCGACCTGGTGGTTGTGGTGGTAGTAATGGCGACCTGGTGGTTGTGGTGGTAGTAATGGCGGCCTGGTGGTTGTGGTGGTAGTAATGGCGACCTGGTGGTTGTGGTGGTAATGACGGCCTGGTGGTTGTGGTGGTAGTCATGGCGACCTGGTGGTTGTGGTGGTAGTAATGGCCTGGTGGTTGTGGTGGTAGTCATGGCGGCCTGGTGGTTGTGGTGGTAAGTAATGGCGGCCTTGTGGTTGTGGTGGTGGTAATGACGGCCTGGTGGTTGTGGTGGTAGTCTGGCGACCTGTGGTTGTGGTGGTAGTAATGGCGACCTGGGTTGTGGTGGTAGTAATGACGGCCTGGTGGTTGTGGTGGTAGTAATGGCGGCCTGGTGATTGTGGTGGTAGTAATGGCGACCTGGAGGTTGTGGTGGTAGTAATGGCGACCTGGAGGTTGTGGTGGTAGTAATGACGGCCTGGTGGTTGTGGTGGTAGTAATGGCGGCCTGGTGGTTGTGGTGGTAGTAATGACGGCCTGGTGGTTGTGGTGGTAGTAATGGCGGCCTGGTGATTGTGGTGGTAGTAATGGCGACCTGGAGGTTGTGGTGGTGTAATGGCGACCTGGAGGTTGTGGTGAGTAATGGCGGCCTTGTGGTTGTGGTGGTAGTCTGGCGACCTGGTGGTTGTGGTGGTAGTAATGACGGCCTGGTGGTTGTGGTGGTAGTAATGGCGGCCTTGTGGTTGTGGTGGTAGTCTGGCGACCTGGTGGTTGTGGTGGTAGTAATGACGGCCTGGTGGTTGTGGTGGTAGTAATGGCTGGTGGTTGTGGTGGTAGTAATGGCGACCTGGTGGTTGTGGTGGTAGTAATGGCGACCTGGTGGTTGTGGTGGTAGTAATGGCGACCTGGTGGTTGTGGTGGTAGTAATGGCGGCCTGGTGGTTGTGGTGGTAGTAATGGCGACCTGGTGGTTGTGGTGGTAGTAATGACGGCCTGGTGGTTGTGGTGGTAATCATGGCGACCTGGTGGTTGTGGTGGTAGTAATGGCGGCCTGGTGGTTGTGGTGGTAGTAGTATGGCGGCCTGGTGGTTGTGGTGGTAGTCTGGCGACCTGGTGGTTGTGGTGGTAGTAATGGCGACCTGGAGGTTGTGGTGGTAGTAATGACGGCCTGGTGGTTGTGGTGGTAGTAATATGACCTGGTGTTGTGGTGGTGTATGGCGACCTGGAGGTTGTGGTGGTAGTATGGCGACCTGGAGGTTGTGGTGGTGAATGCTGGTGGTTGTGGTGGTAGTAATGGCGGCCTGGTGGTTGTGGTGGTAATGTGTTGGTGTAATGGCGGCCTGGTGATTGTGGTGGTAGTTGGCGACCTGGGGTTGTGGTGTGTAATGGGACTGGGTTGTGGTGGTATGGCGACCTGGTGGTTGTGGTGGTAGTAATGACGGCCTGGTGGTTGTGGTGGTAGTAATGGCCTTGTGGTTGTGGTAGTTCTGGCGACCTGGTGGTTGTGGTGGTAGTAATGGCCTGGTGGTTGTGGTGGTAGTAATGGCGGCCTGGTGGTTGTGGTGGTCAGCGACCTGGTGGTTGTGGTGGTAATAATGGCGGCCTTGTGGTTGTGGTGGTAATGGCGGCCTTGTGGTTGTGTAGTAATGGCGACCTGGTGGCTGTGGTGGGTAGTAATGACGGCCTGGTGGTTGTGGTGGTAGTAATGACGGCCTGGTGGTTGTGGTGGTAGTCTGGCGACTGGTGGTTGTGGTGGTAATAATGACGGCCTGGTGGTTGTGGTGTAGTAATGGCGGCCTGGTGATTGTGGTGGTAGTAATGGCGGCCTGGTGATTGTGGTGGTAATGGCGACCTGGGTTGTGTGTAATGTGGCGGCCTGGTGGTTGTGGTGGTAGTAATGGCGGCCTTGGGGTTGTGGTGGTAGTAATGGCGACCTGGTGGCTGTGGTGGAGTAATGACGGCTGGTGGTTGTAGTGGTAGTCATGGTGACCTGGTGGCTGTGTGTGTGGCGGCCTTGTGGTTGTGGTAGTTGTGTGACGGCCTGGTGGTGGTAGTCATGGCGACCTGGTGGCTGTAGTGGTAGTAATGACGGCCTGGTGGTTGTGGTGGTAGTCATGGCGACCTGGTGGTTGTGGTGGTAGTAATGGCGCGGCCTGGTGGTTGTGGTGGTAGTCATGGCGGCCTGGTGGTTGTGGTGGTAGTCATGGCGGCCTGGTGGTTGTGGTGGTAGTCATGGCGACCTGGTGGTTGTGGTGGTAGTAATGGCGGCCTGGTGGTTGTGGTGGTAGTAATGGCGACTGGTGGTTGTGGTGTGGTAATGGCGGCCTGGTGGTTGTGGTGGTAATATGGCGACCTGGTGGCTGGTGGTAGTAATGGCGACCTGGTGGTTGTGGTGGTAGTCATGGCGACCTGGTGGTTGTGGTGGTAGTAATGGCGGCCTGGTGGTTGTGGTGGTAGTAATGGCGACCTGGTGGTTGTGGTGGTAGTAATGGCGGCCTGGTGGTAGTGGCGACCTGGTGGTTGTGGTGGTAGTAATGGCGGCCTGGTGGTTGTGGTGGTAGTAATGGCGACCTGGTGGTTGTGGTGGTAATGTGGCGGCCCGTGGTAATGGCGACCCTGTGGTTGTGGTGGTAATGGGGTGGTTGTGGTAGTAATGTGGCGGGCTGGTGGTAGTAATGGCGACCCTGGTTGTGGGTGGTAGTAATGGCGGCCCGGTGGTTGTGGTGGTAATGTGGCGACCTGGTGGTTGTGGTGGTAGTAATGGCGGCCAGTGGTTGTGGTGGTAATGGCGACCAGTGGTTGTGGTGGTAATGGCGGCCTAGTGGTTGTGGTGGTAGTGTGGCGGCCTGGTGGTTGTGGTAGTAATGCGACCTGGTGGTTGTGGTAGTAGTAGTTACGGCCTGGTGGTTGTGGTAGTAGTAACGCGACCTGGTGGTTGTGGTTGTAATGGCCGCCTAGTGGTTGTGGTAGTAATGGCGGCCTGGTGGTTGTGGTGGTAGTAATGGCGGCCTAGTGGTTGTGGTGGTAGTAATGGCGACCGGTGGTTGTGGTAGTAGTAATGGCGACCCGGTGGTTGTGGTAGTAGTAATGCGACCTGGTGGTTGTGGTAGTAGTAGTTACGGCCTGGTGGTTGTGGTAGTAGTAATTTACGGCCTGGTTGTTGTGGTAGTTACGGCTGGTGGTTGTGGTAGTAATAGTTACGGCCTGGTGGTTGTGGTAGTAGTAATAGTTACGGCCTGGTGGTTGTGGTAGTAGTGGTTACGGCCTGGTGGTCGTGGTAGTAGTAGTTACGGCCCGGTGGTTGTGGTAGTAGTAGTTACGGCCTGGTGGTTGTGGTAGTAGTAGTTACGGCTGGTGGTTGTGGTAGTAATAGTTACGGCCTGGTGGTTGTGGTAGCAGTAGTTATGGCCTGGTGGTTGTGGTGGAGTAGTTACGGCCGCTTGGTTGTGGTAGTAGTTACGGCCTGGTGGTTGTGGTAGTAGTTACGGCCTGGTGGTTGTGGTGGTAGTAGTTACGGCCTGGTGATTGTGGTGGTAGTAGTTACGGCCTGGTGGTTGTGGTAGCAGTAGTTATGGCCTGGTGGTTGTGGTAGTAGTTACGGCCTGGTGGTTGTGGTGGTAGTAGTTACGGCCTGGTGGTTGTGGTGGTAGTAGTTACAGCCTGGTGGTTGTGGTAGTAGTAGTTGGCCTGGTGGTTGTGGTAGTAGTAATAGTAGTTACGGCCTGGTGGTTGTGGTAGTAGTAGTTACGGCCTGGTGGTTGTGGTAGTAGTAGTTACGGCCTGGTGGTTGTGGTGAGTAGTAGTTACGGCCTGGTGGTTGTGGTGGTAGTAGTTACGGCCTGGTGGTTGTGGTGGTAGTAGTTACGGCCTGGTGGTTGTGGTAGTAGTAGTTACGGCCTGGTGGTTGTGGTGTAGTAGTTACGGCCTGGTGGTTGTAGTAGAGTAGTTACGGCCTGGTGGTTGTGGTAGTAATGGCGACCTGAGTGGTTGTGGTAGTAGTAGTTACGGCCTGGTAGTTGTGGTAGTAAGTTGCCGGTGGTTGTGGTAGTAGTAGTTACGGCCTGATGGTTGTGGTAGTAGTAGTTACAGTGATGGTTGTGGTAGTAGTAGGTACGGCCTGGTGGTTGTGGTAGTAGTAGTTACGGCCTGGTGGTTGTGTTAGTCTTAGTTACGGCCTGGTGGTTGTGGTAGTAGTAGTTACGGCCTGGTGGTTGTGGTGAGTAGTAGTTACGGCCTGGTTGTGGTAGTAAAGTTACGGCCTGGTGGTTGTGGTAGTAGTAGTTACGGCCTGGTGGTTGTGGTAGTAGTAGTTACGGCCTGGTGGTTGTGGTAGTAGTAGTTTAGCCTGGTGGTTGTGGTAGTAGTAGTTACGGCCTGGTGGTTGTTGGTAGTAGTAGTTACGGCCTGGTGGTTTGTGAGTAGTAGTTACGGCCTGGTGGTTGTGGTAGTAGTAATTACGGCCTGGTGGTTTGTGGTAGTAGTAGTTACGGCCTGGTGGTTGTGGTAGTAGTAGTTACGGCCTGGTGGTTTGTGGTAGTAGTAGTTACGGCCTGGTGGTTGTGGTAGTAGTAGTTACGGCCTGGTGGTTGTGGTAGTAGTAGTTACGGCCTGGTGGTTGTGGTAGTAGTAATTACGGCCTGGTGGTTGTGGTAGTAGTAGTTACGGCCTGGTGGTTGGGATAGTAGTTACGGCCTGGTGGTTGTGGTAGTGTGTTACGGCCTGGTGGTTGTGGTAGTAGTAGTTACGGCCTGGTGGTTGTGGTAGTAGTAGTTACGGCCTGGTGGTTGTGGTAGTAGTAGTTACGGCCTGGTGGTTGTGGTAGTAGTAGTTACGGCCTGGTGGTTTGTGGTAGTAGTAGTTACGGCCTGGTGGTTGTGGTAGTAGTAGTTACGGCCTGGTGGTTGTGGTAGTAGTAGTTACGGCCTGGTGGTTGTGTAGTAGTAGTTACGGCCTGGTGGTTGTAGTAGTAAGTAGTTACGGCCTGGTGGTTGTGGTAGTAGTAGTTACGGCCTGGTGGTTGTGGTAGGAGTAGTTACGGCCTGGTGGTTGTGGTAGTAGTAGTTACAGCCTGGTGGTTGTGGTAGTAGTAGGTACGGGCTGGTGGTTATGGTAGTAGTAGTAGTTACGGCCTGGTGGTTGTGGTTGTGGTAGTAGTAGTTACGGCCTGGTGGTTGTGGTTGTGGTAGTAGTAGTTACGGCCTGGTGGTTGTGGTAGTAGTAGTTACGGCCTGGTGGTTGTGATAGTAATAGTTACGGCCTGGTGGTTGTGGTAGTAGTAGTTACGGCCTGGTGGTTGTGGTAGTAGTAGTTACGGCCTGGTGGTTGTGGTAGTAGTGATTACGGCCTGGTGGTTGTGGTAGTAGTAGTTACGGCCTGGTGGTTGTGGTAGTAGTAGTTACGGCCTGGTGGTTGTGGTGGTAGTAGTTGGCCTGGTGGTTTGTAGTAGTAGTAGTTACGGCCTGGTGGTTGTGTTAGTCGTAGTTACGTCCTGGTGGTTGGAGTACTAATAGTAGTTACGGCCTGGTGGTTGTGGTAGTATAGTTACGGCATGGTGGTTGTGGTAGTAGTAATGGCGGCCTGGTGGTTGTGGTAGTAGTAATGGCGGCCTGATGGTTGTGGTAGTAGTAGTTACGGCCTGGTGGTTGTGGTAGTAGTAGTTACGGCCTGGTGGTTGTGTTAGTCGTAGTTACGGCCTGGTGGTTGTGTTAGTCGTAGTTACGTCCTGGTGGTTGGAGTACTAATAGTAGTTACGGCCAGGTGGTTGTGGTAGTAGTAGTTACGGCCTGGTGGTTGTGGTAGTAGTAGTTACGGCCTGGTGGTTGTGGTAGTAGTAATGGCGGCCTGGTGGTTGTGGTAGTAGTAATGGCGGCCTGATGGTTGTGGTAGTAGTAGTTACGGCCTGGTGGTTGTGGTAGTAGTAGTTATGGCCTGGTGGTTGTAGTAATAATAGTTACGGCCTGGTGGTTGTGGTAGTACTAACAGTAGTTACGACCTGGTGGTTGTGGTAGTAGTAGTTACGGCCTGGTGGTTGTAGTAATAGTAGTTACGGCCTGGTGGTTGTGGTAGTACTAACAGTAGTTACGACCTGGTGGTTGTGGTAGTACTAATAGTAGTTACGACCTGGTGGTTGTAGTAATAGTAGTTACGGCCTGGTGGTTGTGGTAGTACTAATAGTAGTTACGGCCTGGTGGTTGTGGTAGTAGTAGTTACGGCCTGATGGTTGTGGTAGTCGTAGTAGTTACGGCCTGGTTGTTGTAGTACTAATAGTGTGGTGGCCTGGTGGTGGTAGTACTAATAGTAGTTACGGCCTGGTGGTTGTGGTAATAGTGGTAGTTGTGGCGGCCTGGTGGTTGTGTTTGCAGTGGTAGTAGTAGTGGCGGCCTGGTGGTTGTAGTAATAGTAGTAGTAGTAGTGACGTCGTGAGCTGTAGTAAGTGCCCTGGCTGTTGTAGTGAGCCTTATTACGTAAATGAAAGCAATATAAAAAAAACAGCAAAATAAAACTTTCGAATTCAAATTTTACTAAAAATAAAAATAAAATAAATGAGAATTAAGTTACCAGAGAAACTGTCGACACTTTTCTAGTTCTGAATGTAAACAACTGATCGTAAACACCCCATTTGTCTACCGTCAGATGGCAATAATCTCACTTTTTCTACCACTGGCTCACTCTAAGACGTTTTTATCATCACAGGTATTATATGTCTATGTTATTCTTGTGTTATTTTGTGGTTCTATCGCGTCTCTGAAGTCTTCCAGGTTCTATGGATAAACACTAAGACGAAATTCCAAGCCTGTATACCTTCCTTCACTCTAAACACTTGTATATAATTTTTCCTTCTCACCATTTTTGAGCAATTCGAATACATATATATTTTTTGGGGGGTATGGGGGGGGGATATGGTAATTACTTATTGCTCTTTTCAATCGTGTCAAATGTATCATAATTGTATTAAGACCAATAAATGACTAAAATTACATAGCGTCTGATTCTTAACAAGGTTTATTTGACATTACTATCTGTTCGTGAGAGTGAAGACGAGGTACTAAATTACTAAACAAATAAAAATAAATAAATTAATAAACAAATGGAATAAATAAGAGGTGTTTTAGATTTAATTTGATTTTTACTTATAAGAAATTCGCCTCAACATAATCTTAGTAAGGTATAGGACTCGTCATGAATTCTCCTCACAGTCTTGGACAGCTGAGAGAGTTCAACATCCATCACTCGTGTTTCAGTCTGCATTGTATCCTTGAAATTAGCTCCTATGTCACGTGATTAGTCCTTAACTTACTCGCTTTCACCAACCTTGTTCACAGCTCTTATGAAAGCACAACCACGGGATTATGGTAACCAGGATGATGAAAGCAAGTCACAGTCTTCAAACAAGCAACAGAACCGAGACTCACCTAACGATTGATTGATTGATTGTGGTAATTATCCCCTGGCGACACAACAGCATAGGTCATAATGTCGCCGAATTAAAATAAAAGCTTAAAAGACGAACCTCTACCATTAACACCTACAAAAATTAACCTCTGAAGATAGTGCCTCAGCGACTGATCAACACTAAGTGATAAACAATGGCTAATGAATAAATTACAAAGAAACTCACATTCTTATAGCTGCTAGAGACAATGAACCACACAGACTGTCATATTACTATCTTCAAAACTTGGTGTCAGGGTGTATTATAATCTATTGGTTTAATGATACACTGGTTTATTATACATTATTACGCGGTCTATATAAACTGGTGGGTATTATAAACATTCCAATACATAAATTATATACACATATAAGTCACCTACTCTAAACATAAGATCATTTCAAATATTATCACTTGAGCCTGAAACCCTTTGTGGATGTGATAGATAATTATACACTAACAAATGAATTATAGACATATAATCCTCTCTATTAAGTAGTATTAAAAACATATCTTCTATCCACATCCTGAGACAACGTGAGAACACTTGAGGTTTAATACAACCCAACAGGAAATAATAGCTTAAAGCATTATTATCAAAGTACCTATTAATAAGTGATATTTTTTGGGGGACTTGCTTTCAATGTTGACAAGTTTAGTAAATATCGAATCGAAATTTTGTCTTTCTTTTCTTTTTTATTAAGGTTTTGTAGTACAATAGCGGGCTATCAGTTTACGGCGACGTGTTAGCGGCAGGTTGGTGGTGTAATGGCGGACAAGAACACTGAAATGCCAAACACCAAAAACAAAACCTTTACACTGTCGACCAGATCCATCAGTATTTACACTGTTGATCAGATCCACCAATAAATACCAGACCACCATACCGCCGCTGCTGCTGACTGTGTGCCGCAAGACAAAGTCGGTGCGCCGCTTAGGTTAACGACGTTGGGAAGCAAGCTAAAAGAGATACATGCTAATACAGAAGTTAGATGAATAGACAGACTGACAGAGATATATAGATATTTTCAGCAGGTATTCAAGACGATACAGACATACAAACAACACAAAACATTACCAAGGATACCATCTGTCAATGCCGTCAATAACTGCTGTCAAAACTCCCACCTGACACATCATAGCATGAATGAAGTCAAGTGCCAACAAGGCGAAAAACAAAAGACGGTGAGAGTCGAGTCAAGAGTCTTAGTACAAACTCGAGGCTTTTGAGTCAAGGAAACTTAAGCAATAAACGACAAGAAGAGGGTAAGTGGAATACCAGAGACTAAATGAGGTAATATAACTGATATGTAGAGTGTAGGTGGGTGGTGTGTAGTGTAGGGGGTGGTGTGTGGTGTAGGGGTTGGTGTGCAGTGTGAGGCAGTGGTGTGTAGTGTAGGTGGTGGTGGTGTGTAGTGTGGGTGGTGGTGGTGTGTAGTGTGGGTGGTGGTGTGTGGTGTGGGGTGGTGGTGTGTGGTGTGGGGGTGGTGGTGTGTGTGGTGTGGGGGGTGGTGTGTGGTGTGGGTGGTGGTGGTGTGTGGTGTGGGTGGTGGTGTGTGGTGGGGGTGGTGGTGGTGTGGGTGGTGGTGGTGTGTGGTGTGGGGGTGGTGTGTGGTGTGGTGGTGGTGTGTGGTGTGGTGGTGGTGTGTGGTGTGGGTGGTGGTGTGTGGTGTGGGGGTGGTGTGTGGGTGTGGGGTGGTGTGTGGTGTGGGTGGTGGTGTGTGTGGTGTGTGGTTGGTGGTGTGTGGTGTGGGTGGTGGTTGGTGTGGTGTGGGTGGTTGTGTGGTGTGGGTGGTGGTGTGTGGTGTGGGTGGTGGTGTGTGGTGTGGGGGTGGGGTTGTGTGGTGTGGGGGTGGTGTGTGGTGTGGGTGGGTGGTGTGTGGTGTGGGTGGTGGTGTGTGGTGTGGGTGGGGTGTGGTGTGTGGTGTGAGCGGTGGGGTGTGTGGTGTGGGGAGTTGGTTGTGTGGTGTGGGGGTGGTTGGTGTGGTGTGGGTGGTGGTGTGTGGTGTGGGTGGTGGTTGTGTGGTGTGGGTGGTGGTGTGTGGTGTGGGGGGTGTGTGGTGTGGGGGTGGTGTGTGGTGTGCGGTGGTGGTGTGTGGTGTGGGTGGTGGTGTGTGGTGTGGGGTGGTGTGTGGTGTGGGTGGTGGTGGTGTGTGGTGTGGGTGGTGGTTGTGTGGTGTGGGTGGTGGTTGTGTGGTGTAGGTGTTGGTGTGTGGTGTTGGGGGTGGTGTGGTGTAGGGTTGGTGGTGTGGTGTGGGTGGTGGTGGTGTGTGGTGTAGGTGGTGGTGGTGTGTGGTGTGTGGGTGGTGGTGTGTGTGGTGTGGGTGGTGGGGTGGTGTGTGGTGTGGGCGGTGGTGGTGTGTGGTGTGGGTGGTGGTGTGTGGTGTGGGTGGTGGTGTGTGGTGTGGGGGGTGGGTGTGTGGTGTGGGTGGTGGTGTGTGGTGTGGGTGTGGTTGTGGTGTGGGTGTGTGTGTGGGTGGGTGGTTGTGTGGTGTGTGGGTGGTTGGTGGTTGGTGTGGTGTGGGTGGTGGTGGTTGTTGTGGTGTGGGTGGTGGTGGTTGTGTGGTGTGGGTGGGGTGGTGGGGTGTGTGGTGTGGGTGGTGGGGTGTGTGGTGTGGGTGGTGGTGTGTGGTGTGGGTGGTGGTGTGTGGTGTGGGTGGTGGTGTGTGTGTGGGTGGTGGTGTGTGGTGTGGGTGGTGGTGTGTGGTGTGGGTGGTGGTGTGTGGTGTGGGGGTGGTGTGTGGTGTGGGGTGGTGTGTGGTGTGGGTGGGGTGGTGTGTGTGGTGTGGGTGGTGTGTGGTGTGGGTGGTGGTGTGTGTGGTGTGGGTGGTGGTGTGTGGTGTGGGGTGGTGGTGTGTGGTGTGGGGGTGGTGTGTGTGGTGTGGGGTTGGTGTGTGGTGTGGGTGGTGGTGTGTGGTGTGGGTGGTGGTTGGTGTGGTGTGGGTGGGGTGTGGTGTGGGGGTTGGTGGTGTGTGGTGTGGGGGTGGTGTGGTGTGGGGGTGGTGGTTGTGTGGTGTGGGGTGGTTGTGTGTGGTGTGGGGGTGGTTGTGTGGTGTGGGTGGTAGTTGTGTGGTGTGGGTGGGGTGGTTGTGTGGTGTGTGGGTGGTGTGTGGTGTGGGGGTGGGGTGTGGTGTGGGGGTTGGTTGTGGTGTGGGGGTGGTGTGTGGTGTGGGGTGGTGTGTGGTGTGGGGTGGTGTGTTAGTGTGGGGTGGTGTGGTGTGGGTGGTGGTGTGTGGTGTGGGGTGGTGTGTGGTGTGGGGGTGGTGTGTGGTGTGGGGTGGTGTGTGGTGTGGGGTGGTGTGTGGTGTGGGGGTGGTGTGGTGTGGGGGTGGTGTGTGGTGTGGAGTTGGTGTGTGGTGTGGGGGTGGTGTGTGGTGTGTGGGGTTGGTGTGTGGTGTGGGGGTGGTGTGTGGGGTGTGGGGGTGGTTGTGTGTGGTGTGGGGGTGGGTGTGGTGTGGGGGTTGGTGTTGTGGTGTGGGGTTGGTGTGTGTGTGGGGGGTGGTGGTGGTGTGTGGGGGTGGTGTGGTGTGGGTGGTGGGGTGGTGTGGTGTGGGTGTGGTGGTGTGTGGTGTGGGGGTGGTGGTGGTGTGGTGTGGGGTTGGTTGTGTGGTGTGGGGGTGGTTGGTTATTGTGGTGTGAGTTGGTTGGTGTGAGTGTGGGGTTGGTGGTGTGTGTGTGGGGTTGGTGGTGTGTGGTGTGGGGGTTGGTTGGTGTGGTGTGGGGGTGGTTGTGTGGTGTGGGCGGTGGTGGTGTGTGGTGTGGGTGGTGGTGGTTGTTGGTGTGGAGTGGGTGGTGGTGGTGTGGGTGGTGGTTGGTGGTGTGGTGAGGTTGGTGTGGTGTGGTTGATTGGTGTGTGGTGTAGATTGGTGGTTGTGTGGTGTGGGGTTGAGTTGGTGTGGGTGGGGAGTTGATTGGTTGGTGTGTGGTGTGGGTGGTGGGGTTGTGTGGTGTGGGTGGTGGGGTGTGTGGTGTGGGGGTTGGTGGTTGTGTGGGGTGTGGGTGGTGGGGTGGGGGTTGTGGTGTGGGTGGTGTGTGGGGTGTGGGTGGTGGGGTGGGGTTGGTGTGGTGTGGGTGGTGGTGGTTGTGTGGTGTGGGTGGGGTGGGGTGGTGTGTGGTGTGGGTGGTGGTGGGGTGTGTGGTGTGGGGTGGTGGTGGTGTGGTGTGGAGGTTGGTGGTGTGTGGTGTGGGGGTGGTGGGGTTGTGTGGTGTGGGTGGTGGGGTGGTGTGTGGTGTGGGGTGGTGGTGGTGTGTGGTGTGGGTGGGGTGGTGTGTGGTGTGGGTGGTGGTTGGTTGTGTGTGGTGTGGGTGGTTGGTTGGTTGGTGTGGGTGGGGTGGTTGGTGGTGTGGTGTGGGTGGTGGTTGGTTGTGTGGTGTGGGTGGTGGTTGGTTGTGTGTGGTGTGGGTGGGTGGTGTGTGGTGTGGGGTTGGTGGTGTGGTGTGGGGTGTGTGTGGGGTTGGTTGGTTGGTGTGGTGTGGGGTTGGTGGTTGGTGTGGTGTGGGGTGGTGGTTGTGTGGTGTGGGGTTGGTGGTGTGTGGTGTGGGGTTGGTGGTTGTGTGGTGTGGGGGTGGGGTGGGGTGTGTGGTGTGGGGTTGGTTGGTTGTGGGTGTGGGGGTTGGGGTGGTGGTGTGGTGTGGGTGGTGGTGGTTGTGTGTGGTGTGGGTGGTTGGTGTGTGGTGTGGGTGGTGGTGGTTGGTGTGGTGTGGGTGGTGGTGGTGGTGTGGTGTGTGGTGGTGGTGTGTGGTGTGGGTGGGTGGTGTGGTGTGGGTGGTGTGGTGGTGTGGTGTGGGTGGTTGTGGTGTGGGTGGTGGTTGTGGTGTGGGTGGTGGGTGTGGTGTGGGTGGTGGTGTGTGGTGTGGGTGGTTGTGTGGTGTGGGTGGTGGTGTGTGGTGTGGGTGGGGTGTGTGGTGTGGGTGGTTGGTTGTGTGGTGTGGGTGGTGGTTGGTGTGGTGTGGGTGTGGGGTGGTTGTTGTGTGGGTGGTGGTTGTGTGGTGTGGGTGGTGGTTGGGGTGTGGGTGGTGGTGTGGGTGTGGTGGGGTGGTGTGTGTGGTGTGGGTGGGGTGGTGTGTGGTGTGTGGGTGGTGGTGTGTGTGGGTGGGGTGGTGTGTGGTGTGGGTGGTGGTGTGTGGTGTGGGTGGTTGGTGTGTGGTGTGGGTGGTGGTGTGTGTGGTGTGGGTGGTTGGTGTGTGTGGTGTGGGTGGTTGGTGTGTGGGGTGTGGGTGGTGGTGTGTGGTGTGTTGATTGGTTGTGGTGTGGGTGGTGGTGGTGTGGTGTGGGTGGTGGTTGGTGTGGTGTGGGTGTGTGGTGTGGGTGGTGGGGTGTGTGGTTGTTGGTTGGTGGTGTGTGGTGTGTAGTGCAGGTGGTGGTGGTGTGGTGTGGGCGGTGGTGTGTGGTGTGGGCGGTGGTGTGTGGTGTGGGCGGTGGTGTGTGGTGTGGGCGGTGGTGGTGTGTGGTGTGGGTGGTGGTGGTTGGTGTGGTGTGGGTGGTGGTGGTGTGTGGTGTGGGTGGTGGTGGTTGGTGTGGTGTGGGTGGTGGTGTGTGGTGTGGTGTGGGTGGTGGTGGTGTGGTGTGGTGGTGGTTGGTTGTGTGGTGTGGGTGGTGGGGTGGTGTGTGGTGTGGGTGGGGTGGTGGTGGTGTGTGGTGTGGGTGGTGGTGGTTGTGGTGTGGTTGGTGGGGTGGTTGGTGTAGTGTTGGTGGTGTGTGGTGTGGGTGGTGGTTGGTTGTGGTGTAGTGTTGTTGTGGTTTTGTGGTGTGGGTGGTGGTGGGTGTGTGGTGTGATTGGTTGGTGGTTGGTGTGTGGTGTGGGTGGTGGTGGTTGGTGTGGTGTGGGTGGTGGTTGGTGTGGTGTGGGTGGTGGGGTGGTTGTGTGGTGTGGGTGGTGGTGGTTGGTGTGGGTTGGTTGGTGGTTGTGGTGTGGTGGTGGTGGTGGTGTGGTGTGGGTGGTGGTGGTGGTGTGGTGTGGGTGGTGGTTGGTTGTGTTGTTGGTGGTGTGTGGTGTAGTTGGTGGTGGTGTGTGGTGTGGGTGGTGGTGTGGTGTGTGTGTTTTGGTGGTGGTGGTGGTGGTGTGTAGTGTAGGTGGTGGTGGTGTGTGGTGTGGGTGGTGGTGTGTGGTGTGGGTGGTGGTGGTGTGTGGTGTGGGTGGTGGTTGTGTGGTGTGGGTGGTGGTGGTTGGTGTGTGGTGTGGGTGGTTGGTGGTTGGTGTGGTGTTTGGTGGTGGTGGTGTGTGGTGGTGTGTGGTGTGGGTGGTTGTGGTGTGGGTGGTTGTGGTGTGGGTGGTGGTGGTTGTGTGTGTGGGTGGTGGTGGGGTGTGTGGTGGTGTGTGTGTGGTGTGGTGTGGTGTAGGTGGTGGTGGTGTGTAGTGTGGGTGTGGTGGTGTGTGGTGTGGGTGTGGTGGTGGTGGGGTGGTGGTGGTGTGTGGTGTGGGTGGTGGTGTGGTGTGGGTGGTTGTGGTGTGGGTGGTGTGTGGTGTGGGTGGTGGTGTGTGGTGTGGGTGGTGGTGGTGTGTGGTGTGTGTGGTGGTGGTGTGGTGTGGGTGGTGGTGGTGGTTGGTGTGGTGGTGGTTGGTGGTGTGTGGTGTGGGTGGTGGTGGTGTGTGGTGGGTGGTGGTGTGTGGAGTGGAGGTGGTGGTGTGTAGTGTGCTGGATAGTAGTGTGTGGTTGTTGGTATTAGCGGAGACAAACAGTTACTCAAGACACAATCACGGGCGCAGCATGAAACCCAAGATGGAAATATAACTAAGAGAAGAAATATAACAGAGAAAATCCTACATCAATAACACGTATGTTTACAGGCAAGGACTACGGACGACTCGACATCAATTGCACCCCAAGCTAGTAAAGGAATTCTGAAAGGAACAAGATCGTAAAGTTTGAATTAATCGATGGCAGAGGATTTTCACTAAATTCTCTCGAAATGGGAAAGGAGGCAAAAATATCGTCACTCTCCCCTAAATATTTTTATCCAGGGTGGGGTGGGGTGGGGTGGGGTGGTCACACGAAAAAAAATACCTCACTCGGGACTGTACCTGCAGCTGTAGGAGAGGAGACACCCCTCCATACCTTCTGAATGTACCAAACACATACACTCGCTGCCATTGTTACCACTCAGAAAGAAATAACACTTTTCCCACCATACTTGGATTAAATGTCTGGGGATTATTTGGCAAACTGAAAATACGATGTTCCTGAAAACTAAATAATGGTGAGGTGAGGTTAGGTCAGTTTAGGTTAGGTTAGGTTCGTCTCACGGAAACAGTAAGCTAATGCCCAGTACCCAGACCTACAGCTTCATGCATATAAATCTTTAAAAAAATTAAATCAATCTAAACAGCTAAATATGGTTAATAAACAAATGAGAATCGGATCACCATCTACCAAAAGTCTGGTTAACAGATGACAGAGAAGCATTATGGTTTATTAAGACCATCTATGGAATGAAGGCTCCCAAGTTCATCACAGACATCATTCCTAACTGACACAACTGAAGACACTGTATAGTTATGTCTGAAGAATATCGTCAACAGATATATCAATAACGATATATGACCCCAACCCCAGACAAACCAACTTGATCTTTTATTTATTTTTTTTATTTTGGCTTTTGAGGACAAGATCTACGACAGAAAAATTACTATACGTGTCACATACAGGTAAGGCAGACACCCATAGGTAATGTTCATTGATTTTTATTTCTATTTCTTATGTATATCACAGCTAATGTCTTTCTCCGCGTTCCTAAATCTGTTCTTACACATGAAGTAATGAATATTCTCACACGTCATATACAGTATCATTTAACCTTTTGAGTCCTGGGGGCTTAAATCACTGTCCTCAAAGGGTTAAATCATCGTCATCAAAGGGTTAAACACTGTATCGATGACGTCAGTGTGTTCTGAGTGTTACCCAGAATTTGACATTGATGTTTGTAATGAATATATGTGTGGTGATGTCCCTCCCGCTAGTTATCTCCAGGTGTAATGATTGTGATGTAATTTTATAATGTTGATGTCACTTGACGTCTTTAAATGGAAATAAGCTTTGTCTTAGCTGAATCGAATTATATTTTAACATTGTTTGCATACCTGCTCTGTCTATATACGCCATTTGTATAGCAGCACTGTATGTTAACACTGAATTAACCTGCTTCCATACCCGCACTGTCTAGATACACTGTTTATATACCCACACTGTCTATTAAAAGTGTCTATACATCCTATTATATATCTACACTACAAACTGGGGCAACATGAACTCAGAGCACAATGGTATAATTACCAGTATCTACCTGTCTACCGTTAAGTATCCATCAGCCCATCAAAGGTAGCAGGCAGCTACCAAACAGGGAGGACTACCCCGGGAAGATATTGGAAGCATAATGTGTTGTCTAATGGTAGACCCTGCTGCCATATGGCATCACGAAATTGGCCAAGTCCCAGGTTGCTGATCTGACTGACTTTCTGCCTCATTTACACACAATTGCAGGGTCTCAATTGTTTCTCATACTTTGACAATATATATATTGTGTATTATATATTTTTATGTTTTAATTTTTCCATTTCTGTATTTTTTTTATGATTCAATCTATATTTGCTTTTGATTTTGCTTTTGCCCCCATGCCCCGGCTGGGCTAACCAATAAAAAACAAAAGTAAAAGTAATAAAACACGATGATTGAAAACATTTAAAAAATCATACAGGATCTGTAATCTAATTCATGAATACAAAAATACTTCCTCTCAAAGTCAATCATCTCATTCAAAAAATCTAAATATTCACGTTTATTTACATTATTTAGAACAAAAATAACTGCTAAAAGGCAAACAACACGACTTTTATTCAAACCTCTGGAGAAAATCGGTATACACAAAATTGTCCAAACACACAAAAAAACCTAAACCTAAAATAAAAACAAATTAAAAAACAACAGCAAAAACAAAAGAAACGAGGAAAAATAAAAAGACGATTAGAGTCTCCAAAACCCGCGGCCCTAAAACTGAGCTCTAAGTCAAGGTGTGGGATATAAGGTGTGTGTATATTATAAGTGTTTTGTATAAGGTGTGTATACTTATAAACAGGTATAAGGTGTGTGTATACTATATAAACACGATATAAGGTGTGTGTATTATAAACACGATATAAGGTTGTGTACTGTATAAACACGATATAATGTGTGTATAGATATAATTGTGATACTGTATAACACGGTATAGGTGTGTGTATATATATAAACAGATATAAGTGTTATACTGTAAAGGATGTTTATACTGTTGTTGTACTGTATAAAGATATAAGGTGTGTGTATACTATATAAACACGGATATAAGGTGTGTGTATACTATATGAACACGGATATAAGGTGTGTGTATACTGTATAACCACGGATATAAGGTGTGTGTATACTATATAAACACGGATATAAGGTGTGTGAATACTATATAAACACGGATATAAGGTGTGTGTATACTATATAAACACGGATATAAGGTGTGTGTGTATACTGTATAAACACGGATATAAGTGTGTGTATACTGTATAAGGATATAAGGTGTGTGATACTGTATAAACACGTTGTGTTTGTTGTGTGTTTTGTTGTTTGTATAACACGATAGGTGATCTATAACAGGATATAAGGTGTGTGAATACTATATAAACACGGATATAAGGTGTGTGTATACTATATAAAACGGATATAAGGTGTGTGAATACTATATAAACAAGGAATATAATTTTCCAATAAGCAACACAAATACAATAAGACATTTATGATCTACAAATTCTAACGTCTTGGAATATTAAAAAAAAAATAGATCTGTGAAAACTTTTGATAGGTTAAATTTATAAGTATTTAATGATTTTTTTACAACGAAATCAAACCAGACTCTCAGGGGTTCGTAGGGACATTTAACATGGTATGTAACTGGCTGATTTAAGCACCACCCACCCTCCATCCTAACCCTCAAAAATGGCGTAAAACTGGAACCGAGACTCTAGCGTTCTCTTATCATGAGTCAGGACAAAATAAAAGTACGATATACAATCATTTAAGAATCAGGACCATCTTGTTTACAAATTACTGTCGTGAGAGATAACGTTTGAAACACGGATCAACGTTTTAATGTTATCTAAAGGAAGATTATTAGTGAACCTTTCTCATTCAAATCTAATTACTAATTAAATATTAAACATATTGAATGTATTTAGAAAAGAAAAAAAGCATTTCATGATTTGTTCTGTTGAAACCAAGTTACTTTCAGTCTTTTTATTTGGCGCTTATATTTTCTTTCTAGGTAAGATTAAATTAGATTAGATTAGACAGTAGGTAATGTTAGATTAATTAGATCTGATTAGGTTAGGTAAGGTATTTCAACTGCCACACAGTACACACACTATTTGTATTATATCAAAACAAAATATTTCGCATAACTCTAGATTAAAAAAAACAGACTCGTTAAGATTAATAGATGTTAACTTTGCACAACATTAATCACAAACAGTATAAGCGACACAGTATATACGACAGCGTTAACCTCTGTGTTTAATTTGTTAATACTGGTGTAAGGAACAGCGACTAATTATCTCCTTCGTTATTTGATATTATAACAGCCGATCAAAGACCAAAACCTAGACCAAACGTTTAGTAACTGTGACCCTGACCTTTGACCTCAAAAAGATCTATGGATGAATGACAATGATTATCTCACTATTTCAAATCGATCATTCCAAAATTGCAAGACTAGTTCCGTAGGCCCGATTTTATATCATAATTCTATATCTATCCAGTGACCTTCGACCATAGCATATCTTTAAATAGTACTGGTGAGGCGTATCAAGTTTCAAATTAATTTCTACCATCCTGTGAAACTAGATGTTTGGAAGAAATTTCGGATTAACATTACCGCCAGTCTGACCCCCACACACACACATAAAACATGGGTGATGATAATACCCTCTAGCCCAGAGTCTCCCAATATTTCCCTGGCCAAGGAGCCTGTAAGTCACCTGTAATATTAACTGAAACCCCAATCACCACCATCTACCATTCCCCCCTCTCAAACAAAATGACAACTAAATTACATCTAAGTAAAAAAAATCAATTATTCTTATGTTAAAGCCAAGACGATCAAGTTAAAATATTTCCAATTATGAATTATAAACTATCGAGTTTTTATTGATTATATTATGATCATTGAATTTTGTGGAACCCTCGTGTGTCTAGCCAGAGCCCCACCTTTACTTAGGTAAGAAACAAGTAATACACCGAGTTAACGACTGCAGTATTATGATATTTTCACCTCTACTGATTAAGGTGTTCTTATATTACAATTATACATGGACTTCTTCAACTAAGGTCTTCAAGCGAGCGTTGTTCGGGTACTAAACAACAACTGATAAAAAAAACAAGAATGATACATTTTTTTTTTACTATTTATAAGCTGACGGCGCCTCAGTGATGGCCGAAGAGTAAACTGTCACAAGTAACCACAAACGCATCTAATACTTATTGTCCCTTCTGGTGTATAAATTTACTCCATCGCTAATATTTCCAGGACTCCACACGTTACTGTTGACTGATTGTAATTCGGAAGGTCATTTAACTCTCACATTCAGGTCATTATTGGTTCCTGTGTTTACGTCACTCATTCCCTTATGTGTGTATTATGGTTCAAAGTTGCTGAAGGTGTTCTGGGAGACGGTGGGTCGTCTAATAAAAGTTGTGGTGATCTATAAACGAAATCAGATCCGTTTCCTTGACCAAGAATCGTAGATGAAGTTCACATGAATTTATGCCATTCGTGGTCTTGTTGGTAACCTCTCGCTTGCCTTTAGGTTGTGTGAGTTCGAACCCCGCTGAGACAAGAGTGAATTTTCAGCCATAATGACGTATAAAACACATGGAAAATAAACTTGAAATATTGCAGTTTCTGATGTTCTTGTTGAAAAACCCTTTACTGCATTATCTGATCCTGATCGACTCAAACTGGCTACTCAGAACAGGAGTTATAGCCTTGTTACCTCAATATGATGTACTGACTCGAGGAACAATTCATTTACTCTTAAGATATTAATAAATTACCAGAATTACATGGCGCAATTTATGAACCTAAAAATTCACTTAAAAGTTTTGTTATATAATGTGTCTAACTTTGCCAATACTATTCTGCATACTTCTGTACATATCTGATAAACATGGCCGATATTTTGAATAACATATGAATCATCTTGAAAAAAACTATTACTGTTATAAGAACTTAACTATAACAGAAACTTGCCAACACGAGTCAACCTAAATGCCTTGCCCTATAGACCCCCACAAACACACCAGCTGGGTATGTTTCCTCCTTAATGAGATATTATTTTTTCTAGCAAATTTCAAGCTCCGACTTATATCAAAACAATAACTTCTCAGATAACACAAGTTGGCTAGAGCTGTGATAGACCACGATCATCTTTAACTATACGACTTGAAATTACATATGACCCCTGTGTAACCTGAAGTCACTGCAATGGTACTTTTATGATACTGAATTATGTGTTATATGGGTTTAGATACAATGGATCCCTCGGGAGAGACAGAGAGAGGATCTGTTACCATATAGGTGGTTATCTCAGTGGCTTCGGGTCTCTTTCTCCACATTGTGTACTCGACAGCTTGTAAGGTTACTATAGGTTGTAGATGTTACGACCTGAAGAACTTTTAAGGAGTTATAGACAAACGAAATGCTGGCAGTACAACGTTTAGTGGCCTGTGGTCTAGATTCTCAAAACATTATCGTCGGACAAATATTCAGTAATTGGTTTAAGGTTAATCTAAACTTGAACACACAGGAACTTTTAAAAAAATTATTCGTGAATTCCGTTCCTTAAATGGTGTTAAATGATGGCATCTCGGTAGTCTCAACATAATTGTGATGCTTGTTTTATAGGGGAAGCTAGGTTAGGAGTCACCTCTAAGGCATCCAGTTAGGATTATTTATTATAAGAACTTCCGATAATCCAGACCTAAATCTACAACTTCCTTTATTTCTTATGGATAAAATAATACAGCCACACTGCTTGATGCTGCCTGTGTATGTATGTATGTATGTATGGGTGTGTGTGTATGTATGTATGGGTGTGTGTATGTCACTTTATAAACTGGTAATAAAAAACTTCTATTCAACAAAATAAAGGTTAGCGCTGCGAGGTAAAATTTACATCATTAAATAAGACTTATTTCACTTCGTCTACGTTAACTTTTAGTAATTTAACATAATATATAATTAAAAATATTAAACAACAGTGAATATAGAAATTATAGAGAAATACATCATCCTAAAACACACAAATTTCAGTACAAATTTTAAGTTTAGAATTGATTTGACACTGATCTTCAAGCCCATACACACACTATAAACTACTACTTTACACACACACACACACACACAGAGGGTCCTAAATCCAGTATCCCTGACATAAACCTCTTAAAGAATTACGGGTCAATAATCGTCAAACATTTGCTGCCAAGATTGTGTCACGTCAGAAGTCTAGACCTTGCTAATCAAACACAATATCCACCTAACTTGTACTGACAACATATAACATTTTTTTTTGTATTATAATCTACCTCATTGTTATCCGTTCTTGTAGTCAAACCCACACCTGTCATTATTATTATTATTATTATTATTATATTATTATTATTATTATTATTATTATTATTTTCTAATGAACATTCTTCTTCATTATTAATTCTTATTTTTTATCTCCGTATATTTACATCAATGGAAGGAGAACGCTGGTGTGTGTCTGTGTGTGTGTTATTCGTGGTTCCAGGATACTGTTAATATAGCTTAGTCACGTACAATCATCACCTGGTGTTTACAACCATCACAATACTCTAGCCTGTAGGTGTCAAGGCAGTGAGGAGGTTGTCACTGTTATCGGCGGTTGTACGACGGGGCACCGGTTGTAGAGGGGGTGTGTAATGGCGGCCTAGCGACGGTGGTGGGAGCTGTGGTAGGTGTAGCGGTGGTCTAGTTGCTACAGGAGGCGATGTAGAGGGTTTGGTAGCTGTAGGAGGGGATGTAGGTTTGTGTATGATAGTACACCCTACCCTCCAGTAACACACCCTACCCTCCAGTAACACACCCTACCCTCCAGTAACACACCCTACCCTCCAGTAACACACCCTACCCTCCAGTAACACACTCTACCCTCCAGTATCACACCCCTACCCTCCAGTAACACACCCCACCCTCCAGTAACACATCCTACCCTCCAACACACCCTACCCTCTGTAACACACCCTACCTCCAGTAACACACCTCACCTCCAGTAACACACCCCTACCCTCCAGTAACACACCCTACCCTCCAGTAACACACCCCACCCTCCAGTAACACATCCTACCCTCCAGTAACACACCCTACCTCCAGTAACACATCCTACCCCCCAGTAACACACTACCCTCCAGTAACACATTCTACCTCCAGTAACACACCCTACCCTCCAGTAACACACCCTACCTCCAGTAACACACCCTACCCTCCAGTAACACATCCTACCCCTCCAGTAACACACCCTACCCTCCAGTAACACACCCTACCCTCCAGTAACACACCCACCCTCCAGTAACACACCCTACCCTCCAGTAACACACCCTACCCTCCAGTAGCACACCCTACCCTCCAGTAACACACCCTACCCTCCAGTAACACACCCTACCCTCCAGTAACACATCCTACCCTCCAGTAACACACCCTACCCTCCAGTAACACACCACCCTCCAACACACCCTACCCTCCAGTAACACATCCTACCCCTCCAGTAACACACCCTACCCAGTAACACACCTACCCAGTAACACACACCTACCCTCCAGTAACACACCCTACCCTCCAGTAACACACCCTACCTCCAGTAACACACCCCTACCCTCCAGTAACACACCCTACCTCCAGTAACACATCCTACCCTCCAGCAACACACCCCGCCCCTACCTCCAGTAACATCCTACCCAGTAACACACCTACCCTCCAGTAACACACCCTACCTTCCAGTAACACACCTTACCTCTGCAACACACCCTACCCTCCAGTAACACACCCTACCCTCCAGTAACACACCCTACCCCAGTAACACATCCTACCCTCCTCAGTCACACACACACACACACACACTCCCCTCAGTCACACACACACACACTCCCTCAGTCACACACACACACACACTCCCCCCCCAGTCACACACACACACACTCTCAGTCACACACACACACACACACACACTTCAGTCAAACACACACACACACACCCCCCCACACACACACACACACACACACACACCTCCCCCAGTCACACACACACACACCCCCTCAGTCACACACACACACTCCCCCAGTCACACACACACACACACACACCCCCCCAGTCACACACACACACACACACACCCCCCCAGTCACACACACACACCCCCCACACACACACACACACTCTCAGTCACACACACACACACTCTCAGTCACACACACACACACACACCCCCCCAGACACACACACACACACTCTCAGTCACACACACACACACTCTCAGTCACACACACACACACACACACACCCCCCCTCAGACACACACACACACACCCCCTCAGTCACACACACACACACACTCCCCCCTCCTCACATGTTGTACCGGGTCTTCACAGCAGCC
This sequence comes from Homarus americanus, assembly GCF_018991925.1. Taxonomy (NCBI): domain Eukaryota; kingdom Metazoa; phylum Arthropoda; class Malacostraca; order Decapoda; family Nephropidae; genus Homarus; species Homarus americanus. The sequence continues at coordinate 1,983,457 of NW_024718094.1, forward strand.
AACAGAAACAGCTTCCACGTGAATATGTATCTGCGACTCCATCAGTGAATATATTGACAATAAGGGGACCTACCGAGAGAAAATCCATACCACACACAAAATTCTCCCTAAAATACACCAAGGGTTTTTTTTTCATCCCATCACCGAAATGTATTAAAATAAAAAATCATTTTTTTTTGTTAGTCCTCATCAAAGTATCCACCCATTGTTTACCCGAGTCGTTATGTATGTATGTGTGTATATATGTATTTTTCCTCTCCTCCACAAGGCATAGCACCTTCCCCCCTCTCCCTTGACTTACATAAATTCGCTATATTTTCGTTCATGAATATTTACTGATAAGCTCAGACCGACCAAAGCTATTTCAATATTGAAGGTATAAGGCAGGTCGCTAAACTCACTCACTCTTCATTCAACTAGTAGTGACCTGTCATGGAGAATCTTACAAAACTACTTTAGACTATTAACTCTATTATCTTTTTCTTCTAGGAATTGAAAGAGTCTTATCTATTGGGAAGTATACACCGAGGCTTTTGAGTCTTCGGGTTTACCAACACCGTCACCATATGAATAAAAATATATTTAACTCCTAATTTAGATGTAATTATTAAAACTCTTCTTGTCATTTCTACCCAAATATGAAGACTCTCGCCTTCTCTTAGAAACATCGATAACAAAAGCAAGTTACTATAATTTTGACAAACTTTTTAATCAATATCTAATTCAAACGTAAATACAGTAACTTTGAGGAATATTTTCTTCCTTTCTGAAAGTATGAAAACGAATTATGTCTCAACATGTTGAGTTCTATTCCCAAGATACGTGTGTGTATCCTTAAGATGTGCAATATTTCATGTCACAAATACGTTTAAAAATATACATCCAAATATGTTAAATTATATCCCATAAGCAATTTGAACTATATTCCATACATTCTAAAGGCTTCGAGCTTTTCCTAGATACAAGTTGTATTTCAAGTGTATGTCAAATCATATCTTCCAGTTGTAAAATATCCTCGTGTGTTATATCTTACTGTAAAAGATGGTATTAGCTCCGACTCAGACAGTAAACACAATCATTATACAAATAAATCACTATAAACCACAAATTAATTACAACCCACTGTCAATAACAAAAACATAATAGATACCACAAAATTTTTTATTTATCATAAGAGTACCCCAGGACCCTTAGTTTGGGCCACGCTTGTTTTAATTATGAATCTTGTAATGGAAAACTTTATTTAACTCAGTTTAGCACAAATAACCACTTACGTATTTATATTCATTTATACATGTTATCTAAATCAGTAATATGTTCTATACATAGAGCATCTCTCTGGATAGGTATTATAGACCAGCTTGTTATCGAGTGTCATGAAATAACTTGACGTTCTGTTACCAGCTACACAAACTCCTTAATGTTAACTTCATACGCATTAAAACTACACCATTTCCTTGATGTGAAACGAACATGATAACCTCACTCTGTATCCTCACCAACGTAACACTATGCATCAATGTTAATAAAAGTCTAATAATACCATTTTATCCCTAAGAAACAGATAACACTCAGTGCCATCTCCGCCCTTTGGGTATACCGTAGTAGAGATACAATATACAGTTTGTAAAGTACGGGTGAAAAGTACAGGGCAACTTACATGCGGAATATCTTAAACCGCGAGCATTTTCCTCACATTTCCTACTGTATATAATGTTTCAACTGAAGCTACATACGTTATAGGGAGGTATTGTAACTACTTACTTGACACATGAAATCTCTGTATTCCCGACTGCATCCTCATGTAATGTAATCGACTGCGCCTAAGACACTTATGAACATTGAGAGAATATCCTATCAACCGGAAATGTTTCTGTTCTAAGTCAGCCACTGACTTTCACATTCAAGCAAGGTACTGCAGTGGCGTACCTCAGGGAGGATAGTACTGCCAGGTGACAACACAAACAGAGACTGAAGGTAAACCATAATCAAGGTAACATATATAGTCTATCTATAATCAGGGGGAAAAAATCTATAAAAATCTCAGTACTGCACATGAACGGGAATGCTGTGTGGGCCATAATAATGTCAACCCAATAAGGAATTATTAGACGTAATCTTTAATGCTTGTTGTCTAGTGTACTGATCTAGTTATAAATCGTGGTTATGGACTGAAATTACTGAACCACAGAAACAATACACAATAAAAACTACCATTAGGACATCCTCCACCGTTTGTATCACATATAAACAATTAAACCAGTTATAAAGTGTATATTTTCTAGAGTACAGTATACGCTCCACAATCTCGAATTATGTGTAAAGTCGCAATTGAAATCACAGACTACTTACATTACTTAGAATATCATCCCAAGAAATATTTTTTGAGTCCACGGATTTCATCCATTCCTATCTATCCATCTTTCTCTCTCTAGCTATTCCTTAAAATGTATTTAAATTTAATAAACTATTGTTGAATTGTTCATAAAACACTGTACTTGGACTAAATGTGTTTCTACTAAGGTAAACTTGAAATAAATTTACCTTTCCCATCTTTGAAATGAATGTACTATTACGGACACTTGAATTACACCAACCTTAACCAAACTAATTCTTAATCATGTGTAGGAAACTTCATTTAACTTCTGAAATTTTATTTAAATTTCATTTTACAACTAGTGAATTTCATCTGTTTTTATTATTATTATTATTAAAGCGGCTAAAATTTAGGAAACAAGTAGGAAGTTTTCATACAATCAAAAAATTCAAGATTTAAAAAAGAAAGAAAATAAGCTGATAAAAACTACAGAAATAAAAATGTAAATGATCAAATTAAAACAGACGCATTAGCCAAAAATTAATCAAACTTCAAGTAATTTTGTATAAATAAAATCTTACATTACAATATCACGAAGTTAATCTGACATCACTAGCCCATAGATAAACTTTACCTTATTAAATTGCAGTATACGTGAATTAAATCTCCATTTACAATACATGAACATAATCCATATTTATTTAATCAAACAGACATTTAACCTTTCTTATTCCATACTTTCTTTTAATCTACCTTTCTTAAACTTTGTTATAGAATAATTAAATCTCTTAAACTGTGCTGGATTGAAGTTGCAATTCCTAAAATAAACTTTATTATGTAAACTATACTTGAATATAATGTACCGGGACTATAGTGAAGCATCCACAAATCTACCTTAAATAGATAGAACTTAAATTTTAAATTAAAAGACGAGTCTCCTATTGTAATGTAAATATCAAATACAATTCCCTTATAATATCATGTACTGTAATACACAAATTATAATCCCAAGGAAACCTAATCTCCATTTAAAGAAGTTCTATTATTATATTTACCTTGAAAGCAAATCCAATAATTTTTCATTTAAGAAGTCCAATCCTCTCATATGCCTTCAAGCTTCGAATTTAGGTTAAAGCTTATAATATACCTAAAAACCTCTATCTTAAACCTTCCAATTTCCCTTAAGACGATAATTTACCTTAAAACGTATAATTTACCTTAGTGAAGCCCATACTTCTAATTCCCCTTAAAGAAGTTATTCCTCTAATAGACCTTATCAACTACATCATCCACCATCAAACTCAACTTCCAGCCAGCGTGAATATTTATGTCTCTCAAGCAACATTTCCTCCGAGTTAATATAAATTGTTTACAAACTTTTAACCAATCAGGCTGAGCCACCAGAGAGTTAGTGGCACGCCTGGTGTTATATTTCTCTACTGTTATGTCTAATTCCTTATCAGTCTTTTCCTGTTTATTGGTCTGTAGCCTTCTTGTAAATTGAATGTCTTTTGGCTGTGTGTAAATTATTGAGAAAATCATGTTAGAACACCAAAGACTTTAAAGGTAATATTTTTCCCGTCCTTGTTCCCATTGTATCACAGGATAAAGTAATCTGTGGAAATACCGCAAAAAATAACGCGAAAAGACAATGGCTCCAACAAACAAGTGTCCATCAACAACAATGGTCCGGTGCGCAGCTTACGGTACGTGAGACCCAACACCGTTCGGCCCCAAACAGCTGAAGAACATCCCCACCTATTCCTAGACACCACAGTGAAACAGTATCTGTGTCCTGGTATATTAAAGGTCCACATCCACTCACAAACACCATTAAATAAACTGTACATTAACTTAATCTCTCTCATGGAACGTAACAGTCTAGTGTAAACAAGGTGGTGAAAGCCTCGGAGCGGTGTACCTAAAACCCAGCATCCGACAAGGGCCGTAGAGGGTAGCCCTGCTGGCTCCACCACGTAGGCCTCACCAAGTAACCTTCACCTCCAACTGACTCGACTTAATATACATCTCATATAATCGACTTACCTTATAATTTAGCGGTTTCTCCAGCCTAATGGTTAAATAAAAGGCAGCGGTAGAGGCGCTCAGTGCGCCCGGAAGCAAAGATACAACAAAACTGACGCGGCGGACACTAACACGGATTGTTTCAGCGGCCCAAACACCGTCCTAAGTCACCTTCATCAAAACCTACATAATTCTTGAGACAGTCCAAGGTTCATCATCACACTCAACGAGTAAAATAAAGAAATCATAAAACAGGCAAGTAATTATGTAGTTGTTTATAAGTAGGACGGCCGGCGGTGTCTGGCAATAATAAACTTATTCAGGACAGTGATCAATCACCCTAAGAGGGTGATGATTCACTGCTAACCTAGTGCGTCGCTCTTATTATTACTTATAATGATATTATACTAATAACACATAAGTATGATGATAATGATAGTAATTATAGCAATACCAACAACAATAATAATAATAATAATAATATTATTATTAATATTGAAATAACTAATTAAATAATGAAAATACTAATACAATATTAAACCAATTCTTAACTGTATTGAAGAAACTAACTTAACCAAGACATTAAATACTTACAACTACATTAATTAAATTTCCAGAGAGAACATTTTGTTTCCCGACAGGAAAAAAATTAAAATAAATAAATCCCAAATAAAATCAAGAGAAATATTGTCAGGTGAACCTACGTGGTGGTAATCGTCTTCAACAGGTGTTATAGTAGTGCTTATAAACATACACATTAAATACAAACAAATTATTGTTTCCTCGCCTCCCGCATTGTCGGTAATAATCTCATAACACTGTAAAATATATACCCCCTTACCTTACCTTACCTAACCTAATCCAACCCAACCTAACCAAACCATATATGTGTGAGAAGCCTTCGTTATATTCTTCAGTAATACTAATTCTCATTAACTCAAGCCCAGAAAGAGGATTATAAGCTCTCGTTTGATTACCCTTATCAAAATTCACTAATTCAAAGAAACAATATATAACAATCACACAAGCCAAAATACAATACAACACTAAATGCAATACAATACAATAACTCATCATGTAACATCGATTTCCTATTTTATCCACATGATGAATCTGATTATCCAACCGCATCACCTCAAACCACACAAGAGCGACAGTCTTCAAAGGTGGACAATACGAGAGGCACTGTACAGCACATACCTGGTTATATACGTCAAGGTTATTAGGCAAAGGTACTTGGCAGCGTCAATTACTGCACCTGAACAGCCTCAATGTAGATTATTTTGAACGTTGACAAGAGCCATAATTGACAGCATGAACCAGTAAGAGCCAGTAAGACCCAACAAGAGCCAGCACGAGCCAACAAGACCCATGCAAGACCCAACAAGGAATTAAAGACAATCTAGTGAAGACATTAAAGAGATACATAGATAGTGATTATACATAGCATCTAGTGAATACATTGTTTAACTAAATTGTCTCGTCTCGAATATACATAGAGATAGATACATACTGAGAGAAAGACAGGGAGATAGTAATTATACAGAACAATATCTAGAGAACATAATTTAAGAGACAGATATAGTAATTATACACCAACGTCATCTAGGAAACCCATTTTCATTTAAAACATGTCTCATCTTTTGACAGGAAACGACAAAAGCAAAAATAAATATATCTCTCTGTCTCTCTCCCCACGTGCTCTGGTCAGCTCCAGTTACCCACAAAAATCACCACAAATTCTGAGGTTCTATTCGTATTCAGACCTTAACACTTCCAGTATTTTGCTCAGTGGAAAATAGGAGCTAAAAAGTTGTGAAAACTCAAACGCAACAAAATCCGGGAAGTGAGAAATTGAGGATAATTCGACACTAACAAAATCTGACTAAGTAATGGTAATTCCCAATAAAAAAATCTGAATTACCTAATGACGTTATTCCCACGGTAACAAAAATAAAAATAAAAATGACGTTAATGCCGCATTAACCAAATCTAATAGTTCTAAAAAAAGGATGATTTTACAGTTATAAAATTTGAGCCAAAAATTGAGGACAGTCTTAAAAGTAACAAAATCTGAGTAATTGAATTAATTCCATATTAACAAAATTCCAGAGTTACAAAATCGTGATACATTCCAGTAACAAAAGCTGATTAACAGAGAATAATTTTACACTAGTACAATTTGAGTGTTAAAATGATGTTAACTTGACACAATATGACATCTATTCCTCACTAACAAAGTCTGAGTGACAAGGTGAGAATAATTATACACTAAGAAAATATGTGATGAAATGGGAATACAGTAATTCCAAATTAACAAAATCCAGAATAAAACAATCATTCCACACTGCCAAAATCTGGGAGCTATGTAAAATATTTATAATTCCAAATGAAAAAAAAAATAAATAAAAAGGTATTTAGTCCTACATAAAAAATCTGGAATTATAAAAAGTATAATCAGACAAAATCTGATTATAGAAATAACTCCGCTATAATTAAATATTAATATTTAACTCAACACTAACAATATATGGCTAAAATATAACTAGACTACCAAAATCCGGTTATAAAATATATAACGACTAATAAAATTTAGTTTATAAATATTTAACTCCACAATAACAAAATCTTACTCTAAAAATATATAGCTCCATACCGGCTATAAAAATATATTATCCACACTAACAAAATCTGGTTATAAAAATATATAACAAAATCTGTCTCTAAAAAATATTGTATAACCCAACGCTAACAAATCTGACTACTAATATATATAACCCCACGCTAACAAAATCTGACTATAATTATATTACAAAATCTGGAGTTAATTACATACATAACTCTACATTAACTCAATCTAATTAAGTTATAAAACGGAGTATCCACAATCAAGTACAACTTCCGAAAGTGAGTGTTTACAAACTAACACCAACAAATGATGCGTCACCCTCATGATCAAACAACATGCACAATTGACATTACTCTCTCTTCTCACTACAACAGTAAATACAACAATAATTATCAATAAGAAACATTTAACAGTGACTACTACTACGGTTTCCAAAGAATATATTGTCTTCATTACCAAGAATAATTTCTATAAACGCCAGCGATTAAATAATTTAGTTCTTGTTTAATATGTTATACTAACGTACAATTCTTATTAAATTTATACACACATACATTAAATTTACAATACACCCAAAAAATCTTGGTACAACAAATTAACGCAAAATGTTCATCCCAATACATGCTGACAGCTCCTCAGATACAGATCCAACAAATCCATCGTCACCTCTAACACACAACAAATCAAACAAACACAAAACCATCACAGCAAATTCTTCCCATCCTCAAAACACACTCAGGAAGTAAACAGAAATACAGCATAACAAATAATCCACCTTTCCTCAGACCCCCAACAAATTAAAGCAGGGAGAGTCAGTCACAACAAATTCCTCCTCTCCTCAAACACAGACATCAACAAATCAACACCCACCAAGGCACCTCATGACACCGACTGACCTGTCTGCCTGGGCCCTTCAAATAAACTATAAACATTTAAACGTGCTAAAACAAAGTTGGAGACGCGAGGGTGGACTACAACTTCTTACAAGGTCAAGAGTACAACGCACATAGACACACACACATACACACACACACACTCCTTTCCCTATCTGCCACAAATCTGACTTTAATCCTCTTGCTTTTCTCTCACCCTCTCCCTTATTTTTATCCGTCTTGCTCCTCCTCTCCTTACATGTACTGTACTTAATAAGAGACACCCTTCAGGGAGATGTTTACAAAAGAGGGAATTTCACTTCCGGTAGTGTTCAAGATGTCATGGAGGACGTTTCTGTGTTTGTGTTTTAATTCCTCAAGAAAATACTTACATGAGGCACAGCTGAGCCTAAGTTAAATGTCTATGGTAATTTTTAAAGGCGGTTTGTTCCACTTAGGAAACGATGATGCTTTAATGAAATTATTCCTAAGCCAATGTTTATAAAATTAACAAAAACATTCCAATAATTCCCTCTCAAAATGTTATTAAACGGGAATATTACACTCAGGTCAAAGTTAATGATAATACTACAAAAGGCTATTGGCAGGACTCGATAAAAGTAATGTGTTGAAACAATGTGGAGGAGGAGGAGGGGAGATACCCACCACACCACTCAGTCAATGATGTCAAAATATTCCCATTGTCAATTTGTCTTTCTCATCAACAAGGTCATGGCAATGTTCAGGTCTCTCTCTCTCTCTCTCTCTCTCTCTCTCTCTCTCTCTCTCTCTCGTGTTTACATTTTTGTGTCTGATATGGGTGTTACAGTACAATTATATTCTTATACAAGGTACCCTTATTATTTTCTTAGATACAATACCTGCATATAATCTTATTTTGTATATTGTATCTTCATGTAATTAATTATTTATTTAAAAACATTCATATAATTCTTAATTTTTCCCTATTCATAATTTAGATACAGTTATATAATATTCTACACTGAGGTGCTATATAATATATTATATAGCTCTTATTAAGTTATATAAAGTTATATTACTCATCTATATAACTTATTACTATAATTCCTTATCCTTGGTTTAAATATCTTTATATAATTTTTTAACTTTCCTGTTATACAGTATATTTTGGTATATAACTTATAATCCTACATCTATATAATATCCCTTCATATACGAGTAAAATTCTAAAATTTCAATATGTTTTTATTGAAGGATTAATTTTCTTCTGCCACTGTTCGTAACCATCCTTGTGGCTATATACTAAACCTCTTTTTTATATTAAACTCTTTAGTAAGTTTAGTTCCAACATAACCGACAGGCACCTCAAGAGTTAAGGTCTCACGTGGCCTTTTCTTCTACACACAAATCTCTCCAGTATGTAATTTTTCCTTGCTAATACAAATAATAATAATAATAAAACAACAACAATAACAATAACAATAATAATAATAATAATAATAATAATAATAAAACAACAACAACAACAATAACAATAATAATAATAATATCGTTGGTGTTATATTTTTTTACCGTATAAGTTACCATTGTTAGTTTATAAAATGGTCTAAAGACAAAATAAAACACTTAATGATTAAACTAAAATAGTTGTGTGTTTTTAAGGTTGATCCACATGATTCCGACAACACTATATACTTACTGTATATACCCGTGTTTTTAATAATAATAATAATAATAAATAGTTTTATAGAATATATAAGCAACGTCTAAAAATATGTAAACTATTATTTGTAACTAAATATTTTTTTAATGTACTTTACTATAAATTTCTGTAATTTGTCGAATAAAATTTAATACATTAGTTTTACCACAATTATTAACTTACTATAATACACTACATCACCTGTATATAGTGACTAATCTTGATGCGATACACTATTTAATATACCCTGAATATGTATAGATATATAATAGTCTTTACCATTACCGTCATATATTATTCTATATAACATAATTCACCAATGTTCTGATACATTATTTAATACATACACAGATAAACGTATTTAATAGTATTTACCTTTACTTTCATAAATCACTTATGATGTATTGTTCAAGAGGTTTCCGTGTATATATAGTATGCTACTAATTTAAAGACCGTTTTTATTGACTTTACTAGACAAAGTTATTCACCACTAAAAACATTTCAAACAATGTTCACCTTGACATGTAATACCAAAATCTAGACCGAAAGCTAAAACATTATTTTTACCGGCATGATGAACAACACTGACCACACCAACACAATATAATTTGCCGATTTAGTTTTCTCTGCTATACGAAAAAAAAAAGTTTAGCTTAAGAAGTAAAAGTGTGTTCTACCTTCAGGTGGGTATGTAATCTCTCAAGGTGAACTGTTTGACTGTATGTGTGTATAATGTGTGGGTATAATTGTATATACCGTCATCCCTACACATATAAAATAATAAATATCCAACTCATGACAGTCACATCTTAAACACGAAAGAAGCCATAATCTCTGAACCATCGCCACGGATTCCCTCCTAATGTTATTTTAGTAGTAAACTCCATCACATAATTCTATTTACTAACACTCATTCACTCAGTGTGTCAACCAGCCCCCGCCACCCTCTCTGTCCTCTTGATGGCGGTGGGGAGGAAAGTGAAACTCCACAATTACCTGTAATACATCCGCTAATAACCCTCTTCAACCTAATTATCAAACACCAAAGATCAATGGCGTGTCTATAAAATGATTCCTTCCATTAAGAATTACTGGGCCATCCTTGAGTCAAATCTACTTACTGTTTACTATTGTGTGTATACCGACGATGTGTATGAACATTGCATATTTACAGTATTTGCATATTGATTAACTCCACTATGTTAAATCACTGTGAACTTGTATGACGACTGTATTAATATCTGTTTACCTCTCTGGCGTCACGGAAGGAGAACGCTATATAATAATTACTGACTCCTATAGGTTCAACGGTCATGAGAGAAATGATTTGATCGGGTTGGCCAACAGGAGTTATATTATACACATTTATATAGCTTAGTCATTAACGCAGGAACAAACATTTAAAGTAAGTATTGAGGCCAGCACAATACAGCAGTACCCACATATTACACATATACAGTACACATAAAACTAAATGATACAGTCCTTTACACCCAGTACTGTAATCAAGCTGCTTCATAAACATTCTTAAGATACAACGTTTATGCAAAATTAACTTAATATCTTCCAAAGCCAGTTCGTTGTATCAGGCCATCTCTGTGACAATATTTCCTCAACGGGATCACATTACCAACATTAAAACATCCTACATCTGTTAATATGTCTTCCTCTACACAATGAGTCCATATTTTCGACCATAATTCAGTCAAAATTTCTTTCCTAACAAACGAAAATTTCTTGAGAGAGAGAGAGAGAGAGATAACTTAATTGAGCATTATACAGGTACTCCTAATTAAACACCAAACACAACATGGTAAGACTTAACCTCTAACTATAGTAACGACATTAAACCCACGACACAGATCTTTATCATTACAACACTGAAGACTAATAACATACCTTGACCACGCCCTCTACTCTTACCTTAGTTCATTTACTGTCGGTCATCATTACGGCGGTCCAACTCTTCACACCCAGACAGCCTCAAGTCCTGACTATCACATAGATGAACCATAGATCAAGCGTCCACTAAACCAATTTCACCCATACTAAATATCCTTAACCTTTACCTGTCATAGAACATAATAAAAACTAATTCTATATATAATCTAAACTGTCCTAATCTCAGAAAACTTCTCACGAATTTCATAACATTAATTTTACACATGTATCATAACAGCAAGATGGAGTGCAGAGATTACCAAGATATATTTGCTAGCATTAAAGATAAGCTTGTACTCAACACTGCACACTTTTCTCAACACCTCCACCATTTTGCTCGCATGGAGAGGGACCCCACAACACCATCAACACCCCGGGATCCTAACCTACCAACAGTGATTCAAGATTAACAGAAAAATATAAAGAAAAAATCAGCTGTTTATTATTAGATTAATATTAACAAAAAGTAAAAATAAAAATCGGCAGATATCACACAACTGCTTAAGAAGAAACATTCTGATGGTATATACAGTAATTCCATTTTAACAGATACCTTAGTGATACATATACATAGCTAGATATCTTACGAACATCATACATACAAACACCTGGCAATACCTTAGTGATACATATACATAGCTAGATATCTTACGAACATCATACATACAAACACCTGGCAATACCTCAGTGATACATATACATACCTAATATCTTACGAACATCATACATACAAACACCTGACAATCACAAAAGGACATATTTCTAACATCTCTCTGAAAAGTTTGATGTGTTCTCTGTCAAACACTCTCGATGCACTAAAAACGAGGAGAAAGAACACTGCTGCCTTGGGACTTGTAACACTGAATAATTTCCTAACACAAGAAACTCCAGTAACGTGGTGAGGCCAGGGTTTTAGTCCACCCGTGAGAGAGTTCCATTACTTTATCAGCCAATTCTTTATCAAATAAGAGTTATTAGTGGTATGGTTATCTTGGGATGATGAAAGGCACTCTTCTGGCCGCACGAATGGGAACCAAAACAGAGATGTTACACGCACGCACGCACGCACGCACGCACACACACACACACACACACACACACACACACACCTACCTTGAGAGAAAATAACAAATATTTCCACAGATTTTACGAGCTACGACTGTTAGTCAGAATAAAATTAACAAAGACATTAAGACAACAAATTAGGGTTGATGATAGTATGAGTTAAATATTATACTAGAGACTGTTGCAAGACAAGACCCAACCCCACCATCATACATGGCCAAGATTACAACCTACGACAGAATTAATAATAGGCAAATTTTCCTTAGTGTCTCAGTTTTAAAAATTCCAAATGTACTCGGCACTTAACAACCCAGCAGCTGGAGCACCTAAACACAGAGCCACAACAATATAATTTCCTTCTGCTGCGGATCCCCACGTCTTCCCTTCGTCAGATTCGTCAGGTGTAGAGAACCGAGACAAAATTACCAGGTGTACTTTGAATCGCCTAACAACCTCGTAACCTTAACCTGTATACAAACTAAATGTTTAATCTTGCTCTCGCATCAAAATACTCAATTAATACCGGATTAAATCTAAGACGAGAATTCTAACAAATATCTTAAAATATTGTCCTTGCCAAGATTTTTACATAAGAGACATAAATGTTTGGGGTTTCCTTAATACATGGTAACATTCAGAGGGAGTTTATTAATTAAAAGCTTATATATACCTGTTCTTGTACTTTCCATGCAGGAGTTTTATATTATATTAAAACTAATCCATACGCTTTCATGTTCAAGCTGAAAATTAACAGAGTGAGTCAAGACTTCATGCAAGGAGGGAGCTACACCGCTACAGGCCCGAGTCACTCTTGTGGGATAAAATGAAATGTAGATTGGCGTTTTCTGAGGTTATACCCAAGTGACCTGAAGACCAAGTCAGAGGAGACTGGGGGAGAGAGAGAGGAGGGCTAGGGAAGGAGGGAAAGAAGGGAATAAAAATGAAGGAATTATTATATTGTCCTATATTTCTCATCTACGTATATAAGACAGTACTGATAACAACTCTTGTCTTGAGAAGTTACACGAGGTTTGTGAGTTTACTTTAATACTTTTGTGTGAACCTGGTCATACAAGACCGTCTACCTCACGGCACTGTTCAACTTTCTTATATTGTGTAGTCGTGAAAAACACACCTGTGACGTAACACTGATCTACACACAGCATCTTACGTGTTGTTAATATATGAAAATAATAATATCTCGTATGATCTGTGTATGTATGCGTTTGTACAGCGAGAATGTACATACAGTCATCACTTGTGTATGTTTATGTTGTGTACACCTATCATGTGTACACATTTAAGACCTGTCTAAGTCTTGTGTAAGCTCATCAGATAAACACTATTTTAAAGGGAAACGAAGACACTTAAACCACTTATGAAAAAACCTACTCAAGAACATTTAAACCAAAAATAGGAAGGACACTTAAAACACTAGACAGCAAGGACAGTTAAAACACTAGAGCAAGGACAGTTAAAACACTAGACAGCAAGGACAGTTAAAACACGAAACTGCAAATAACACAAGAAAAGTCCCAGCAATAACAAAACAAATACAACCACAGACCACAGATTACGCAGGAAATTTTCAGAATAAGACAAAATCATATGGTTAATATTATAAAGTATTACTAAGATCTATTAGCGTGTATTCTAGTTTACTAATCATAACACAAAGGAAATACGTAAAACGATATATAAACAGCGGAAGAGTTAAGCTGTAACAAATATATATTAAAACATTAGGATGATAATTAACACCTCGGGTATGATTCCAACCCCGTGAGTATATTGAATTACCACCCTGAGTATGATACGAACCCTCGGAGTATAATAAATTAATACATTGAGTATGATACAGGATACCCTAGACTCGATATTGAAGACCGAGAGACGTAATAGTTTTATGTAAGTTATTAAAAAATTCAATAAAAATAACCAAGTACTAAAGATCACATACCGCAGACATATTATCTTAAGAGAAAAAAAAAAGACAATAGGTAAGAATAACTCGGCTGTAACACCAGACACCTGTACTATCTCACCTTGTTGATATAATTAGCATGCTGATACATTAACGGGATTTATAGATCTTAAAAATACTTAAAAATACATCACCTTAAAATCTATTAATATATCCAATTATACCTTAAACTTAATCTACCAACTTTACAGTAACATACCTGTCGTTGTAGTAACCCCTTGGGAAAGAGAGAAAAACAAATATTAATATTGTTATCCCGATCATGTACAAGGCAAATATTTATTCTATTATAATATTTCCCGCAAAGACAAACTTACGATATATAATAACTAAATATAATCCATCCAGTCATACACATCTACTCAGTAAATAAATCCCAATAATTATGGCTGTATTTTATTACATTCAGGAATAAGATCAATTTAAAATAATCAATATCGGTGC
>NW_024718094.1:1998515-2006952 GCF_018991925.1 Homarus americanus
CTCACTGCTGTTGAAATTCGCTTCTGATATATATTAAAGAGTTCGGATCTTCGTGCACCAGAACCTCAAACACCGAATGAATAACCCACAGCTTGTTTGGTCAGCATATTACTGTCCTTGACGTGAAAAAAAAGCACACACACACACACACACACACACCCACACCCTTATTTAATCAGCCTGCGGTATGTTTACCTAAGAAAACAAGCATGTAATTACTTCCCATTCTTGATGTTCCTGCTCAGGCGTGTCTTGGCAGCTTTATGGCAGGTGTTATAATTTCTGACACGCAACAGGAGGAGTAGCTGGGACAGGTCACACACTTGAAGCTTAAAGTAGGCACGGCAATCCTTCTGGCTTGTGTCAGGGAGATGGGCATTACCTCCTCGTACGTTAGAGGCCCCAGGGCATAGAGTATCTACTGTCGCGTGCCCACAATGCAGTAGTGATCTAAGGACACCCATAAGATCCTGTCTTACATGTCAAGTGAGTTAATAAAACTTGGTGTATTTTAGAGGCTTCAGGGTACATATAGGTCTTTAACACGTACCAGGAAATGTATAAGATATCATGCATAATAAAGTCTTCAGGGTACAAAACCTCAGTAGTACATTAGTCTTCAAGGCAGGATGTGTTCTCTGACGTGTACCATTAATATATTCCAAGACTTGGCCAGTATACTACACGCTCCCAACACAGCCTCGAGTATGTGAGACATCAAGAAAATGTATATGGTATAACCTGTACAGTAAGGTCAGGAAGCTATATACTATGTACTATATATAAAGGGTATTGGACAAAAACACCTATTATTACAGGTGTAACCCTCCTATACTGTGCCAGATGCTCGAATATGTTCCTGTAACTGATTTTAGTTTCATTAATATAATCTAGACTCCCATACACCTAAGGTAAAGATAAGTAATTTTCTACGGTCAACGTCTATTTCTATTACATACAATCGTATACATCTAGAGGGCGTATAATATACCAACACACCATCAAGTACCTTCATGTCTGACTGATTGTTTTTCATAACCACAATAATGTCGAATTTAGGATTGGATATTTGAGCATGAAATTAGGTTTGATTTTTTTTATCAAGACTTTCAAAGTTTTTTCGCCATTTAACTGGCAGCCTCATATGGGTTTAAGTGGACTATTAGCCTTAATCTAGCATTGCTCCATTTTTTTAAATCACTATCTTTTTGACTATCCCGTGTCGCGTCAAGATGTAATAACGTAAAACGCCGCTTATTTGTTTGAAGCTGTGACCCAAACGTGGCTCAAGATCTTCACTGAACTAGAGACGTCAGGCCTAAAGAGTGTTCCGAAGACAATGATATAGAGTTTTAATATCTACTTGTAGTTCACAGGAGCTACTTGGGTCCTTATCTTAAGTACCTTTCAGCTTAACCTAAGAGTAGACTGTGGCTGTCACGTGCTGGCATGATATACTCCTTACAGTAGAAAGGTAGCAGGGCCTATTGGATGATCTTGATAGACTAGAAGCAATATATACGGTCTTGTGTCAACGTAACACTTCACATATGGTTCGGTTTCAACATTCTGATGGTCAAATACTGTATTGTCATGCTGCTATTTGGCGAGTGGGCATCAAATATACCTTATCTATTTGCATACCATTTTAAAGTGATTTTGACCTTCAACATGGACTTAAATTTCACTGGAGGTGGGCGGGAGTTATATTTCACTGGAGGTGGCGGGAGTTATATTTTACCAATGAAGATAAAATGCCGTATAAGAGATAATTCGGCTGAGTTTCTTTGCGTGATCTGGGGTTATTTTATAAACAGGTTATGATATCGTATTAATATTGGCAGACGGCAGTTATGTCAGGTTGTCGGGGTGTTTGGATTAACCTTTAATATGCTTTGATATCTTTATAAATTACCTGAGACGCCCCAAGGATGGAAAATTATAGAAACAAGTAGAGCAGAAGAGTCCGTAAACACCGTAGTAATACCATATGTTTATTGTCGTCGTGGAAGCTTTGTGACCACTTAAGCAATGGTTTGATTCTGTGTTTTACTGATCCTTAGAAAAGATAAGGCATTGAGATGCTTTACGTCCATTCTTATGGAATATTCGGATACACAAGTACAAGTAACATGTAAAAGTGTATGTTAATGACACAATAATCCCCGTGTGGTGCCGGGGTGGAGGTGGTGTCAGTATATTGATGGCGATGATGATGATGATGCCAGTATGGTGATGGTCTTGCTACTATGATGGTGGTGGTGGTGCTAGTAAGAGTGGTGGCACCAGTATGATGGTGGTGGCACCAGTATGATGGTGGTGGCGCCAGTATGATGGTGGTGGCGCCATTATGATGGTGGTGGCGCCATTATGATGGTGGTGGCGCCATTATGATGGTGGTGGCGCCATTATGATGGTGGTGGCGCCATTATGATGGTGGTGGCGCCATTATGATGGTGGTGGCGCCAGTATGATGGTGGTGGCGCCAGTATGATGGTGGTGGCGCCAGTATGATGGTGGTGGCGCCAGTATGATGGTGGTGGCGCCAGTATGATGGTGGTGGCGCCAGTATGATGGTGGTGGCGCCAGTATGATGGTGGTGGCGCCAGTATGATGGTGGTGGCGCCAGTATGATGGTGGTGGCGCCAGTATGATGGTGGTGGCGCCAGTATGATGGTGGTGGCGCCAGTATGATGGTGGTGGCGCCAGTATGATGGTGGTGGCGCCAGTATGATGGTGGTGGCGCCAGTATGATGGTGGTGGCGCCAGTATGATGGTGGTGGCGCCAGTATGATGGTGGTGGCGCCAGTATGATGGTGGTGGCGCCAGTATGATGGTGGTGGCGCCAGTATGATGGTGGTGGCGCCAGTATGATGGTGGTGGCGCCAGTATGATGGTGATGGCGCCATTATGATGGTGGTGGCGCCAGGATGATGATGGTGGTGGTGGTAGTAGTGCCCTATCCTTTTCGAGAAGTGGTTGGAGTTGGGATACCCCGTTAAACAGGTGTGTATGAGACAGCCACACGTATATATTTGTTTGAACTAATATAGTATGAACACTGTATAGACGTCAAAGTATACACGACAGCTGATTCTGTTAAGACGCGGCCGACTCGTAGGCTTACCTGTCGGGGATGTAGCCGAAGTTCTCCAGCACCCTTATGTCTTGAGCTCTTAACATGGGCCGTATGTCTTGTCTGTACAATAACTTAAGACCCGAAGTGGTGCGTTTCTTAACTTGATAATGTCACTAATGGTTAAGAATTTCCAGGCTGTTGACATTTTGGATTGAAGGCTTGAAAGTGTTTTTATTTCAGTTAAGTTGTTCACAGCCGACATTTTAGATTTTTTTTGTAAATGTCATTGTTAGTCTTGGTTTAGGGTATATAAGGCTAGCATTTTGGGTTTAATTCTGAAATATGTCCCTAATAGCCCTAGCTAAAATATTCAATGCTGATATTATTTAAGTATTATGCTTGAAAATGTCACTGGCGGTCGCTTCTTATGTGAGCAAAGTAGTTGAAATTATTGGTTTACTCTCTGAAAAATGTTAATATTCTTCGCGGTTTGGGGAACTAGAGCTGACACACTAGGGATTTTATGCCTAGATATCTCACTGGTGGTCATTGTGGGAGGTCGTCCAAGCTTCACTTTTTTAGTATATAGTCTTGAAGATGATGGGGGGGGGGGGCGGCTGCATCCCGACAGGTACCGCTTTTGGGTGCAACAGTACACCAACGTCTCACTAAGCCTACGAATCGGCCGCGTCTTAACAGAATCAGCTGTCGTGTATACTTAGACGTCTATACAGTGTTCATACTATATTAGTTCAAACAAATATATACGTGTGGCTGTCTCATACACACCTGTTTAACGGGGTATCCCAATTCCAACCACTTCTCGAAAAGGACAGGGCACTACTACCACCACCATCATACTGGCGCCACCACCCTCTTACTGGCGCCACCACCTTCACACTGGCACCACACGGGGGTATGACTGGATATCGTAGTTAGCTAGTCGAGGTTGACATTATTTTATACCTAGAAATATGGCAGGATATCTTGGTTAAGGGAGTCCAAGATTGTCATTAGATATCATTTTTTTTTAAATGTTCCTGGTAATTGCTCGTCATGATTGAGAAATATTACCGGAGAGTCATTTATAGGTAATCACTGCCGATATAATAATTTTTTTCTGATAATGTCACTAAGAATCGTGGTAATAATAATCAAAGCTAATTATGGTGTATTTATATTTCATGCCAGTATAATGTCACTTGTAGTCGTGACTGAGGTACACAGGGATACACATTGGTTGAGATTATTAATACTTCTCTGTATTCCACCGAGCTTTTGTTTCTTGAGATGCTGATATTATTTGTCAGGTGTTGCGAGAAAACAAGTGTTCTTTTTTTTCCCAAGTGTTTTGCGCATCTTGATATCTAAGGGGTAAGTGGTTTTGATGTGTTAAGTTGACTGCACAATGTGTATCGCTTAGACGATTTGTTATTTGAGTTGATAAAAGCCTAGTTGGTCAAGGGCCTAGTTGGTCAAGGGCCTAGTTGGTCAAGGGCCTAGTTGGTCAAGGGCCTAGTTGGTCAAGGGGCCTAGTTGGTCATGAGCCTAGTCAGGCGTTACCAGAGGTATTAAGCAACATACAGTCGTCAACATAACTCTTGTCTAATATAGATTGTGTCAAGATTGTCTAGGAGTATTGTTATGGGTCTATCATGCAACTGTTCATTTCTCCAAGAACCGAACCGAACCTAACCTAATCTTCGAACCAATAAGAAGTCGGAACATACAGAGGTTCACCAAAATCTCACCAAGTTCCTCTCATCCATACCTGCCAGCACTACTATAAAATGTCTAGGTTCTGACGTTTTAACCCAGGATACCCTTTAAATAAGCTTGGTCTGTGTCACGTAGTTCCTGGCGTTAATATATTGAGGGGCGGATAGTTTGAGATTAGGATGCACCTTTGCTTAGCTAATAGTTCTTACATGTCTTGGGCCTGATAGTTTATCCTAAGTGTGTTTTATTTCTTTTATTACCAATACTAAGCTATCCAGGATACAACACTCGCAGAAGAAACAGAGTGTCACGTCCTGGCACTGTGGCACCTCGGTTACTGGAGGACGTAGCTAGACACTTTCTTGATTCCGGCTCTTGTCTGTTTTGTTGAGATTGTATTTATTTTCCCAGGGCTATACGTGCTTCACCAGTAAATTGAGTATTATATTTGTATATCCATATGATACGTCATCGGCTTGCCATTATATTTGTTGATTACAGAAATCAGGTGTGCTGTGAGTGGATGTGAGACTTTGTGACGCAGGACACGGTATAAATAGCTGAAAATACACGATAAGAATCTAAAGATAAAATTGGCATGTTTCCGATATGAAAAAAAGGTATTGACGAGGTTGTCTACGGTAAACGCGACAGCAACAAAATGGCCACTGTAGGAGGAATCATCGCAGAACTCCAGAGGGAATGTGCTTGAATAAAAAAAAAATGTACCTTAGCATCTACAAACTACGTGACAGACGACGAAGTTACAGGAATACAATCTGTGGTACCGTTAGAATTACATACGATCGTCTTCCTATAGCACAGGTTCCTAAGGGGGACGTCTTGGGTTCAGGTTCTCATAAATTAAAACTATTGCATGTAGTAGTGACTCAAGACTTCTACTATATACACGAATACAAGACTTGACTAGCACAATCCACGGTGTCAATAAAACAATGTACGCTCGTCCACAAGTTTCTCTAGGATATGAGAGAAAATTAAGCTGATTCACTTAAAGAACGACATATAAAGGTCTTTGCTTTAAAAGAAATGGCGTCGGTATTGCGCTTAGACTCTACTTTAATTAGTTATGTATACTCGCATCTATTTATTGGGAAACAAATTGATTATCTTACCATTCTCCAGGTATCCGGGTCCTAGTTTGTTTCAGCCAGGAGGAGGGGGGCGGGGACCATCAGCCAATAGTTACCCGTGTCTTGAGTTAAATATATTCAGTATAGGTTGTCCGTGGAGTATATCATCAGTGTCTGTAAGGATCATTATCACCTGCTGCATGTTTGTATAGCAGGTGTGTGTGTGTCTCATTATGGTGTGTGTCATTGTGGGGTGTGTTAGTGCCTTGGTGTGTGTGTGTGCAGTATGGGGTGTGTTAGTGCCTTGGTGTGTGCAGTATGGGGTGTGTTAGTGCCTTGGTGTGTGTGTGTCAGTATGGGGTGTGTTAGTTCCTTGGTGTGTGTCATTATGGGGTGTGTTAGTGCCTGTGTTATGGTGTGTGTTAGTGCCTTGGTGTGTGTCATTATGGTGTGTGTTAGTGCCTTGGTGTGTGTCATTATGGGGTGTTAGTCTGGTGTCTGTATGGTGTGTGTTAGTGCCTTGGTGTGTCATTATGGTGTGTGTTGCTTGGTGTGTGTCAGTATGGGGTGTGTTAGTGCCTTGGTGTGTGTGAGAGTGTGTTAGTGCCTTGTGTGTCATTATGGGGTGTGTTAGTGCCTTAGTGTGTGTCATTATGGTGTGTGTGTTAGTGCCTTGGTGTGTGTCATTATGGTGTGTGTTAGTGCCTTAGTGTGTCATTATGGGTGTGTTAGTGCCTTAGTGTGTGTCATTATGGTGTGTGTTAGTGCCTTGGTGTGTGTCAGTATGGTGTGTGTGTTAGTGCCTTAGTGTGTGTCATTATGGTGTGTGTGTGTTAGTGCCTTAGTGTGTGTCATTATGGTGTGTGTTAGTGCCTTAGTGTGTGTCATATGTGTGTTAGTGCCTTGTGTGTGTCATTATGGTGTGTGTTTAGCTTGGTGTGTGTGTTATGGTGTGTGTTAGTGCCTTGTGTGTGTCAATATGGTGTGTGTTAGTGCCTTGGTGTGTGTGTCATTATGGGTGTGTTAGTGCCTTGGTTGGTGTGTAGTGCCTGTTTTTGGGTGTTAGTGCCTTGTGTGTGTCATTATGGGGTGTGTTAGTGCCTTGGTGTGTCATTATGGTGTGTGTTAGTGCCTGTGTGTCATTATGGTGTGGTGTTGTGTGTGTCATTATGGTGTGTGTTAGTGCCTTGGTGGTTGGTGTGTTTATGGGTGTGTTAGTGCCTGGTGTGTGTCATTATGGTGTGTGTTAGTGCCTTGTGTAGCACAAGGGTGTGTTAGTGCGTGGTTATGGGGTGTTAGTGCCTTGTGTGTGTCATTATGGTGTGTGTTAGTGCCTTGTGTGTGTCATTATGGTGTGTTAGTGCCTTGTGTGTCATTATGGTGTGTAGTGCCTGTTGGGGGTGTGTTAGTGCCTTGTGTGTGTCATTATAGTGTGTTAGTGCCTTGGTGTGTGTGTCATTATGGTGTGTAGTGCCTTGGTGTGTGTGCTATTATGGTGTGTGTGTTAGTGCCTTAGTGTGTGTCATTATGGTGTGTTAGTGCCTTGGTGTGTGTCATTATGGTGTGTGTTAGTGCCTTGTGTGTGTCATTATGGTGTGTGTGTTAGTGCCTTGTGTGAAGGGTGTGTTAGTGCCTGGTGTTAGGTGTGTTAGTGCCTTGGTGGTGTGTGTGTGCGGGTGGTGGTGTGTGTCATTATGGTGTGTGTTAGTGCCTTGGTGTGTATGGTGTGTGTGTTAGTGCCTTGGTGTGTCATTATGGTGTGTGTTAGTGCCTTGTGTCATTATGGTGTGTGTGTTAGTGCCTTGGTTTGTCATTATGGTGTGTGTTAGTGCCTTGGTGTGTGTCATTATGGGGTGTGTTAGTGCCTTGGTGTGTGTCATTATGGTGTGTGTTAGTGCCTTGGTGTGTGTCATTATGGGGTGTGTTAGTGCCTTGGTGTGTGTCATTATGGGGTGTGTTAGTGCCTTAGTGTGTGTCATTATGGTGTGTTAGTGCCGGTGTCGGGTGTGTAGGCCTGCAGGTCATTATGGTGTGTGTTAGTGCCTTGTGTGTGTCATTATGGTGTGTGTTAGTGCCTTGGTGTGTGTCATTATGGGTGTGTGTTAGTGCCTTGCATATTATGGTGTGTGTTAGTGCCTTGGTGTGTGTCATTATGGTGTGTGTTAGTGCCTGGTGTGTGTCATTATGGTGTGTGTTATCTGTGTGTGTCATTATGGGGTGTGTTAGTGCCTTGGTGTGTGTCACATTATGGTGTGTGTTAGTGCCTTGGTGTGTGTCATTATGGTGTGTTATGCCTTGTGTGGGTGTGTGTCATTATGGGGTGTGTTAGTGCCTTAGTGTGTGTCATTGGTGTGTGTTAGTGCCTGGTGTGTCATATGGTGTGGTTGGGTGTGTTAGTGCCTTGTGGGTGTGTGCATTATGGGGTGTGTTAGTGCCTTAGTGTGTCATTATGGGGTGTGTGTTAGTGCCTTGGTGTGTGTGTCATTATGGTGTGTTAGTGCCTGAATTATGGGGTGTGTTAGTGCCTTAGTGTGTGTCATTATAG
>NW_024718094.1:2007051-2023138 GCF_018991925.1 Homarus americanus
AAAGTTTTGATGGAACCGTTCCAAGCAACCTATGCATGGTAATGGATCACAATATCCTGCCTGTGCATGTCCCCCGGGTCACGTATTCGCACTACATGACGCTAGATCATGTAATCTTGCCAGTACGTGCTGCTGGCACACGTATCCTGCCTGTGCTTGACGCTTGACCAAGTATTCTGCCTGTGAAGCGGATGTTGGATAATCAAGTATACCCGAATATGCTGTTATACTAGCGGGAAGTGAATATACCCCGCGTGACAGAGGAACTAGTAGTATACTCGCCTTGCATTGATTACTAAATAACATTGACGTAAGCTCTATGTAAACACACGTCCGCTCTGATAAACTAGATATATCGACATTCTATTATGATACAAGCCAAGTGTCAATATATCTTGCGTGACATGCCAGGTACAGCTTGTGTGCCAGATATCAAAGTATCATAATATGTGACAATACTGAAGAATACTGGCCGATATAACCCACATATTCTGAAGACACAGAAGGTGTTCTAATCCATATACTGAGGGTGCTATACTGCTATAAGGTACTATAACCCACATTATACTGAGGTGAAAGAACTGGGGGGAGGGGGGGGGGCAAACTCTCTTTACAGCCTACCGGGACACCGCTTGACACGACATAACCGGGATATACTCAGTGTAATCGGGTCACCGGTAGGTTGATATAACCGGGGGTCGGGAGCTGCACGCGAGCGAGGCCGGGGATATTCTGGTGTTATTGACCCGTTTGTTCTAGGTCCTTCCAGACCTGTTCTTCACCCCACCCCCACCCCCACAACATCGATTCCACTGCAGCTTGCCACCTGCATGTGTGGGAGGGAGGGAGGGAATTAATGAGGGAGGGAGGTAATGAGAGGGAAGGAACTGATGAGGGAGGGAAGGAACTAATGAGGGAGGGAGGGAACTAATGAAGGAGGGAGGGAACTAATGAGGGAGGGAGGTAGCTATTGAAGGGGGTGATAAGGGGGAGAGGATATAATAAAGGAGGGTAGGAGCTAATGAGTGAAAGAACCACCGAAACAGGGAGCTAATGAGGGAGAAATCACTGAAGGAGGGAGCTAATGAGGGAGAGAACCACCGAAACAGGGTGCTAATGAGGGAGAGAACGACCGAAACAGGGAGCTAATGAGGGAGAAATCACTGAAGGAGGGAGCTAATGAGGGAGAGAACCACCGAAACAGGGAGCTAATGAGGGAGAAAACCACTGAAGGAGGGAGCTAATGAGGGAGAGAAAACTACTGAAGGGGGAGCTAATGAGGAGAAAACCAGGGGGGAGCTAATGAGGGAGAAACCACTGAAAGAGGTACCTAATGAGGAGAAAACTACTGGAAAGAGGGAGTTAATGAGGGAGAAAACCACTGAAGGGGGAGCTAATGAGGGAGAAAACTACTGAAAGAGGAAGCATGAGGGAGAAAACCACTGAAGGAGGGAGCTAATGAGGGAGAAACCACTGAAGGGGGGGAGCTAATGAGGAGAAAACTACTGGAAAGAGGGGAGCTAATGAGGGAGAAAACTACTGAAGGAGGGAGCTAATGAGGGATGGGGGGCAGAAGAAGGATAATGAGGAGAGGGAGACAGGCAAAGGGGAGGGAAGACACAAGAGGAGGGGGGGAAGGGAGAGAGGAGGGGAGTGGAGGGAGTGACTTTATTAGGGAGAGGAGGAAGGAGGCAGGTAATTAAGGAGAGGGTTAAGTAATGAATAAGGGAGAGAGAGGGGGGGGCAGGGAGGCAGAAAGAAAGTAGGGAGGTAATGGGGAGTGGGGAAAAGAGGGAAGGAGAGAGGGAGGTAAGGAAGAAGAGTGGAGGGAGGAAAAAAGGACATAGGAGGAAGTGGAGAGAAGGAGAGGATGGAGACAGGGTGGAAAGGAGGCAGGGGTGAGAGAGAGAGAGAGAGAGAGAGAGAGAGAGAGAGAGAGGTAGGGGGGAGAGAGGTAGGTAGGTAGGGAGAGGGGAGGGAGGGGGGGTGGGTGGAGGGGGAGGGGCTACAGATGGTGGAAGGAGGGAGGTGGAGGAAGCGCAGTGGAGAAAAAAAAAATTGAAGATAAAAATTAACAAGGGTGAAGGAAGGAGAGTGCGGTGAGGGAGGGAGACGATGATGACGAAGAGAAAGAAAACGAAATAAAAGTGAGGGAGGACAATGAGAGGGGAGACAGAGGAAGACAAGAGAGGGAAGGGGAAGAGGTGGTGGGAGGAGGGGGGGAAGAGGTGGTGGTAGGGGGAGGAGGGGGAAGAGGTGGTGGGAGGAGGGGGGAAGAGGGTGGGGAGGAGGGGGGAAGAGAGGAGGGGGAAGAGGTAGGTGGTGGGAGGAGGGGGAAGAGGTGGTGGGGGAGGGGGAAGAGGGAGGAGGGGGAAGAGGTGGTGGGGAGGAGGAGGAGGGGGAAGAGGGGGGAGGAGGAGGGGGAAGAGGTGGTGGGAGGAGGGGGGGAGGTGAGGAGAAGAGGGGGGAGGAGGGGGAAGAGGTGGTGGGAGGAGGGGGAAGAGGTAGGAGGAGGGGAAGAGGTGGTGGGAGGAGGGGAAGAGGTGGGGAGAAGAGGTGGGGGGGAGGAGGGGAAGAGGTGGTGGGAGGAGGGGAAGAGGTGGTGGGGAGGAGGGGGGGAAGAGGTGGTGAGGAGGGGGAAGAGGTGGGAAGAGGTGGTGGGGGGAGGGGGGAAGAGGTGGGGAGTGGTGGGAGGAGGGGAAGAGGTGGTGAGGAGGAGTGGGGGGAGGGGGAGAGGGGAAGAGGTGGGGGAGGAGGAGGGGAAGAGGTGGTGGGGAGGAGGGGAAGAGGGGGGTGGGGGGAGGAGGTGGGGGAGTGAGGGGGGGGAAGAGGGTGGGAGGAGGGGAAGAGGTGGGGGGAGGAGGGGGAAGAGGTGGGTGGGGAGAGGAGGGGGAAGAGGTGGTGGGTGGGAGGGGGGAAGAGGTGGGGAGGAGGGGGGAAGAGGTGGGAGGAGGGGAAGAGGTGGTGGGAGGAGGGGAAGGAAGGTGTGGAGGAGGGGAAGAGGTGGTGGGAGGAGGGGGAAGAGGTGGTGGGAGGAGGGGGGAAGAGGTGGTGGGAGAGGGAAGAAGGGGAGGAGGGGGAAGAGGTGGTGGGAGGAGGGAAGAGGTGGTGGGAGGAGGGGAAGAGGTGGGGAGGAGGGGGGGGGAGGTGGTGGGAGGAGGGGGAAGAGGTGGTGGGAGGGAGGGGAAGAGGTGGTGGGAGGAGGGGAAGAGGTGGTGGGGAGGAGGGGGAAGAGGTGGTGGGAGGAAGAGGGGGGGTGGGGAGGAAGAGGTGGTGGGGAGGAGGGGGAAGAGGTGGTGGGGAGGAGGGGGGGGAAGAGGTGGTGGGAGGAGGGGGAGAGAAGGGAGGAGGGGAAGAAGGTGGGAGGAGGGGAAGAGGTGGTGGAGGAGGGGAAGAGGTAGGAGGGGGAAGAGAAGGTGGGAGGAGGGGAAGAGGTGGGGAGGAAGAGGTGGGGAAAGGAGGGGGGGGGAGAAGGTGGGAGGAGGTGAAAGGAGGGTGGGAGGAGGGGGAAGAGGGAGGAGGGGAAGAGGTGGGGGGAGGAGGGGGGAAGAGAAGGGGGAGGAGGGGGGGAAGAGGTGGTGGGGAGGAGGGGAAGAGGTGGTGGGAGGAGGGGGAAGAGGTGGTGGGAGGAGGGGGAAGAGAAGGTGGAGGAGGGGAAGAGGGTGGTGGGAGAAAGGAGGGGAGAGGGGGAAGAGGGAGGAGGGGGGAAGAGGTAGGGAGGAGGGGGGAAGAGGTGGTGGGGAGGGGGAAGAGGTGGGAGGAGGGGGAAGAGGTGGTGGGAGGAGGGGGAAGAGGTGGTGGGAGGAGGGAAGAGGTGGTGGGAGGAGGGGAAGAGAAGGTGGGAGGAGGAAAGGCAGGAGGGGTTGAGAGACGATAATGACGAGGCAACGGATAATAAAGGTGGGGAAGGAAGGGAGAAAGACAGACAAGGAGAGGGGCAGTGAGAATGAGGAGGGAAGGAAGGAAGGATTAAAACGGAGCAAGGAATAAAGGAAGGTTAAGAAGGAAGAAAGGAAGGAAGCAGGTATACAAAGCCAGTTTAAAGGTCTTCAACCGTGACGTCACAAGACTTTTAACCCGTGACGTCACCAGAATTTCAACTCGTACTACTGGGCTTA
Source organism: Homarus americanus (assembly GCF_018991925.1). Taxonomy (NCBI): domain Eukaryota; kingdom Metazoa; phylum Arthropoda; class Malacostraca; order Decapoda; family Nephropidae; genus Homarus; species Homarus americanus. Next base: position 2,011,170 of record NW_024718094.1, read on the forward strand.
CTTTCCTTGACGTTACTGGAACTTCAACTCATGACGTCACTGAACCTCGAACCCATGACGTCATTTGATTTTCAACCCCACGTCACTAAATATACGTATTGATTAGAATATACACATGTACAGTATATAAATACATTCACTGACTATTAATTTTTCGATCTTGCTCACCCTTCCTCTCAATTTATTTATCTCCATCTTCCTAAATCGTCTGTATTTCCCTTTGTCACTCTTTGACTATCTATCTATCTATCTGAATCAACTCACTGTGATCAGACTCTTCAAACATAACTAGTGGCATTAAATGATTTTTAGCTGCGGAACAAAGTAATATTCAAAATATAATACAAAAATGCTAAAATTCAAAAGTAACATTCACAAACAAACATAAAGAAGTGATTTAAAGAGTAAAAAAGAAAGCAACGTTTAAAAATTAGTCCAACATTATAAAAAAGAGAAAATCAACCCAAAAAGAAGTACATCTGGAAAAGAAAATTAATTGGGTCAAGAATTATTGAGGAACAACCAGTATAAGATCAGAACAGTGCCCGGAGGATACGTAAGCTTAGGAACAGTGCCTGGAGGCTGCCACTGCTTAGGAACAGTGCCTGAGGATGCCACGTAAGCTTAGGAACAGTGCCTGGAGGATGCCAGGAAAGCTTAGGAACAGTGCCTGGAGGATGCCACGTAAGCTTAGGAACAGTGCCTGGAGGATGCCACGTAAGCTTAGGAACAGTGCCTGGAGGATGCCAGGAAAGCTTAGGAACAGTGCCTGGAGGATGCCAGGTAAGCTTAGGAACAGTGCCTGGAGGATGCCACGTGCTTAGGAACAGTGCCTGGAGGATGCCACGTAAGCTAGAACAGTGCCTGGAGGATGCCACGTGCTTAGGAACAGTGCCTGGAGGATGCCACGTAAGCTTAGGAACAGTGCCTGAGGATGCCACGTGCTTAGGAACAGTGCCTGGAGGATGCCAGGAAAGCTTAGAACAGTGCCTGATGCCACGTGTTTAGGAACAGTGCCTGGAGGATGCCATAAGCTTAGGAACAGTGCCTGGAGGATGCCAGAAAGCGAACAGTGCCTGGAGGATGCCAGGTGCTTAGAACAGTGCCTGGAGGATGCCACGTGTTTAGGAACAGTGCCTGAGGATGCCACGTAAGCTTAGGAACAGTGCCTGAGGATGCTAATGCTTAGGAACAGTGCCTGGAGGATGCCACGTAAGCTTAGGAACAGTGCCTGGAGGATGCCACGTAAGCTTAGAACAGTGCCTGGAGGATGCCAGAAGCTTAGGAACAGTGCCTGGAGGATGCCAGGTGTTTAGAAACAGTGCCGAGGATGCCAGCGTTTAGGAACAGCCTGGAGGATGCCACGTGCTTAAGAACAGTGCCTGGAGGATGCCACGTGCTTAGGAACAGTGCCTGGAGGATGCCACGTAAGCTTAGGAACAGTGCCTGGAGGATGCCACGTGCTTAGGAACAGTGCCTGGAGGATGCCAGAAAGCTTAGGAACAGGCCTGGAGGATGCCAGTGCTTAGGAACAGTGCCTGGAGGATGCCAGGAAAGCTTAGGAACAGTGCCTGGAGGATCATAAGCTTTAGAACAGTGCCTGGAGGATGCCACGTGTAAGCTTAGGAACAGTGCCTGAGGATGCCACGTAAGCTTAGGAACAGTGCCTGGAGGCTGCCACGTAAGCTTAGGAACAGCCTGGAGGATGCCAGGAAAGCTTATGAACAGTGCCTGAGGATGCCAGTAAGCTTTAGAAACAGTGCCTGGAGGATGCCACGTGCTTAGGAACAGTGTCTGGAGGCTCCAGTGTTTTAGAACAGTGCCTGGAGGATGCCACGTAAGCTTAGGAACAGTGCCTGGAGGATGCCAGGTAAGCTTTGATCTGGCCAACGTTCCCCTCCAATGAATACGAAAAAAAAGATAATTTCAGTAATATTTAATAGTGGCTAACACGAACACTGGATATAGGACGAATGTTCCACAGACGTAGATCGGGATTACTCAAGTCTTTCTCTTCATTATGACTCGCTGAATGAGATGGAGTGTCTTCAAACATGCGTGTGCGTGTGGGCGCGTGCGTGTATATGTGGGTGTGTGCGTGTATATGTGGGTGTGTGCGTGGATGTGGGTGTGTGCGTGGATGTGGGTGTGTGCGTGGATGTGGGTGTGTGCGTGGATGTGGGTGAAGCGGTACATGGCAAGACAACATGGACGTTTCAAGGCTATTTTTTGACAATGATGTGACCTGACCTCATGACTATGGGAGAATGTTTATGACATGAGAACGACACACGGTCACCTTCAGGACTGTAAGAATACTGTGATCTAACCTCAAGAGTGTAGTAGTATGGTGACAGACCTAAGACGAAACACAGCAGATGACAGTCGCAGAACACCTTAGAAGAAAATATTGACGAAAACTCTATACCTAATGAGAATAAAACACCTTCGTCAACAGTTATCACTTGGATCCGGACCGATTCGTTCACTCGTGTACAAGAAAGTATTTCAGTGATAAGCAGCCATAATCACCTATATATCCACCTAATATAAATTTCTTAAGACTAAAGTCGACCAACATTAGCTGAATCTAACAGCAATTCTACATGGCTGTCACGGACGGAGAATGGCACTCACTGGCCCAGCTCTGTATGAGATAACTTGTACTTAGTCAACTAGGGGCCACTACGACCCAAGACAGGTGACACTCAAGCGTACAGGCAATTTTCTTATTAATAAAAGGATCTGACTTGTATAAACCAAACCTAAAATTTCAAATTATCTCAACAATATGCCTGACAATTCTTAGTTCAGTAACATTACTGTCAACAGCTAATTTGCATAAAGCTATATAGGCATTGGTGTAATTATATGGATAAATTATCTTATATGAACATTTTAAGCATGTGATTCATCTCCAGTACGATACTATAATATGGTGTCTTAATACAGTTTCCCAGACCTTGTTCCTTTGTCCATTATCAACTTTTCTCTCCTTACGCGAGATCACATATACAATTCTACGTAAAATAACAGAAATCTCGATTATTTTATGTTCTTAGGCATAAGTAATTTCTTGACAGCATCAATGACGTTCAAGTTTAAGGAAAGTAAGAACTTTTCAAGAAATATAATGTACTGCCCCGAGATGGTCTGATGGGGCAAGGTTGCTTAATATTAGTTTTGCATTAAGTTTCTTAGGTTAGATTGAACGATAAATCTACGACGACCCCAAGATATTTCGGTATAAATTATATTTCGTAAGTTTTGTTGGCTCATATGGCTTACGTCAAGCAGAACATACATTGTGGATCTGAAGATAATATCATAAATAACCAAATCGGAAAAATTCAATACTGTTACGAATAAGAAACACGATTATACTGATAAGAAGCAAGACCTATTGAATGTCTGGTATTTATGTAAATGCCAATATGAGAGACAATGCTTCTGACCAACAACAATTAATTCTAGCACGAACTTAGACCTCCTGTGGGGTAATACCTGATCTAACACTTCTCATCTACTTCTTTATCTCTGCAATGGACAGATATAAACCCGGCAACAAAGATAATAATAACTTCAGTGGTTCTGTCACTTGTTACGGGTTATGACTTAAACTTATTCACTGTGATGCTTCTACTTTAATCACCAAGGTTCTTGTGGATCAACTATTGAGTTTTATGAAAGTTCCTTAATATTTATCAGAATAAAGCCACAATAATTGAGTTTTCTTAATATAATGTAGCTCCAAGTACAGCCACAAGAAATTACTTGATCAATCTGTGCATCAAAGATTTTACATTTTAATATAATGGAAACTACTACTATGAAATTTTTTTTGTGATTACAGGTAGCTACTCCGCTGTCACCTATGCTATGCAAACTGTATAGATTCTTTTAGACAAAATAAAATATTCATATCTAAAATGACGATGCAAAATATTTTAAAGATGTTGAAAATCTCATCTGTTTATGGTCGAAAATTTATAAATCTTGGCGTTTTCCTTCCAAAGTTAACAGCTTAGGTCCTTCGGCTGAACGTACGGTTGAAATGAGCAGAAATATTCACTTTGATCTCTGGGAATATTTCTAACAAAAAGGACATTTAAGTTCGTATTTAAAGCGCTATTCAACTCGCCACAACAATCAAGCAACCTGTATTTTCATCTGCGTTTCTCTGGGACTCGCATATTTAAACTCCACAAATTATGGTTGATAAATTAAACAAGAGGTTTACCATGAATTATCATATGTCCTATATTACTAAAATCCGAACGTTGCATAGAACTGAAATTAGACAACCCTACATGTCATGTTGCTGTCCAAGGGTGAAAAATTCTTTAAGTGTTTTCGGGAATTAAGACACATTTAGTCATTTATTTAGATTTTTCATATCAAATCAAGTGGATGTGTACATTAGATCCCATTTCAACAAAGCAAAGCCCAGTACAATACATTGGACAGTTGGTGAAAATTCGGAACTTAATTAAAACATTACTCGTTCTCCCTGCTGGGATGAGAGTTCAGTCACCACACTGACTTGATTGATGCTTGTAAAATATATATATATTTATCTTCTCTGATTACTTATTGGATTCTTATTTAACTTGGTATCATCGTATACTGCCACATCACACCTCTGCCTAACATGTCTTGTACATAGGATTTTCTCTCCCTTGATTTGGTAATTATACCGTGTACTCTCAAGACGTCAATAATCACGAAAGAACTTGAATCTTCCTGCTTACATTTCCCAGTGGCTACCAGCATAAAATGTAAGCCAAGTTGTGTACTTAGTCATTCCACGAAATTACTGACACTTCTGTCAAAGAAATGAATATTTCATTCAGGGTAGGTTTGCTAGTTAGGTTAGGTTGGGTCTTAACCTAACCCGAGTGAAACATTCATTTCGCTAACTTGACAAGATTTTCAGTCATGTCGAGAAATGACTGAGTACACAGCTTGAATTTAGCACATTCACACACACACATTACATTTATATATATATATATATATATATATATATATATATATATATATATATATATATATATATATATATATATATATATATATATATTTATTTATTCTATCTGAGTCAAAGATTGCGTATGTTTTATTCAGCTAAACAGGGTTCGAAATTCGTTGGGCTAAACTGCATGTCCAATACCCCGCCTGACTACAAGCTATCTTAATATACATATTACATGTTTTTATAATCTATCTCTACGGTCACAAAAAAATTGAATATACAAATCGTTTTTTTCTATTATTTATCAAGTTTATTACTTCAGTGCCTCAGACAAATAGTTGGTCACTGAAATACTGAATAATATGCCAATTACATATTAATTTTACTGTTGGTTAATTGAAGTGGCTTGCCTTTACTATTTATCTTTCTGTATCGAAATATGTCAGGATTACGGATTTTTAGCAAGACCACGGTTTTGTCCTCTTGGTAGCCTTTTGGCTACTTTTCCAAGTTTCTCAATAAATCTCTCCCATTCCCTCCCTGCTTCAAGTGTCAAAAATCACTTGCGTCTAATTAAACACGACCGTTCATACTACCATATAATCTTTTAACACGAGTGTCCATAATCACCCTTTTATTCTTCATACAACTTCAATCATTATTTCTTACAAATATGAGATCCCAGGAACACATGTACTTAATAAAACGACAACAAAGGGGTATATCCTTCCCATAACCAGTCAATAATATTATCTACCTGTATACCTCGCCCACCCGGGAGCGTCCAGGATCCCGGGCGGGGAAAAAAAAGGCTCCGTCCCCGCAGCTCGCCGGCCGGCCAAAGAATCGACCGCCAATCGGCCATTTTGAGTGTCGCCGATCGGCTACTCGTGTCGCCCGATATTCGAATGATCTTCTCTTATAACGATATTGGCCAAATATTCGACAAGTGATGCATCATGCGAGAGTACCAAAGAAGGTCGATTCAAACTTGTCATGTACTCTCAATAATCTCGGATCTTTCCTGTGATCTTCGTCAAATATCTATTAACACTTTATATCTTCTGTGTTAACCACGATATAACGTATGAAGATCCTGAAAGTGTCAATTTCAACTTGACGAATACCCCCCCCCCCTTTCTTTTCATGTTGCCAATATTCACCTGTCAGTGTGTCTTTGTAACTATCGATCACAATATTCCGTCATCTCGACCGATGTTCAGCCTCAACTCATCCAATATTCCTGTGATCTTCCCGTTCAACCAACCTGGCCAAATACTCCCCAACATCTGCATTATTTCACCTCAATAACAACCAAAATGCTGAACAAGATCGACACACACACCTTAAACTTTATTTCCAACTTGAAAAATTTTGTCATTTTTTCCTACTGCAAAACCTCGCCATACATCATACCAATATTTGTATCATGTGAGCTCGTTACTAACCACAAGTCGACTCATAACCTCAGTTCCTACCCACATTACCATCAACCATCCATCCCCTACAACCAAACTATGCCAATTACTTTCCCCAACACAGCCAACACCGCCAACCATTCGTTAATCTATGAATCAAATAAACTCATCAAACTATAATACTTGACCAGACAGACACAAATCTCTCAGTCTGATCCAACAAAGTCTCCGAGAAGTCTTCATTACTAACAGTTTTATGGAATGATTATATACCTTAATATGTCACCTCTCATAACACCATGCCAGTAGAATTGAATTAACGAGTTTTTAAGTAAACTCTACAAAACTAGAAACCATAAGGACTAGAAAGGAAACCATACTCGCTGGAAAAAAGAGAGTTGACAACCAGAAACCTGACCAAATATACAGACAATGTGCTCACTATTACTATGACATAAGAAAAAAAATAGATGTCAGGGCAACTAAGCATAGAAACCTTAGCAATAAGAAAACAAAACCCAGACCCGTTAAAAACACACTAGACTTGTCAAACAACATGGACACTTCAATTATCCCAGTACGGTATACCAAGACCTAGCACAACACACTACTGTATGTACAAGTTGTCACCTCACGAGTTCAAGAAAGTGTCAAGAGCTTCAGAACTTTTTCGTCAAAAGACCAACACATTTTTTTATTCCTGGGAGTAAAAGACTAATTATGACGCTAATTAACTCACACCTGTTGAGCGCTAAAACCCAGGTAAAACTAGTTCATTAAAAGCGACACTCCGTCCTATGCTCAACTCTGACGACTTATTTTCTAACCTATGTGTTCAAAGACGAACAATCTTAATCTAATCCAACATTTATTAAGTAGATAACCTCTATATAGTTCACTAGCTCCCTGAAATGTTTCTTCTATGCACCTCTTATGTACCTAATCACCTGCCACCTTCCATTAAAATCGGTCCAACCTTCTTAAGATATTTTCTTTTATCATTCACCTAAATCTATATCCCAAGACGTTTAACGTACACGAAAATAATCACTAGTTTCCTATGAGAGTAAGTGACCTGCCTGCCAAGCCTCATCAATATCGGTCATCTTGTGATATATTAAGGAAATCCGACATTTAATATGGACACTACGACAACCATCTTTCTCTCTTAACTCTCAATGACTTTAACATCACTCTTCTAAAACCAAACTGTGTCGTTCTAGGTGAGCATCTAAGACATTACCAACTTTCAAAAAAATCTGTAAACCCCTTCTTTTCACTGTTCATATACACAGAACTACAGCTCATAAAGTAAACACCCAGCAATATGAACATCACCCAATACAGTAGAATTCTGTCTCCACGTGTAGAAGAGTCTTGGTTAGAATGAATCGACTCCCTCGTTTCCAAATGTTGAAGCGTCTTATGTCCTCATTACTGTACCTCACTCCTACACGATCTCTACGGACACGCTACGACTAATACACCCTTGACAAGCACACTCCTTCAGACATGTGGCCATCACTTGCACAGTACTCCAAACATACACATTCCAGAACCTACTTTCTAGATGAATACCTCAAGACTTACTGGCGGTAGACGTTTATATAAGTCATGTGTATGGTGCCTTCACTGACACACCGGAAAATGCACAACTTGAAGTAAAAGTACAGTGGATAACATAAACCTTAAGTACAGTCAGCAAAAAAATGCTCTGCACCCCTTGGCCTGATGGACTCTGCAACGATCACTGACTGAGGCCATGTTTATTTGGTAAGGTTGGTATTTCTAGTTGAGCGATACATTGTATAACCAGTATGATGTATTTTCTATATCACATATAGTTAATACAGAGAAATTAACAGGAATCACCCGCGTAAATGAATGTTGTTCAGAATTCTTGGTCCGGTGTCATTGTATAACACCATAAAGGTGCAGAAAATTGTTTTGTTGACTGTACATCTAAAACATGTAAAGGCTGAATATTATTAACGTAAATATGTAACTACAACTTTCATATGTACGGTGGATATGCAAGTCCTGAATATTTACATCTTGGACATGTGGCACAGTATAAAATGAACATATCAATAAGTATACACCGGACAGATGTACGGTGAAGACAACCCCTACATATGTACTTCTTTCACAGGTACAGTACACACATGCCCTACAGCCCTGACCTCCTGGGACACACACATGCCCTGCAGCCCTGACCTCCTGGGGACACACACACATGCCCCAGCCCTGACCTCCTGGGACACACACATGCCCTGCAGCCCTGACCTGGAGGACACACACACATGCCCCAGCAGCCCAGACCTCCTGAGGGGGGGATCACATGCCCCACAGCCCTGTTCTGGGAGATACACACACATGCCCTACAGCCCTGAACCTGGGGGTACATGCACATGCCCTACAGCCCTGACCCACGGTGGGGGGCGACACACATGCCCCTACAGCCTGACCTCCTGGGAGATACACACATGACCTACAGCCCTGATCTCCTGGGGAGATACACATGCCCCATACAGCCCTGATCTCCTGGGACACGCACATGCCCTACAGCCCTGACCTCCTGGGACACACACACACACACATGCCCTACAGCCCTGACCTCCTGGGAGTATACACATGCCCCACAGCCCTGGGACCTCCTAGGAGACACACATGCCCCACAGCCCTGACCCCTGGGAGACACACACACATGCCCCACAGCCTGACCCTGTTGAGGACACACTCTGTTCCCACAGCCCTGATCTCCTGGGAGACACACATGCCCAGCAGCCCCTGATCTCCTGGGAGACACACACATGCCCTACAGCCCTGACCTCCCTGGGAGACACACACATGCCCCACAGCCCTGACCTGCTGGAGGACACACTTGCCCCACAGCCCACATCTCCTGAGGCACACACATGCCCTTGCACAGCCCTGGACCTCCTGGGGACACACACACACATGCTCCCACAGCCCTGGATCTCTCCTGGGAGACACATGTCTCTACAGCCCTGGACCTCCTAGGGAGACACACACACATGCCCCTACAGCCCTGACCTCCTGGGGAGACACACATGCCCCACAGCCCCTGACCCCTGCTGAGGACACACTTGCCCCACAGCCCTGATCTCCTGGGAGACACACACATGCCCTACAGCCCTGATCTCCTGGGAGACACACACATGCCCCACAGCCCCTGACCTCCTGGGACACACATGCCTGCAGCTTCCACCTCCTGGGAGACACACATGCCCTACAGCCCTGGACCTCCTGGGAGATGGCACACATGCCCCACAGCCCTGGACCTCCTGGGGATACACATGCCCGGCAGCCCTGACTCCCAGGAGACACACATGCCTACAGCCCTGACTCCCTGGGAGACACACACATGCCCTACAGCCCTGACCTCTGGGAGATGCACATGCCCCACAGCCCCGACCTGGGAGATACACACATGCCCCTACAGCCCTGACCTCCTGGGAGACACACATGCCCTACAGCCCTGACCTCCTGGGACACACACATGCCTCACAGCCCTGACCTCCTGGGACACACACACATGGCCTACAGCCCTGACCTCCCTGGGAGATACACATGCCCTCACAGCCCTGACTCCTGGGGACACACACATGCCCCACAGCCCTGACCTCCTGGAGATACACATGCCCTACAGCCCTGGGACCTCCTGGGAGACACACATGCCCTACAGCCCTGACCTCCTGGGAGATACACACATGCCCCAGCCCAGACCTCCTGAGGGGGGGATCACATGCCCTCACAGTCTGGACCTCCTGGGAGATACACATATGCCCCACAGCCCTGAACCTCAAAGTACATGGCACATGCCCTAGCAGCCTGGGACCCACGGGGGGCGACACACATGCCCCACAGCCCTGACCTCCTGGGAGATACACACATGACTCACAGCCCTCTGATCTCCTGGAGACACACATGCCCTACAGCCCTGATCTCCTGGGACACACACATGCCCTACAGCCCTGACCTCCTGGGACACACACACACATGCCCTACAGCCCTGACTCTGGGAGATACACATGCCCTACAGCCCTGACCTCCTAGGAGACACACACATGCCCCATAGCCCTGGGACCTCCTGGGAGACACACATGCCCCACAGCCCCTGACCCTGTTGCTGGGAGGACACACACTTCCTTGCTCCTACAGCCCTGATCTCCTGGGAGACACACATGCCCCACAGCCCCTGATCTCTGGGGAGACACACACATGCCCTACAGCCCTGACCCTCCTGGGAGACACACACATGCCCTACAGCCCTGACCCCTGCTGAGGACACACTCTGCCCTACAGCCCTGATCTCCTGGGAGACACACACATGCCCTACAGCCCTGACCTCCTGGGACACACACACACATGCCCCATAGCCCTGATCTCCTGGGAGACACATGCCCTACAGCCCCTGAGACCTTAGGAGACACACACATGCCCTACAGCCCCTGACCTCCTGGGAGACACACACATGCCCCTACAGCCCTGACCCCTGTTGGAGGACACACTTGCCCCACAGCCCCATCTCCTGGGGAGACACACATGCCCCACAGCCCCTGATCTCCTGGGAGACACACACATGCCCCACAGCCCTGACCTCCTGGGAGACACACACATGCCCCACAGCCCTGACCCTGTTGAGGACACACTTGCCCTACAGCCCTGGATCTCCTGGGGAAGACACACACATGCCCCACAGCCCTGGACCTCCTGGGGACACACACATGCCCCACAGCCCTGATTCCTGGGAGATACACACATGCCCTACAGCCCTGACCTCCTAGGAGACACACACATGCCCTACAGCCCCTGACCCCGGGAGACACACATGCCCTACAGCCCTGACCCTGCTGAGGACACACTTGCCCTACAGCCCTGATCTCCGGGGAGACACACATGCCCTACAGCCCTGATCTCCTGGGAGACACACATGCCCCACAGCCCTGACCTCCCAAAGGGACACACACATGCCCCACAGCCCTGACCTCCTGGGAGACACACATGCCCCACAGCCCTGACCTCCTGGGAGATACACATGCCCCACAAGGCCCCATCTCCTGGGACACATGCCTATACAGCCCTGACCTCCTGGGAGAGACACATGTCTCTAAGCAGCCTGACCTCCTGGGAGATACACATGCCCTACAGCCCTGACCTCCCGGGGAGACACACATGCCCCGGGCCAGCCCCTGACCTCCTGGGAGATACACACATCCTCACAGCCCTGACCTCCTGGGAGATACACACATGCCCCACAGCCCTGACCTCCTGGGACACACACACATGTCTTGCTGCCTTGACCTCCTGGGGGACACACACATGGCCCAGCCCTGACCTCCTGGGAGATGCAAGTTCACAGCCCTGGACTCCTGGGGGACACACATGCCCCACAGCCTCTGACACCTCCTGGGAGATACACATGCCCTCATACAGTCCTGACCTCCTGGCTACACATGCCCCAGCCCCTGACCTCCTGGGAGATACATGCCCTACAGCCCTGACCTGGGGACACACACACACATGCCCTACAGCCCCTGACCTCCTGGGAG
>NW_024718094.1:2023238-2050962 GCF_018991925.1 Homarus americanus
GCCGATGATTCTACTCTTCACTCTTCCTCACATTTTCCCCTTCCTCCTAATTCTCAAACTAGATCTGTTTCTAGAACTGATATCATTACTTCTATCAACGCGGATCTGTGCAGCATCTCTGAATGGGGAGATACAAACTTGGTTAAGTTCAATAGTAACAAAACTCAATATTTACCAATTACACTTTGTAAATTAGACGATCTCCCACCAATTACATTTCAGGACGCTATCATCCCCCCAAATTCTGAAATAAATATGTTAGGCCTCACCATTTCCTCCAATATGTCCTGGAAATCACACATCCTTAGTATAACTAAAGCTGCCTCCCGAAAGTTGGGAATGCTGTACAGATGTCGCAGCTACTTCACTCCTGAGCAGTTGCTCCAAGTATATAAGGGATTCATTCGTCCTAACTTGGAGTACTGCTGTAATATCTGGGGTGGCTCTTCTTCTGTCCAACTATTAGATAGGGTGGAATCAAAGGTATTTCGTCTTATTGACTCTCCTCCTTTAACCGACAATCTCTCTCCCCTTTCTCTTCCCCGCAATGTTGCTTCACTCTCTCTCTTTTACAGGTACTTTAACGGGCAATGTTCAGGGGATTTGGCATCCTGTGTACCGCCGGTAAGGCCGTGGGTTCGTAACACGTCTTGCCCGCGGTGCCCACTATTTCTCTGTGGATATCGGTCACACGAGAATAGCCCGTTATAGTACCTCCTTCTTTCCTCACACAGCCAAACTGTGGAATGCTTTGCCTTCTGTGTTTCCATACTCTTACAATCTGTCACTTTAAATATCTGGTTTTCCGGCATCTTCGTGGTGTAGATTAATACAGTATAACCTTTTTTTCTATATTTTCAATTTCTTTCCGTTCTTTTTCGCCCCCCAGGCTCCGTTGTGGGTCGTTTGACCTGTGCCCGGGTTGGCTAATTCCCGTAAAAAAAAAAAAATAAAAAAATAAAAAATAATGGTCCTACATGAATAAATCGGGTTACTAATCACTTCTCGACTAGTATTTGGTGTCACAAAAACTTACTTTCATCTTAGTTAATAGATCGCGTGCATGTACCTTAAAAGAAATTGCACCAGAAGAACCTTAAGAATTATAGATATATAATTATTGGACTTTTCACCATATAATCTGAAAAATTATAAAACGATAAATAGATCTAGACCTCAAACCTTACAAATTATAAACGGATTTAACACCATATAAACCGCTAAGCTTATACACTAAGATTTAACACCATATATACCACTAAACTTATACACTAGGATTGAACACCATATAAACCACTAAACTTATACACTAGGATTTAACACCATATAAACCACTAAACTTATACACTAGGATTTAACACCATATAAACCACTAAACTTATACACCAGGATTTAACACCATATAAACCACTAAACTTATACACTAGGATTTAACACCATATAAACCACTAAACTTATACACTAGGATTTAACACCATATAAACCATTAAAGTTATACACTAGGATTTAACACCATATAAACCACTAAACTTATACACTAGGATTTAACACCATATAAACCGTTAACCGTATACACGTGGATTTAACACCATATAAACCGTTAAACTTATACACTAAGATTTAACACCATATAAACCATTAAACTTATACACTAGGATTTAACACCATATATACCGTTAGAATTTACACTAGGATTTAACACCATATAAACCGTTAACCTTATACACTTGGATTTAACACCATATAAACCGTTACTTATACACTAGGATTTAACACCATATAAACCGTTAGATTTTACACTAGGATTTAACACCATATAAACCGTTAACCGTATACACTTGGATTTAACACCATATAAACCGTTACTTATACACTAGGATTTAACACCATATAAACCGTTAAACTTATACACTAGGATTTAACACCATATAAACTGTTAAACTTATACACTAGGATTTAACACCATATATACCGTTAGACTTTACTCTAGGATTTAACACCACATAAACCGTTAACCTTATACACTAGGATTTAACACCATACGAACCATTAAACTTATACACTAAGATTCAACACCATATCAAATGTTAAACTTATGTAATAAGATTTAATACCATTAAAACCTTCAGAAAAAATCTTAAAACTATTAACAACAACAAAGTAACACGACGCAAAACTCAAGAATTACAAACATATTTATCACAATATTGTATAGAAAAATATTAACATTACACAAACCTCAATTTTTCGATACCTAACAATTAAAGCATAAGTATTATATGTATGGGGGAAGGACTAAAAATAAAACATCTTGTACATGTTAAATTTGTCCAAATATAAATCACTGGCGGGTTGACAAAAAGTTAACCTCTCGGCAGTCTTCGAACACCGTAATCACTGTCTAAGAAACACGAAGAAGACTCAGGAACCAAACTTGAAGGGAATCCGTAGTATCTAAATCACTCCAACTACCCCTGAGTGAGTGGCTTTATATTTTTATTTATTATTATTATTATTATTTTTCTTTTTTTTGGTGGGGGGGGGGAGGGGGGGTTAGGTAAATTGTGAGATAACTATAAACCACTTGCAAAATATATTCCTCTACCCAAGTGAAAACACTGAAGCAGAAACAGACAGACAGACAGGAAGGCATAGGTAAATACTTAACACCCCTTAACGATGACAGTGGGAGGGATAAAAGTAAACTAATGTTGGATGTAGACGTAACGATGACAACTTTCTTCCTTCATGTGACCTTTGACCCTTAAAAGTCAATGGAGTTCATAAACTAGAATAAGGATAGAGATGAGAGGTGTGGTGTGTGTTAGGACAAAGCAGCTTCAAGGTCATCCCAAGATCATCACATTCCACTAAATTCCCCCTTTTCCTTCTCATTTATCATATTTTCCTTCACTTATTATCCTCTCTATACCAGCTTACATATTTTCACTCTTATATTCAATTAAGTATAAATATTTTATTTTAACTTTATTTTCGAAACATTACCAGAAAAAAAAATAGTAATAAATTATAATAGAATAAAATCCAAGTGGTAGTGTAGCTGTTGGTCTGGTGTCGGTGGCAGTGGACCCAGACCCCTTGCTAATGTTTTATTGATGGTTGGCCCACTTAATAATGCTGCCCTCCACATTAGCCCTGACCCCGCCCGCCACCTGACAAAATGGGCTATTTCTGGAGCGCCTTCGGTAAATACGCTGAATGCTTGATGTGTTTGGTAGTGTTGGTGATGTTGAATGTTTTAGGTGATGAATGTTTGATGTGCTGGTCCTGGTGATGGTGGTGATGAATGTTTGATGTTGTGGTCTTGGTGATGATGATGAATGTTTGATGTGGTAGTGTTGATGATGGTGATGTTGAGTATCCGATGTGGTGTTGAATGTTTGATGTGGTTTAGAGAGAGAAACCTACCTCAAGACTCTGCCCTGACCACCAAACTGATCATTACTTATTGACAATCATTTTATCACCAAGAGAAACCTATTCTTAACCACTTAAATCAAACTAACACACACACACACACACTTTTTTAACCATTTAAAAAACTCCCTCTCCCCCTTTTACCACCTAAAGAAACGACATTGACCGCCTCACTACGGCTGCAACAAGAACTTAATGAGCATCACTTTTAACCACCCCGAGAAACCTACTTTTAATGGGAATGGGACAACTGGCCGCCGCCATCTGGCCGCAGCCCAACTGGCCGCGGGAAACTCGCCGCGGCCGACTGGCCGCCGCGGACTGGGGGTAAACTGCAAACGCCTATTTAGGTTAGGTTAGGTTAGGTTAGGTTAGGTTAGGTTAGGTTAGGTTTGGTTAGGTTAGGTTGTCAACAAAAAGTTCCATATGGCGGCCAGTCGGCCGCGGCGAGTTTCCCGCGGCCATTTGGGCTGCGACCAGATGGCGGCGGCCAGTTGTCCTAGACCCACTTTTAATTAACCACCTAAGGAATCCCTTCATAACCATCTAAAACACCTAATTTTTTTACGACTTCGAGATCCCCCTTCTAACCACTTAAACAACCCACTGTAACCACCTCAATAACCTACAGTGACCACCTCAATAACCTACTGTGACCACCACCACAAAAAAAAAAATTATACCGGAAACCAAACACGACGCCAAAACACAAGTGACAACGATCAGGCTGGAAGCAAGCCACGCAGCCCATCCACCCGGGCCGTGATAAGACTCAACCCCACAAATTGGTAAACACGAGGGCTTTCAGAGCACCGCATGAGCCGACTTTGTCTTCACCTCGGCGTCCACCACGACTCGCTGGGTATCGTAATGGGAATAACCGAAGGCACAAGATGAGTTCCTTTTCAGGGGACAGTAAAGTGAGAGCGAGTATTTTTTTTTTTTTTTGGCTGCAAAGATTCGTAAACTGTAGAAAGATTACGATAATGTGTGTATCTGACTTGTCTATTTTTTATCCTTTTATCACGTTTATTTTTTAAATGGATAGTTGGTTATATGGAAGGATGGATGATTAGATAGATAGATAAAGACAGTTCGAGACCATACGAGGACGAATTCGAGACCACAAGCGGACGAGTTCCAGATCACACGAGGACGCAAGATATCATAAACCCATTCGAGATCAAGTTCGAGACCACACGAAGACAAATTCGAGACCAAAAGCCAATTTAATTTTCAACACCAAGTTCGAAGCTATACGAAGAACGCAGGAGACCGTAAACTCACATGTGAAAAAAATAAGGCTCGAGGACAGACGAGACCTTAAACTATGTACAGGAGGAACGAGGCAGTAACGTATACGAGGACACGTTATAGAGACCACACGAGGACGTTCAAGGTCATAAACTCATATGAGGACGACGACCACTATCTTACACGAGAACGATCGAGGACACATTCGAGACAATAAACCTAGGAATAAACTAACTCTTAAAGACCTACCATGAGTGAGTGGATGAACTAATGAGAGGATCTTCCAACCACACGCCTCCTACCTGCTCCTCCTTAGATATCCATAACCCAAGCTCTCGGCACTAACGCAGCTCATTAAACATAACTTGGGTCACCATTGTAATGAGTAAATACAAAAAGAATGCTTAGTTTTTTCCCCACTGATTAAAGTTCCTAATACAGGTTTTTAAATCCGGTTTTCAGGAGCTCTGGGATTTCTATTGTTTTTGTTCGTTTAAAGGTAAGAGATGAATCCGTATAAGCGTTTTAAAGCAGATGTATTTTAGGGTTTTATTTGGGGTTTTTTGTTATAATGTTTTATATAACAATCGTATTTAGTGGTTTATAATCCCGTATCCCAAGGTTTTATTTCATAGTTTTTTTTTTAAGCGGACTTGTTTACACTTCCGAACGTGTTGGTTTTAAATCACGAGTTAAGATTTCCTTTCACCGGTGTTGTAAATTGTGTATTTTACATGTCATAATTACTTATCTCAGGTGACATGTTTCTCACCCACGTGTTGACATCTCCGGTGTTAGCACTCATGTGTTTATGCCACAGGTGTCGTGACTTTCATCCCACGTGTTTACATCACACGTGTTATGACATGAAGTGTTATGAAATGAAGTTTTTTAATTCCCCTCCAAAGGTGTTATGACTACAAGTTTGTTTATATCGCAGGTGTTTCGACCCATGTGTTTTTTACATCACAGGTGTTATGAATTATATGTTTATCACAGGTGTCGTGATGCACACGTCACATGTTTACATAAGAGGTGTTACGGTGCAGAGTTTTTTTCCCAACATCACAGGTGCTACGATTCCCAGCCGCAGATGTTTATATTAGAGGGTGTTATGAAGCCGTACGCGGCGGTGTTTTAATTCCGGGGTTGGGAGTCGGCGGAGGTGGGCGAAGAATGAATGCGAGGCAGGAATATGTAGTGCCGGTGGTTGGTGTCAGTCAAGCTGCCAGGCGTGAGCACCAGAACAATGGGCCTTAACGTGGTGGGGGGTGATGGTGGTAGTAGAGGGTGATGGAGGGAAGGTAGGTGAGGTGAGTTGTATCAAACACCATTTTACTCTTGTGCTCATAACAATACAATTCTTTTTTTTTACTGTGGTTTTTATTTTGTTTTTGTCCTTTGCACCAATTACTGTATATGGTTTTTCTAATGCAACACTACTGTGGTCAGCTGAAATAACGACCCACAACGTGACGCTGGCGGAACAATGGGTGGCCGTCCAATTCATTAAACTGCAGTTCATTATTGTGATAAGTTCAGTACCTGTGTGTATGCGGATTATATACAGGTACATAAATACATTCTATTGTATACATGTTACAGTATACTTTATACTGTCCACACTCAATATACTGTTTGGATTTAAAAAACGCACGCGCACGCGTGCAGACGCACACACCATAAGTGAGGACTAACAATGAAACTCGCTATTATTCTGGTCTCAAATTAACCCTTGTCTGCTGGCCATGATATATAATGAGAACGTGGCGAGGTGCGCACATTTTCGACTTAAGAAAATTGCCACTGCGGTCAACTTTATTGCCCAAAATACAGGTTTTAAAATGAAGCACAGACGCTAAATGGAACTTAACACGACAAGATCAACCGGAACTTTCTTGTTTTGCTATTGAGCGTCACATTACATATATATATATATATATATATATATATATATATATATATATATATATATATATATATATATATATATATATATATATATATATATATATATATGACTTTCTGAGTAGCGGTAGTAGTAGTAGCAGTGTAACTGTGGTAATGTCTGCATATTTTTACCCCGTAGTTATAGAACACAGGATATAATGGACAGACTATATTAACCTTTAAAGCCTCATGCGTCAGGGTGCCACATAAACCTACTTTCATATTTACACATTTAATTATTTATTTAAAACACACACACACACACACACACACACACACACACACACACACACACACACACACACACACACACACACACACACACACACACACACACACGATAAAAAAACACAAGCCAGTCTCACAATTAAACGCTCGTGGCTGGCAGGCTGGTAAAGGTGCCTTCAGCTGACCTGACTGACACCCGGCCAGGATACAGACAGACAGACACCAGCCGACGACAGCCCCCTCCCAAACACCAATTACCAAACTCCCTCCCCCTCCAAAAATAAAAATAATCATCATCTTCCTCAATACAACTCCATAGGCATAGACAAATAAAAAGAAGTGAAATAATATAAAACAGGATCTTGTATATACAGGTATGAGGATGTAACAGGTTAATTAAGGGGTGGTAAACAATGGTAACGAAGTCAAGAGCGAGGTGTTTCGGACGAGGCCAGGCAACCGGATGACTGGTCTCGGATGTCAACCAGAGCCAGGCAAACAGCTTGACTCTCTCTCTCTCTCTCTCTCTCTCTCTCTCCCAACAATCCTCCTCGTGTCTCTCTCTCTCTTCCCTCCTTTTCCTTCCCCATCTATCTCTTTCCCCCTCCTCTCCTTCCTTCCCACTATTCCTCCACATTTTAATCTGTATCTCTCTTTATCTCTCAATATTCCTCATTATCTCTCCCCCTCTCTCTCTCTCTTTCCCTCCCTCCCCCCTTCTCCCGCCAGATGGAAGAACACCATCACCTGTAAACAAACAAACCAGGTACAGTCATCGCTCTCCACCACAAAGAGGAGAAAAGACACATTATATAACAATCAGTCAACAAGAGGGAAGGAGGGGAGAGAGAGGGAGAGGAGGGAGGAGGGAGGAGAGGAGGAGGAGGGAGGGAGGGAGAGAGGGGAGGGAGAGGGGGAGGGAGGGAGAGGGGAGGAGAGAGGGAGAGAGAGAGAGAGGGAGAGAGGGAGGGAGAGAGAGAGGGAGAGGGGAGGGAGGGAGAGGGGAGGGAGGGAGGGAGGGACAGGGAGGGAGGGAGGGAGACAGGGAGGGAGGGAGGGAGACAGGGAGGGAGGGAGGGAGACAGGGAGGGAGGGAAGGAGGAGAGTACAGAACAGAAGAGATGAGAAGAAGAGGGAAGACAAATGAGAGAAGAGGAGAAAGAAGATACAACGTGGTACAAGAAGAAACGGATAAAAAAAACAAATAAAACAAGAGACGTTGATAAAACAAAGAGCTAACACAAAAGGAGAAACAAGGTGAAGAAAAAAAAGAACGGAATTTGCAGTAAACAATGAAGAAATGACAAAAACAAAAGCAAAGCGGACGGTGAATAATAAGAGACCTCCGCGACACAAGGGCACAAGAGACCCTTTTCTCCAAATTGTCCGAGTGAGTTTGTCAGTCTTAAGAGCTTAATGACGCACACTCGTCAAAAATAAATATTCATCTCTTTCAAAACTTCAGCCATATATATACACCTATGCTCACAGATAAGAATTACGTATACACCACAAATTATTGCTTGGAACATTGACCTACTTACGTTTGTTTATCCTGGATACAGATTACCTGTGGTCCGACAAATTTGGGTTAAAAACACACGTTAGAAATTACAACCTAAGCTTACTGAAACAATACATAAAAACACAGGGTATGCTTCTAGGGCTATGACACACACACACACGTCAAAACATCCACACAGTTACTATAGTTGTGCCGTAGGGTAGGTTAGGTTAGGTTAGGTTAGGTTAAGTTCGGTTAGGTTAAGTTCGGTTCGGTTAGGTTGAAACGATTTGCTTCCCTCTGTGTTCTTCAGTATAAACAAGTAAACAAATAGATGAATAAACATATATACTCGAAACGAAAGAAGGACAAAGCCACAGAAAGACGTAGATAACGATTGAATGAAAACGTGTGATGAAAGAAAGGGAAGTGATTGGATAACGAGGACAAAGGAGAACGAAGGATTGAAACACGAGCGAAGGAGGAGAACAGTGACATGATGAGACAGTGACGAGGAGGAGGAGAGGGAGGTGGTGGCGTAGAAGGGGAGGAGGAGGAGTAGAAGGGGAGGAGGAGGAGTAGAAGGGGAGGAGGAGGAGTAGAAGGGGAGGAGGAGGAGTAGAAGGGGAGGAGGAGCAGTAGAGGGGGAGGAGGACGAGTAGATGGCTAGTAGAGACAGGAAGGACGAGGAGGAGTAGAGAGAAGGAAGAGGAAGAGTAGAGAGGAGGAAGAGTAGGAGTAGAGAGGAAGAAGAGTAGGAGTAGAGAGGAGGAAGAGTAGGAGTAGAGGGAGGAGAAAAAAGAAGGAAAGAAAGAAAGAAAGAATCAGGGAATAAAGACTGACTGAGAGGAAAGAAAACAAAGGCAAAAAAAAAAAGATAATGAAGGCCGGCAAAAGTAAACCGCAAGTTGACATAAAAAAAATAAAAGTGACCACTGACCATCTTCACCCTTGACCTTTGACCCAACACACGAATGAAAAAAAAATTAAATAAATTAAGCGCGTCCCAGGGATAACGCGAGTCAACCTAATGTAGAAATATATGAGATACTCACTCGAAACATTTTCAAGAGAACTAAAAAATATTAAAAATAAATAAATAAATAAAAAATAAAAAACCTGTTACATTAAAAAAAAAATTCTTCTCTGATATATTGGCCTTAATAGTTAACGAGTGTGATGTTCTGACTTGAGATCTGATTGGCTAAGAGTGATCCATGACCTGTGATCTGATTGGCTAAGAGAGTTTTCCATGACCTGTGATCGACTGGCTGAGTGATCATGACTTTTGATCTAATTGGCTACGAGAATGATCGTGACCTGACTCCACAACTTACACAAACACTACACAAATCTCACAAACACGACACAAATACGACACGACACAAACACGACAACACCGACACAAACACGACACGACACAAACACGACACGACACAAACACGACACGACACAAACACGGCATAACTCACACGACACGACCCAAACACAACAACCACGACACAACACAACCACGACACAACTCAACCACGACACAACACAACCACGACACAACACAACCACGACACAACTCACACGACACAACACAAACACGGGAGAAATAACGGGGGAAAAAAAAACACCAAAGCAGGGACGCCAACTAAAGCAAATAAGAGAGACAGAGAGGAAGGTAGAGGAGTTAATGAAATTACGAAATCAGAGAATAACAAGTTTGAGAAGTGGAGAGTCGAGGCCCAAGTGCTGGCAAAACTCACGAAAACACTGAATAATGTAGGGCAGGGGTTCTCAACCAGGGGGGAATTCCCCCCAGGGGTGGAATTCAGGTTTTCAGGGGGGGAAACTGATTCGGGAGCAAGAGATATGTTCGATGAGAAATCAATCACAGAATTTTGGCCCTTGATGTGCGATTCCTACCCAAAAGTGGCAGAAAGAGCTATCCGTGCATTGCTTCCGTTTGTGTCGACATATCTTTGTGAGTCAGGCTTTTCAACTCTGTTGCAAATTAAAACGAAGCAACGTAGTAGATTAGAGGTAGAAAATGACCTGCGTTGTGCCCTTTCAAGCACTCCTCCGATCCCAGAATTGGCGAAGAACAATCACAGGTTTCTCATTGACTGTAATCTTCATCTGAATAAAATTAATTACAAATTTACAATATCCTGGTTTTCTATTGAACTTTTTGTTTATTGCATTATGCTTCAGTTTGGTCTGTTAAGTAATTCATTATAAATAAAAAAAAAACTATTTTACTTTTATTCAAGTTTTATAAATCCATCAACATTTTCAATTGGCATTTAATTTGTAAAACTCCACTATAAAAATAATCCATGTAAAATTGTAAATGTATATGTACTAATATGGAAAAAATAAAGGATTTTCAGTATTATATGCATATTATTTGGAATGCACTTTTTGAGGCAGACAATCTTGGAAAGGAGGGGGGAATGACATTCTGACATATGGTGAAAGGGATGCATGGGGCAAACAAGGTTGAGAACCACTGATGTAGGGGGTCAGACTCTCCCACCTCTTCTCCCCCATCCATCATCCCTCCACACACACCCTCCCTCCTCAATCCACCATCTTACTCCCCCCTTATCCACCCTCCATCCACACCTCACACTTCCTTCCTCCAATACACCTTTATGTGGAGGTTATGACAAGGGTGGAGGAAGTGGAGAGCTGTGGTGGCAGTGGTGATAGGTAGAGGTGGGAGTGAGGGGAGGAGAGTGGAGTGAGGGGAGGGCGGGAGTGAGGCGAGGGCGGCGGTGGGAGTGAAGGGAGGGTGGTGGTGGTGAGGGGAAGGTGGTGGTGGTGGGTGGAAGTGAGGGGAGGGCTGTGGTGGGAGTGAGGAGGAGGAGGAAGAGGATTGTGGTAGGAAGGAGGGCGGTGTGGTGATAGGTAGGGAGGAAAGGGAGGGTGACAGGAGAGGGAAGGGAGACACGGGAGGGAGAGAGAGGGAGGTAGGTAGGAATGGAGAGCGAATGAGGAGGCATGGGAGGGTGATAAAATGGAAGGGAGGAGGGAAAGAGGAAGAGAGCGGAGGAAGAAGGGAGAATGGAGAGATGGGAGGTAGGGAAGAGGGAGGGCGGAGGCAGGGTAGGGTGGTAGGGGTCGGAGAAAGAATAGGAATCATGAAGAGTGGGAAGGGAGAATGGGAAAGGAAAGAGAAGGGAACTGCAGAAAACAGGCTTCGTCGACCACTACAGCTATGACGTATGCGTGTGTGTGTGTGTGTGTGTGTGTATGTGTGTTGTTACGAACCACGCCACCAATTGTCATGATCTACCTACCCAGCACTACGAACCACGCCATCTATTGTCCTGATCTACCTACCCAGCACCACGAGCAACGCCATCTAGGGACGAAACCCGAGTATGACTACTCTTGGTTACCACTCCGGGGTTTCCCTTCTCCATATCCTGGTTGCTGCGTCACCTCCTCAAAGTCTTCTTCGTCAGCTCCAGTTCGAGGAGAGGGCAGTTCACTCTGGGAAGTGACCACAGGATCACCTATCCTGGAAACCTACGGCACAGTGACTACCTACCGTCTTCTACAATACTCAGCCTTACTCGTCAGCCATCTCAGCTCCGCACTTAAGTATTTGTAATCTTATATTGCCTCCCCCACGTCCTCCTTGCTTCAAAATTGTTGTGTTGTATAAATATGTATATACTGTTAATGTTTAGGTTAAGTATGGTTAAGGGTAAATTATAGAAAGCTGAATATTTTGTTAAGGAATTTATGGTACTTTATTATACACAACACAAACTTGCATCCTTTGTCTACCCTTTTATAGTCCGATTGTCTTTGTTTTTTTGTTGTTGTTGCCTGTTGGGATCTGGGTAGACTTTTAACTATATTCTAAATTCCCAACTCGTAACAAATGGCGACCGTGACAGGATACGACCTTAAGTACCATATTCCTTCCTCCCTTGTAACTCCTTGTTAATTATTCCTCCCAGTCACTTCTGTTCACAATTGTTTTACAGTGGTTTAAAATTTCCTTCATATGTGTGTGCATATATTGGTATTATCGTACAGTAAGAGTGACAGTTGTAGGATATTAGGTTCCAAGTGTCATAAGGCTTACCTGTTATTACACGTGGCAGTCGTGTAGTAAGTCTTATCGAGTGTAGGGAAGAATCCGGATCTGTTTAATGCCGTACCCTAACTCCAGAGTAGGCTGTTCCATAGTCACTAGTTTAGGGTGAAGTGATATCTTGGGACGCCCCGCTCTACCAGGACCCCATAATTATAAAGCCTCAAATATTTTTCTTCTCATTATCTCATTCGGGGTCAATAATCAAGTAACTCAAGGGTTGTTAATCCGGATCATTATATTATGCCGTAATACGCCCTTCCTGTTTACTCAAGGGTTGTTAATCCGGATCTTTATATAAATGCCGTAATACGCCCTTCCTGTTTCAAGTGTCTCAGGGTTGTTAATCCGGATCTTTATATTAATGCCGTAATACTCCCTTCCTGTTTCAAGTATCTCAGGGTTGTTAATCCGGATCTTTATATAAATGCCGTAATACGCCCTTCCTGTTTCATGTATCTAAGGGTTGTTAATCCGGATCTTTATATTAATGCCGTAATACGCCCTTCCTCTTTCAAGTCTCTTATCCTTATTTAAGGATCTTATCAGAAGAACAATATTCATAAGTGTAATTTCCCTAGGTATAACTTGGTTAGTTTCCGGGACTTTCTGGTTATCCACTGCCGTGATATTTTCTAGGGTAATCCACTTATCTTTTGACCATTAGTTAGTTTATCCTAGTTTTCTTAACAATGGCCACCTCAGGTTTTGATCTCCAGGATTTTATTGAAAATCCTTCCGTAGCTACATTACGTGTAAATATCCTTAAGAAAGAATGGAAAGAAATAGCCAACTATTACAATATCCCATTTTCACAGCAACTGACTAAGGAAATGTTAAAAAATCATGTAATTGAAATGTTGGTTCAACAAGAAGTTTTAAAAGAATCCGATGTCGACCGATTAACGCCCATGTCCAAGAAACTTCAACCACTATCCACCACCCCTCCTCACTCAGAAGTTGCCTCAGGTCTGGCTAGCCCTCAAGAAAAACCACAAAGAGTAGACACCTTAGAACTAGAACGAGCTAGGTTTGAGTTCCAAATCAAAATGAAAGAACTCGAGTTGGAACAGACCAAGTTGGAGCAGGCGGAAAAGTTGGAACAGGCGGAAAAGTTGGAACAGGCCAAGTTGGAGCAGGAGGAAAAGTTGGAACAGGCCAAGTTGGAGCATGAGGAAAAGTTGGAACAGGCCAAGTTGGAGCATGAGGAAAAGTTGGAACAAGCCAAGTTGGAACAGGCCAAGTTGGAGCATGAGGGAATGTTGGAACAGGCCAAGTAGGAGCAAAAGTTGGAGCATGAGGGAAGGTCGGAACAGGCCAAGTTGGAGCAGGAGGTTAGACTGAAGGAACTGCAGGTGAGAGAAATAGAAGTCACCTTAACATCGGAGTTTAAATCAAAAGAAGTGGCATTAAAAGAGAAACAAGCTGCTTTTAACCCTGCTAATGCTTCTTCCCTTGTTCCCGGGTTTGATGAATCCGATATGGACGGGTCATTTAGGACTTTTGAGAAAATAGCCGGGATGAATGAGTGGCCTAAGACCAGTGGGTGTCGGTGTTAGTTCCTAAATTATGTGGTAAGGCTCGTAGAGTTTATAACTGTTTAGACCAGACTGATGACTATGATAACGTAAAAAAGAATATCCTCACCTCTTATGCTATCACGCCAGATGCATACCGGCAGAAATTTCGTAAACTAACCAAACCATTTTCACACACCTTTGTTGAGTTTGCTCAAGAAAAGCTTAGGCTTTTTAAGAAGTGGTTAGAAGCTACAGAGACCTCCACATTTCAGGATTTGTTAAATTTGTAGTCCTGGAGGAGTGGAAGAGCAAGATACCATTTCACATCTTGAAGCATGTGGAGGAGCGTGGAGAGGTTAATTTAGGGCGTGTGGCTGAGCTGGCTGATGCATACGCCTTGCTGGTGGAGTCACTGGGCAGTAGAGAACGTGGTACTTCCCGACATGTTAGGTCCTCCTCTGATGATAACCTTGGGGGCGTGAGTGGTAGGTCGAAAGGTCCCACACCTACCCCCCCTGATGCAACCAAGTTTACTTGTTCTTACTGTAAAAACCCAGGCCATACGATCCAGACTTGTAAACACCCAAAGTGTCGAATTGCTAAAAGTAGTTCCCTGGATCCCAAATCCAAACCAATAGCAACCACCAATGTGGAAAGGCCCCATCAGGATCTATTCTCTTCATTCACCTATGAGGGAAAAATTTCAATCATAGAGGAGTCTCGTTCTTTCCCTATTCGTATACTACGTGATACGGGCGCAGCACAATCTATCCTCCTGTTTAACGTCATTCCTGATATATCTACCGCATTTACTAACGAGAGTGTTCTAATTTCAGATCTCTCATCCCATTCTTCCTATCCCTTAGCTAAAGTGCACCTCCAATGTCCCTTGATTACTGAAGAAGTGCAAATAGCCATTACGAAAGATCCAATGCCTGTCAACTCCACCACTGACCTTGAAGAAACTATTCCTCACCTTTTCCCATCTTGTGCTGTCACCCGGTCACAGAGTGTGCGAAATGGGTCCACCTCCAATATCTTCCTACCCACAGAAGATCTGTACAATAAGACCATTAGTAAGGATGAGCTCATTAAAGCCCAACAATCTGATTCATCTTTGAATATGAAAGACCTCATTGTGGACCATTGTACATCTTCGGCTTACCACCCACAATTCCAAGGTTGCTTGGAACGGTTCCATGAAAACTTTCAAATCAATGCTAATAAACTATCTCCCCTCAACTATATTGTCCATACTCCTGATCGCAGAAAAGATTCACAACTTGTTCACATTAATCTCATGAAACTTTACCATTCCAGGCAGTCAGAGGAAGACATCCCAGAGGCTGTAAGCCTACCTGTATTGCATACGGTTTTGTCAGGGCCGGAGCCGGAGACAGATGACATGGATCTATTGGAAAATTTAGACTTCCCTCTACCTAAAGAAAACCCTGCTAACAGTCACATACTCAACAACTTGGATGAGTATTTTCTGTTCTGAATCCATCTCAAGCAAAAGATCTCACTAAGTTATTAACATTTCCTAAAGTCACGTCAGACCTCCCAGGGTTTTGCAATATACTTAAACATGATATTAAGCTAATCTCAGACTATGTACAACCCATTAGGCAATCAGTATATCGACTAAATCCACAAAAAAGAGAAATTATGGAAAAGGAGGTAGATTTTTTGTTAAAACATAACTTAGCTGAGCCTAGTACCTCCCCCTGGGCTTCACCTTGCCTTCTCATTCCAAAACCTGACAGCACCTTTCGTTTCTGTACCGATTATCGTAAAGTGAACCAGGTCACTGTCTCAGACTCCTACCCTTTACCTTTGATTGAAGATATAATAGACCGCATAGGCTGTACCAAATTTATATCTACCGTGGACCTGTTGAAAGGATATTATCAAGTGGGACTCACGGATAGGGCAAAAATAATCTCAGCATTTATAACTCCATTTTGGCTTTTTCAATATTTGGTTATGGCGTTTGGCTTTTTTAATGCTCCGGCCACATTCCAGAGGGCCATCAATTACCTAATTCAGGACCTAGGTGGGACGTTCGCCTACCTGGATGACCTGGTGGTGGTGTCGGACGGCTGGGACGAAGATCTGGTGCGTTTGGAGATACTGTTCTCACGACTGCAAGAGACTGGATTCACCATAAACCTGGCTAAATCTGCTTTTGGCCGGGCCTCAGTGACTTACCTGGGACATATCGTTGGGCATGGTATGGTGAGACCCAAGGACGCAAACGTTAAAGCCATCTTGTCCTTTCCCACTTCAAGGACGAGGAAGGAACTCATGCGCTTCCTGGGGATGTGCGGCTACTACCGTCGGTTCTGCAGTAACTTCTCCAGCGTGGCCGGACCCCTCACAGACCTTACCAGTTCTGCGGTCCCTTACATCTGGAACCAGAGGTGCGACCAGTCTTTCCACCGCCTCAACGCCTTCCTTGCCTCCAAATCTGTAGTCCACCCCCCTGACTACACCTTGCCCTTCCATCTGCAAATCGACGCTAGCGGTGTCGGAGTGGGGGCTGTGCTCCTACAACCCGACCCAACCACTGATGTCCTTCACCCTGTGGCATACTACTCCGCCAAGTTGAAAAAACATCAGACCAACTACTACACCATAGAGAAGGAGGCCCTGGCTCTGGTGTTGGCAATAAAGAAGTTTGAATGTTACCTCCATTCTTGCTTACAAACAACCCTAGTCTTCACCGACCATAACCCACTCATGTTCATCCAAACCAACAAGACCTCCAACCAGCGAATCCTCGGCTGGGCTCTCCTCACCCAGCCCTATATTCTACAAGTCCGGCACATAAAGGGGGTGGACAACCTGATTGCGGACTCCTTATCCCGAGCTCCAGTGGAAATGCAGCAGCTACTCTCCAGACGCACCAGGTGATCACCTCCTTCGCTCCCGCGCTACGGAGGTCTTTGGAGAGGGGGGTGGCCTGTTGGGATCTGGGTAGACTTTTAACTATATTCTAAATCCCCAACTCGTAACAGTGTATATGTGTGTATTACTCGTCACTTATACAAAATATACATCAGCCCAATCAGTTATAATCAATGGAGGTCACCAATGTATTGTAGAGTACTCTCTCTCTCTCTCTCTCTCTCTCTCTCTCTACACACATACGAACACACACACACTATAGTCAAACACTTTAAACATACACAGTACATACACATGCATTCACACAAACACAAATCTTACACACACACACACACACACACATACACTTTAAACACATCTATATATAACCCCATGTATAATGAAAATACAACCGCCTTTATACATTTTACTCCCATAATTACATCGTGGCATAACTAAGACCGTAAAATACGCGGTGAAAATGAAAATAATAAGAGGAAGAGGGAAGCAGAACATCATAATTAAAACACGAGCAAGGATTACCCAGTATACATCTCTCGTTCAAGGGATCTTTTTATTCACAACAAACTCCCAATATTCATAAAGTTCTCTTCTTCTACTTCTTTTTTCTCCTTATTTGCATCTTTCATCACTTCGTTTCTCCTATTCGTTCGTAGAGACTTACTTTAGTATAGGAAGTAATCGGTGTTTTTCCCCTGTCTCCTTATTCGTATGTTTCATCACTTCGTTTCTCTCATTCATTCATTCGTAGAGACTTTCACAGTGTATTCTAATCGTTTGGTATTAAGACATCACTTCCACACGTTATGTTGTATCGAGTTTGATCATTTGTTTATATAATGGTCCGTACGATTAGCCACGATGTAGTACTTTTAAATCTCTCTGGCGCGGAGTTCCGGGGTAGGGGTGGAAGGGAGGGGGTAGAGGGGAAGGGGAAGGGAGGGGCTACACACGGAAACACTGTTGATGGTGGTGGTGGTGGTGTGTGGGATATAGAGGGGGGGCGTTAGTGGGTTGGAGAGGGGTGGTTGTGGTTGAGGGAGGGAGTGGTGGGAGGGAAGAAGGCAGCGGCGGAAGAGGACGGTAGTAAGAGGGAAGGGACGGTGGTAGAAGGAAAGGGGGGGGGTGTTGGAGGGATAGAGGTGATAACGGAGGGAGGGAGAGGGCGGAGGGATTGAAGAGGCGTGCAGGTGGGCGGGGTCATGAGGGATGGGAAGTCTTGCTGAGTGAAGTGGAGTGGAGGGGCGATGGGAGTGGAAGGGGGAGATGGTAAAGGACGTAGGGGTGGTGAGGGTGACGTGGGAGTGGAAGAGGGTGGGGGAAGGGGTGGGAGGAAGGGGTGGGAGGACGGTGTTGATGGGGAGGATCGTGGGGAGGCTGGGGCATAGGAAACACACACACACACACACACACACACACACACCCCTAGATTGCAAAGCTGTCCTCGTTATTTCTCTGTATTTAGGGCAGTTTTACAAACGAGGGTACTTTATTGTGTGTGTGTGTGTGTGTGTGTGTGTGTGTGTGTGTGTGTGTGTGTGTGTGTGTGTGTGTGTGTGTGTGTGTGTGTGTGTGTGTTCCTCACCTATAAATCATACGTGCATTTCGTTTAAATATACAAATGAAGTTGTCTGTTTATGTGTAAACTCTCTCCCTCCCTCCGACCCCAAGAACTGACACGCACACACACACACACACACCAGGCACTGATCAAAATAACTCGGGTGCACTATTTACCCTAACCACGTGAGGGTCGCCGTATCCTCACGTTAACACACACAGTCATCCTAAATCTATCAGCACACGGGCGTCACATCATAAACACGGTCTAGTTTCAGCGCTAATATACTTTAAACAGTGACTGACGGCTAATACCTGCGGCTCATTAATCAGTGTTCATTAAGTCACGCTGTTCGGACAGATTCACTTCACAGCATTATCATAAATCCACTGAGTTTCACTCATAATATACCGTGCGCCGCCTGCATACAAGAATTATCTATAAACCATCACATGTTTTTAATTTGAACGATGAACATTAGACTAGTTATTTAAATCAAATATTAAACCATTTTTATATACACAATTTCAATCCATGCAATGTTGAAATGTCATTTGTAATCACAATTTTTTCTGCATGATGTGAGACAGCAGAGGGATACCAGGTAGTATATTATCGGTGGGTGTGTGGGCTGGAGGTCATATGGGCCACGGTCCAGCTAGGCCCCAGTCTTGCTGAGCCCCAAACCTAACCTAACCATTAAAACTGGACACCATGCCTAATTGTTTATCAAGACTCGGGCTCTTGTGACCAACCATCCGTGTGTGTGTTTACAAACTTACACCCACACACACGGCCACCGTTTATATGCCACATGTGTGACGTGAGTGACCGCTTTAATCACAGCCTGTAATAACGTAACGGATTTCACCCTCATTGACGTACCAGAAAACTTACACAAACGTTCCTGTAACACTAAATAACTACACGAATGAACTTATAAAAATTTCTCCTGTAACCTTATGAAAAACTACGGCTAAAGTTATAACAAACGTTTACGTAACTCTTAAGGCACGTCAGAGTTATACATGTAACGAACGTTGCTGTAACCCTATAAAACATCACGGTTAATTATGTAACACAAACGTTCCCAGTGCCTCGAATAACATCAAACAAGGGTCCGGTAACAAACTAAACACCATCACGGTTACAAAACGTTTATGTAACTGAAACACCAAACGCAACATATGTAAACATCAATCACAGCATCAACTAAGTCACGTCAACATATTTAATTAAGCAAAAAGTCCATAAAATGTAAAAAAAATTATGTCACAATTACGTTTACAATATTTACGTTTGTGACCATAAATCATGTCAAGAATTATCATCTAAATACAAGAACTGCTTCAAAATCCAAAAATTACGTCACTGTTATGTTTACCACACGAGAACTTTACATGGATCCAAACATGATGTCACACACAGTTGCGTTCACCACACAAGAACAGACCCAGAATCCATAAATGACATTAGAGGTAAACATCCACATTTGACTTTGGTGATGATTTCATGCATGTCGCCACAGCTGATTGGTCAGGTGTAGAATTTTTATTGTAGTGTGTGTGTGTGTGTAAGAGCGTCTACGTGCAGTAATTTCCTCGTATCCAATAACATTCCTGGTATAAAAACAAAGACGATAAATGAAGGTTTATACAGAGAGGGTGATGAAACAGACTTGGGAGAGGAGAGGAGATGACCTAACGTACATACAGACACAGGAGGGAGGAGCCACCAGGAAACGAAAGACCACCTCACCCACGCTCAGGGGTGGGGGGGAAACCTGACTACGGTAGACAGGCTGTGACCACACCCACTACCACAACTACCATCATCACAACTAACATTTACCACCACAATAACAAACATTGCCACCACAACTACCACCCACCAACAGAACTATCACCCCCCCACCCCATTCACCACCCCATTCACCACCACAACTACCGCCCACCATCACATATCGATTCCCATATACCGCCCACCATCACCACCCACTGAGCCTGATATGCCACCCACCACTGCCTCCCTACCACCAACCACCGCTACAATTACCACAGTTTCCTATTTATCACCCACCACCACCCTCTGTAATATACCACCAACCACTGTAATATACCACCCACCGCCACCCACTGTAATATATCGCCCCCCACTGTAATATACCACCCACTGTAATATACCGCCCCACTGTAATATACGACCCACTGCCACCCACTGTAATATACCGCCCCCCACTGTAATATACCACCCACTGTCTAGTATACCGCCCACCATCACTGGTACCACCCCCACCACCACCACCCCTACCACACACACACACACACACCACCTGGACAACGAGAGCGGCTCAGGGTGTTCCCAGAAGGCGGCGTCGTTACAGTCTTCCATAAACCTCCTCCTCTTCCTCAAAACTCTACCTCCTGAACCCACCTGCCAGGGTAAACACTCGCCCCGCCCCGCCCCGCCCCGCCCCTCCTCCCCCCTAACCACGGCCATTACCACAATCACACACTTTATCCACAAGTTTAGGTATAAAGTACAGGTATAGTAATTCTCATATGAAGACTCAGAGATACCGGTACTGTATGTTCAGGAATGTTGTACAGGTTAATAACTTCTATATAGTATCAAGTTATAAACAATAGTACACGAGAATCTTTTAATTCATCATATACTTCTATAACAGCACCATAATTGCCATTTCCTTAATAGGGATCACATGAAGATTAGGCACCCCAGCTTACTCGTATTTCACCTGGTGGTTTAATACCCAAGGGGTTACTTAACTCAGCCTAACCCAGGTAACGTTTAATCTTCAGGTGAAGTAAGTTGGGGTGCCAAATACTCAGGTAATCCCTCAACAGACTTGCACAAACATTAGTACACGTATTGACTTGGGCAGAAAATTGACCTAACTCGCTCGTTAACCCCTCTCAGGAGTGATTTCAACCAAATTTTACCAGGGTGGTGTCAGGTGACTCACCGCGTCACCACACCAGCACGGAGAGGCTGTGCATGTACTGGTTACTTAAGTTAAACTAATAGGGCTCATCATGCCAGGTCATCGATAAACATGACAGTGAGTGCCCAATAAATTCACATTATATTGTATACTATTTAAACCTCCCATGAAAAAGACATACAATTTTGAAAGTAATTCTTAAGACTTCATAAACCATAAAATTAATTAAATATAAATAACACTGGTCTACAAAAAAATATTTTTTTTTCTGGCATGAAACCTTTTAACTGTTTTTTTTACTAACTTTAAGGTGCTGAATCCAAATCTGATCTCAGATTTGCTCCATCACGTAACGTGTCAGAATTTACTGAGCTACCAGAGATTGAGGATATAGACCGGAATTCACCTGTTTCTACTGATGAAGATGAAGAGACTGATCTTTTCAAGCCATCTGGTGAAGATTGTGAAAAGCCAACGTTGTTTACTCAGTCAGAATTGAATGATCTGGTCAGAGATCTAAATTTGCCAAAACAGTCTGCTGAATTGTTAGCTTCCAGGCTTCAAGAGAAACGACTCTTAAAACCTGGCACGAGTGTCTCCTTTTATCGCAACAGAGAAGAGCAACTGCGGAAGTACTTTCATTCATATGACCAGCTTGTTTTTTGTAATGATGTAGAAGGACTTCTTCTCTCCATGGGACTACCAGCATATGATAGTAAGGATTGGAGACTTTTTATTGACAGTTCTAAAAGGAGCTTGAAATGTGTTCTTCATAACGGAAACAAGTATGGTTCAATTCCAATCGGACATTCTGTACAAATTAAAGAAGAGTATGAAAACATTAAGACTGTTCTAGAGAGGTTGCAATACCATGCTCATGAATGGCTAATTTGTGTGGACTTGAAAATGGTAAACTTTCTATTGGGCCAGCAAGGAGGGTACAAAAAATACCCCTGTTTTCTGTGCTACTGGGACAGCAGGGCTACAGCAGACCATTGGGTGAAAAAGAATTGGCCACCAAGACATAGTTTGACGCCTGGTGACAAGAATATCATTAACGATCCTCTGGTTGACAGGAATAACATTGTCCTTCCTCCTCTGCACATAAAACTTGGTATCATGAAGCAATTCGTCAAGGCTCTTGATCATAGTGGAGAGTGTTTCAGATATATATGCTCAACCTTTCCAAGTCTTAGCGACGAGAAGAAAAAGGCAGGGATTTTTGATGGACCTCAAATAAGAACACTACTCAGAGACCCACACTTCCTTGCAACAATGACTGAGGCACAGGCAAGAACTTGGAATGCTTTCTCTAATGTGATGCGGAACTTCTTAGGGAACAAAAAGCGGACAACTATCAAGAAATTGTGGAAGAGCTGCTCTTGAGTTTACAAGCACTTGGATGCAGAATGAGTATCAAGGTTCACTACTTACTATATTGAAAATCACGAAGTACATTTAATTACATATATTACACTGGTCTACAAAAATATTTTTTTCTGGCATGAAACCTTTTAACTGTTTTTACTAACTTTAAGGTGCTGAATCCAAATCTGATCTCAGATTTGCTCCATCACTAACGTGCCAGAATTTACTGAGCTACCAGAGATTGAGGATATAGACCGGAATTCACCTGTTTCTACTGATGAAGATGAAGGACGATCTTTCAAGCCATCTGGTGAAGATTGTGAAAAGCCAACGTTGTTTTACTCAGTCAGAATTGAATGATCTGGTCAGAGATCTAAATTGCCAAAACAGTCTGCTGAATTGTTGGCAGGCTAAGAGAAACGACTCTTAAAACCTGCACAGTGTCTCCTTTTATCGCAACAGAGAAGAGCAACTGCGGAAATACTTTCATTCATATGACCAGCTTGTTTTGTAATGATGTAGAAGGACTTCTTCTCTCCATGGGACTACCAGCATATGATAGTAAGGATTGGAGACTTTTATTGACAGTTCTAAAAGGAGCTTGAAATGTGTTCTTCTTCATAACGGAAACAAGTATGGTTCAATCCAATCGGACATTCTGTACAAATTAAGAAGAGTATGAAAACATTAAGACTGTTCTAGAGGTTGCAATACCATGCTCATGAATGGTTAATTTGTGTGGACTTGAAAATGGTAAACTTTCTATTGGGCCAGCAAGGAGGGTACACAAAAATACCCCTGTTTTCTGTGCTACTGGGACAGCAGGGGCTACAGCAGACCATTGGGTGAAAAGAAATTGGCCACCAAGACATAGTTTGACGCCTGGTGACAAGAATATCATTAACGATCCTCTGGTTGACAGGAAAAACATTGTCCTTCCTCCTCTGCACATAAAACTTGGTATCATGAAGCAATTCGTCAAGGCTCTTGATCATAGTGGAGTGTTTCAGATATATATGCTCAACCTTTCCAAGTCTTAGCGACGAGAAGAAAAAAGGCAGGGATTTTTGATGGACCTCAAATAAGAACACTACTCAGAGATCCACACTTCCTTGCAACAATGACTGAGGCACAGGCAAGAACTTGGAATGCTTTCTCTAATGTGGTGCGGAACTCTTAGGGAACAAGAAAGCGGACAACTATCAAGAAATTGTGGAAAGCTGCTCTTGAGTTTACAAGCACTTGGATGCAGAATGAGTATCAAGGTTCACTACTTACACAGTCACTTGGACGAGTTTCAGAAAATCTGGGAGAAGTGAGCGAGGAGCAAGGGGAGCGCTTTCATCAAGACATTAAAGTAATGGAAGAACGTTACCAAGGTCGATGGGACTCGAACATGATGGCGGACTACTGCTGGGTTTGATGAGAGACATTCCAGAAGCTGTACACAAGAGATCTGACCAAAAAGAAGTTTATGTAACTGCAAGCAGTCTTAATACTTGCACTATTTCTACCGTACATTAATTGGTTTTTCACCCTTCAATGTTACATTTAAATATTATATGTGCATTAACTTCAATTTGATATTAACAATTTTGGTTATAGAAAAATACAAATTATAATGCTGAAAAAATTTATGTATACATGTTTAAACCGTCAATTTTAATCAAAAGTTTACGTTTCCCAGCAAAAGTGCAATATGGTATATCTCAAAACCTGATGTGATAGACAAAAACCAAAAGTCATATTTGGATTCTGCACCCCAAATTTACTTAAAATCCGTTTAAAACCTTGTGCCAGAAAAATTGTGTTGACCGGTGTTATCAAACCAGACATTAAATATATCAGTTCGTACAAAAATAAAACAAAGACAAACTAAATCTGATCAAACAAGTGACTCAACAGAGTGACAAAATAATAATCATAAAAGGTAAAGACTAAACTTTTTAAATTAACAAACTACCACTTGGACAACGTGGATTTATCCAACACACGTAACTCATAAACAAATAAGTTATTCTACCGTGGAATTATGATATATTTACCCACGATATCACATATAAATCATATATAATACTTGGTGTTCTTAAAATTCGAGCAAGGTTTACACGTTATACCACTAGAAATATACAAGGAGAGGAGAAGCAACATGACTGCCAGCCCAATACTAAAAGCAACCCGGTGTAGCAGTTAAAAGTGAAGTCGAGGTAAAAATGAAGTGTTTGCCACATATCGCACGGCACTCCCGGCAGAACGCCCTGAGATTCCGTGGTGAGCAGAGCTGGTGAGTGACGACTGATAGTAGCAATATATTCAACTTCCATGCGTTTGGATGTATAATAATTCAATTAATTAATTGAGTTGTTGGAAGTGAAAATGCAGTGAAGCCAGAAATATTATAAAATATAGATAATAAAGGAAATAAATAAATACCAGTCAATTTAGCAAGTGGTATAATAGGCTAGTAAACTCTAACAATACAATTAATTAATTTTAGTTTTAAATTTAATTTACTGGCAAACATAAGTCCTTCAGTTTTAGAGGAAGTTAAATAGTAAATTCGATGGTGAGGAATTCTCTTATTTCTTTTTGTGAACAATGTAAATTTCTTGAATGGTCATTTGTATGATAGCGGTATGGTGCGAAATCATTATGAAAAGGAAACATATACTAATTGATGCTGTGTGTAGGGCTCTACTACAAAATCTTGAGAAATATCTTTATTGAATTACCTAACCAAGTTGTTTCCTTTCCTCGTGGATGTAATATTAAATCTCCTTGTTTTGTTCTACTAAGATACTATTCCCGTTGTAAATATGTCTTCTCGTGGATGTTTGAACAATCCAAACGTTTCTGCTACATATGTGGGTACTTTGTTGTGCATAAAATAAGCAACGACATGAAACAATTTGCCTACTTTGGAGTGAAAATAGGTGGTTTAGATAAACCATGGGTGCCACATAAAGTATCGCACTTGTGTCGAAGGTTTAAGACTGTGGAATTATGGTAAGAATAAAGTTATGCCATTTGGAGTCTCAAAATCATGGTGATGACTGTTATTTTGCTCTGTGATGATAGGGGATATAATGCAAAAATAAACAAGAAATCATTTATCACGAGATTGCAACTGCCATGAACCCAGTGCCACATGGTCCTGAGGTTCAGTCCCCATCCGCCAGCTGTGTTGCAGTCCGTGTCATCAGAATCTGACCATGATTCATCGTCAGGTAACGGAAGTGATGTTTATCAACCTGAAGATATTAGTAATGTGCCGGAGGTGTTCCAGAGTGAACTTATCGATCTGCTGATCTTTTAGGATCTAGGTTGAAATCAAAGTTATTGAGCAAAGGGACATATTTTTCACGGTATAGGCAACGTGAACAAGAACTAGTTGCTGTTTTTTTCAGAGGAAGGCTCCTTGGTATATTGTAATAATGTGTCTGCTTTAATTTACTACTTTGGCATTACCTATACGACTACTGGATGGAGGTTGTTCATTAATTTTTCAAAAACAGTCTCAAAGGAGTTTTACTTCATAATGGAAATGTATTTTCATAAATTCCTGTGGCTCACTCTGTTCATCTTAAGAAAAACTTATGAAAATTTGCAGATACTTCAGAAAGTTCATTACAAAGATCATGGTTGGTCGGTTTGTGGAGATTTCAAAGTCAATGTTTTGTTGCTTGGTCAGCAGAGTGGATACACGAAAATGCTATGTTTTTGTGCGAGTGGGACAGCAGAGCAAGATGTGAACATTGGGACACACTGTCCAGATTCAAAAAATATTCTACATGAACCATTGATTGACCCCAAGAAAGTGCTGTTGCCTCCTCTGCATATTAAATTAGGGTTAATGAAACAATTTGTAAAGCCCTAGATAAGGAAAGTGATTGTTTCAGGTACATATGCAGGAATTTCCATCAGTCACATATGGAAAAAATCAAAGCTGGCATTTTCGTAGGCCCTCAAATACGAAAGTTAATGTTGGACCACCAATTTAAAGAATCGATGAGACAGTGTGAAAGCATGGAATAGTTTCAAGAATGTTGTGTATAGTTTTTTTAGGCAATAGAAGATCTAAACTTTCAAAACATTGTTGAAGGTATGTTGGATAACTTTGAAAACATGGGTTGCAATATGAGTGTAAAGTGCATTTCTTACATTCCCATCTTGAGTATTTCCTTGAAAATTTCAGTAGTTTAAGTGATGAACAGGTTGAAAGATTCGACCAGGACATTAAGGAAATGTAAAGAGGTATCAAGGAAAGTGGAATGTGAACATGATGGCAGACTACTGCTGGATGCTGAAGAGAAATTGTGCCAGTGAAATTGCCAGAAAATCGAGAAAAAAAAGTTTCACCCATCATAGAAGCCTAGTATTATGTTCATACATATTCATATACTGTATATCATTTCTTTCTTATTTGTAGGCAAATAGCCTTAATCACAATAATCCTTAGGTTTAGTTAACTGAGTTGTCCAGTTTGTATTATCTTGTCATATTTGTATGTTGTATTTGTATATGTATAAGTTATATTATCTTGTCTTATTGGTAATTAAGTGTGACGTGCTAGAAGCAAAACAAAGTTTATTTTTGAAATCCTTGATAAAAAACGAATCAGAATCACGTTTCAGTTTTAAAATATTTAACTTTTCTTGAAATGCAGACCCGTGGAAAATCAATCATACATCATAAATATGCACGCCCACACCTTCCTTCCAGCCTGGTATATATGGGGTTCAAAATGCCCAGAATAGGGAGATCTAAATGTTTCACCAATTCCATAGGTGTTGTTTACAAATGATAATATCTCAGACGAAGGCTTAAAACTACGTAAAATCAATTAAATTCAATTGTGTCGCTTTATCTATTTCGCCCTGTTATAAATGGGGTTCAAAAGGCTCAGAATAGGGAGATCTAAATG
>NW_024718094.1:2051062-2066062 GCF_018991925.1 Homarus americanus
GATGATAATCTAAATATTATATATAGTTTGGTTAATTGAAACAGTAAATGTTACTTAATATGAACAATTTTCCATCTCGTTATAGCGATAAAACAAAAACTTATTCTTATACCAAAGAAAAACAGTTCAATTTAAGGATTATTCTAATGAATATTTGTTTTTAAAGTGGCAGTTTCATATTATATATATATATATATATATATATATATATATATATATATATATATATATATATATATATATATATATATATATATATATATATATATATATATATATATATATATATATATATATAGTTAGTTTGAAGGGGCACCTATGCCTATGTGAGACATCCTTCATTCATTACTTATATCAGTGCTGGTCTACCTCATGAACCATTAAGCAGGACGCCTACCATTTCAGAAGAACCTTCAACGTGTAATTCATGGCGGACTGACGAACAGACAGACGGCCACACGGGACGCCAGTACTGCAACATTCCACCTTATCTTTCAAATAACCCATAGAGGCCGTCCTAAGGGTTACTCCATTAATACAAAACTTAAGTTGACTTCAGAGTAATTTTTGCATCTTGAGATCTTACTTAACCTTGAAGTGAATAATAAAAAAATATGTAATGTATCAACTTCCCCATCACCCTTCCTTCCCTCCCTCCTTCAACCGCCACTCACTCTAACCTCTCCTCCACCCCTTGCAAACACTACCAGTACTACTATTACCTACCACCACTACAGCTACCACAACCCCTACCTACCACTATCATCAAAAGCATTACTATCAGAAGCACTATCTCCGAATACCAATATTACTACCACCACAACCCACTACCTACCACAATTACCCCACCTACTACCACTACAGCTAACCCCAACACCCACTACCTGCACTACTACTACAACCCAAAACAACCAACATTATTACAACCACAATCAACGAATATCAGAATACATGACCTACAACAATCACCATCACAAGCCTCATCTACCACTACCACTCTACAACAACCACATCCCTCTTTTACCAACGAACTACCACTACTACCCCCACCCCCCCCCGACTACTATCCATCTACCACACTCTACCTCCCCCACGACCATTATCCATCTACCACACACTACTACTACCACCCCCGCCAATACCCCTATCTTCCTCCTGTCTACCACAATCTACCACCACCAACTATCTCCATTCTACCACAATCTACCACCACTAATTCCCTCCTACCTACCACAATCTACCACCACCAACTCCCTCCTGTCTACCACAATCTACCACCACCAACTCCCTCCTGTCTACCACCACCAACTGACCCCCCCCCTCGACCATCTCTGCCACCGACGATACGAAAACAAAATGTAAATTCGCTTCACATCGTGAAAAAAAAAAGAGAAAGAAAAAAGATCCTGTACAATTTGTCTGGTCCCTCTAAAAAAAATCATGCATAATTTGTTGTGCTTCACACCAAAATTACAGCGGGAGAGATGAAGAAATAATAAGTAAAATAAAATAAATTGAGCCACATAAACCATAGTAGAACACACAAATATATATAAAAAGAAACGAAGGGAGAAAATCATCAGGTAAAAATATGTCAAGGAAAACACATTGAAACGAGATAAGGGTGTTGTGTGTGTTAAACTCCTGTGCCCTGTCTGTTGGTGCTAAATTACATGGCATATGACAAATAATGCTCCAGGCTGGCATACACACACTGTACCCAGTTAGTTTACTCAAGAAGCAAAGTCCTTACTTATTGGTGACCTTGTCCGGTGACCTCTTAGACCCCACAATCAGAGGACGTTATAAATTGTTCGAATAGAAGCTATTTGCAAGGTTTCATGAAATTATATAAGAGTGAACTGGAGTTACTATGTGGACAAGAGCGTGAGGACAGACGGAGGTACAAGGCTGTGTCGACTTGTATGGTCTGCCAGTGAAAAGGAAAAAAAAATAAAAAGTAACTTATTGTAGCTTATATTAAACAGCTGTGATTTATCGAGATAAATTATGAAGATTAAAAAAATGCCTTAAAAATATGTATAAAATAATTTCAGGAGGTCTATGACATGACTGGTAGTTTTAAAGCCTCTTTGGTTTTGACCTTAGAACTCTTTGGTTTTGACCGATATATATATATATATATATATATATATATATATATATATATATATATATATATATATATATATATATATATATATATATATATATATATATATATATATATATATATATATATATATTTTTTTTTTTCCCGACAAAATGACTTCAGTATCTGTTTATTTTATGAAAAATTTTATGACACTTAACATGACCTCTACCCTAGCAAGACAACGTACAAGCAAGACAACATACAAGCAAGACAACGTACAAGCAAGACAACATACAAGCAAGACAACATACAAGCAAGACAACATACAACGTCCAGGTTTAGATGGTTTATAATATTTGTTCAACTTGGTCAGAGTAACTCGGTGTAAAATAAATGAAGTTATTTTGGTTATTTTAAATTTTAAATTTCCTTCGTCGAAGTTCCTGTATAAAATCATGCTGATAATTAAACTTTTTCAGCTTATATCGATAAAATCACACAGGGAAAGAGAAACAATGGAGCACCTTAGCTTCCATCTTTATTCCAGACATCTATATAAAGGACGGTAACTTACGATAGTGTATGGCAGAAATATACAGTATTCTCGGTTGTGTTTTATCTTCACCTACAGTACAGTGGAATTTTAGTGTTGCGATTTATGTAGGGTTACATACTTTGTC
The DNA here is from genome assembly GCF_018991925.1 of Homarus americanus. Lineage (NCBI taxonomy): Eukaryota > Metazoa > Arthropoda > Malacostraca > Decapoda > Nephropidae > Homarus > Homarus americanus. The sequence continues at coordinate 2,053,838 of NW_024718094.1, forward strand.
AGTTATATACTGTACATACATACTGAACGTACAGTAGGGAAACATTGATGACGATAACGAAATAAACGAAACACAACTACATTAATATTAACAACCATTACAGTAATATTTTTATCGTATTTAATTTTGAAGTATAATAACGATAATAATAAAATGAATAAATAGAAAAGATGAATTATATCAGAAAATAATAATACAATAATAAAAGGCTACTAAGATTATCATTGTAATTATCATAATTTTCTATGAATTATTCTTTTAACAATATTATAACAATTCCTACTATTACTATCATTATCATTAAAAGTGACGATATTATTACCACGGAGAATTATTATTATTATTATTATTATTATTTATATACGAAAAACGGTATAAATAAATGCATCAGTATATCCACAATAATGAAGTGATGAAAAAGAAACTGACGATTTACACCAAAAAAACAAATGAAAATAAAATAGCCTAATTTGTACCAAGACGATAACAACTCCCTATTTACTCAAAAGATGAATTTACGTACTCCAAAAATTCAGTGATTTTAATCGCCACTGAATTAAGGGTTCTCGTACTCAGGGGCATTTAAAGATCTTCGTACTCATAGGATTAAAGTTCTACATAGGCTCCCAAAACCACAATCCCCCAACTCTGTACTCAGCTGTAATCATTGACCTTGACAGTTGATACTTGACCATAAGAGTAGCCTTTGACCTTGACCGTAATCTTTGACCTTGACATATGACCTATACTCCCAAATACTAGGTAAATCGTTCCTTAAGCAATGTCAAGACAAACATCAAACCAGACGGACTAGGAAGACTTTGACCCTCGTGCTTTTTTCAAGTCTATATAAATTTTCCCTTAATCAACAGCTAAATTAATATACGAACTTCAAGAATAGAATTATAAACAAGCTATAATTGTCATTATCAAACCACCAGCCAGAAGAGTAATGTACTGAACTTTGACCTCAAGTTTGACCAATACCTTACAGTAGTGACCTTGTTGTTGACTGGAAAATACTTGCAAACAAAAGAGTCCAGTTGCCTAAAAATTTATGGCAGGTCTAATTCTTTTTATAAATTACTTGATTTACACACACACACACACAAATATATTATGAAATTGCAAATCTAAATACCGGTTCCTTTTTCTACATTACTTTCTGAGATACAAATCTACCTGAAAATTAATACAGTAATGAAAAATCTACTAGAATTATTATTATTTTTATTGTTAATATTTTTTATTATTATTACTACTATTAATAATAGAGTATTACCATTATTATTATCAATAATTATATATATATATATATATATATATATATATATATATATATATATATATATATATATATATATATATATATATATATATATATATATATATATATATATATATATATATATATGCAAGTAAATCACTGTAGGCTAAGGGAGGGGACACCCCGGCTCTCCTGGGCCCTGCTATATGATCCACTCACACACACACACACACACAAACATAAACCTAAAAAATATATCCTTGTCCCTATGGATGTATAGAGTACATACACATAAGTGACTATGTGCATGATGAATTGCATCTACGTATGCGTATTAGTAATATATAAACATTTACTTAACTGTAATTCTATTAAATGCTGTACTATTATTGAAAAGAATTTTACATATCTATTTATTTTTATATAAGTTATAATCAACAGTACATATAAAAAGAAAGTGTAAATTAACCTGCCGTTTTAGAATAGATTAAGAGATGTGTACCGGGTATATAACAATAAATTGTGTACACACAAAACAGAGCTTTCCCTCGCCTCCCGCTCTTACTGCTAACTCAGCCTAACACGACTGTACTCACATAATGTCTCAACTTAACAGTATAAACGATGTAGTTTTATTCCCTGTACTTTACTGTCACAGTAATGTTAGAGAAAACATATAATAATGTTTGACGTAGAACACAAAGTTCAAAATATGAAATTTTTCTATATATATATATATATATATATATATATATATATATATATATATATATATATATATATATATATATATATATATATATATATATATATATATATATAACTTTTTTTTAGTATACACACAACATAATTACTTATGTTTAGCTACAAATAACTAGAAAAGAATGACTTGGTTAATTCTTTTTCTTCACATAATCAGCCTTATTAGGATTATTATTTCCAATTTGTTACAATTGGTCTATTCCAATCACACACAGACACACACACACCAACAATAAATTAAAACCCGTAAAATAATAATATTAATACAAAAATAATGTTAACTAAATAATAATAAAAATAATAATAATAATAATAATAATAATAATAATAATAATAAATAAACCCTCCATAGTTCTCTTGTTATTTTCTTGCTGTACATTAGACCGAGTAATAAATCACACAGTAAGAGGGAATGGCACCAAAACATCATCTCTCCCCTGGCTACTTGCTGTTGGTCACTGTACCTCCTAGCATAACTTGACTGATGTGTTCTATCACCCCCTAATTTGTTAACACAACACCGTATACATTAACAAATATATTACTAAATACATACAGTAGACATTTCCTCTTTACATAATTACAGGTAAAAACCCTTACATACGCACAAACACGCTTAAATTAATATCTCCCCTACACTCCAAATAGAATTTATAAGTGCAAGTATGGATAACTTGCTCATTTACTGGGTACCCTTCATCTACGAAAATTTCAGCCTCATCAACAGAATATAGGAGATAATGTTGGTTACTCTTCAGTGAAATTTTACAACCTCGAAATGTCATTTTAATTGTAAATCCAAATATATCTATCAGCATGACCCCGACCCCTAAAACATCAAATAAGTTAGACAAACCTAAATCGGTCTTCCTTCCACAGGTGTTGTGAGTCGTACTGAGGAACACCAACTGCAGGGCCAAAATTTGAAGGACAAGCGAGCGAAAGATCCAAATTCTGCCCAAAATCTTCGGTCTATTATCTTGACAAAAAATGGACCAATTTTCTATCCTCATTTCTTTGGTGTGTGCTTGTGTGTCATGTGGTCTCGTTTGGGTAAATTGTCTTCATTCGGAACTGAAATATAATGGAATTGTGGCTCATCAAACAGCACAACGCCATAACTCTGCCAGAAGTCGTTTGAGCGAAATTATCTTGACAAATGCTATTTACATTTCCATTTGTACCAACTTACGCGAAATCTCCCGGGAAATTTATGGGCTGACAGACAGGCAACTTTTTCTTATGATATGTTATGGTTAAAGACAACCAAAAAGTACAGAGTTTGACTTATACTTTCAGACAACCTACGAGTACAGAAAAACCCATGAGTACAGACAATCCATGAGTACAGTAAACCCATGAGTACAGCTAACCCATGAGTACAGTTAACCCATGAGTACAGTTAACCCATGAGTACAGTTAACCCATGAGTACAGTTAACCCATGAGTACAGTTAACCCATGGCTACAGACAACCCAAGAGTACAGTTAACCCATGAGTACAGTTAACCCATGAGTACAGTTAACCCATGAGTACAGTTAACCCATGGCTACAGACAACCGAAGAGTGTAGACAGATACACAACACAACACACACAGATTACCGATACAATCTCTCTCACGGGTCGGAACGATGAATAGCGAATAAAAAGGAAGTCTGGGCGTTTTGTACCAAGATACACACAGTCAGTACACATCTAGTTCCAAGACCTTCGACCCAGAGATGAAGAAATGGTGTTAACAAATAGATTGAAAAGCAGATGAACAAAAGGGAAACATTAGAATACCCTAAATTATATGGTTACACGATAAAGCGGGATAAAATATTCACCCCCTCTGCCGCTTCATTTACAACAATTCGACCACTGAACTCAATACAGGAGTTCCAGAGTCCATCATCACTAAAAAAAATCAGAAGTGTATTATTTTACAAACAATCATCTAACATCAAACACCTTAGCACTAAAGTAATGTTGAGTGAAAAACAGTAGTAATAATATTTAATTTTTACGAACATGAATTTCCCACCATACGAACTGTGAGCAAAATAATTCTCAAGAAATAAAAATAAATCCTATACTAGGCTAAAACAATCCTTTAAAATTATAAGAAGACAGATTTACAACAATATAAAACACCTTTACAGCATATAAACCTTTTCAAAATATCTTAAAACAAAACCAGGTGTACCATAATTAAAACCTTAAAAAAAATTGCACCAGAAGAACCTTAAGAATTATAGATATATAATCATTGGACTTTTCACCATATAATCTGAAAAATTATAAAACGATAAATAGATTTAGACCTCAAACCTTACGAATTATAAACGGATTTAACACCATATAAACAGCTAAGCTTATATACTAAGATTTAACACCATATAAACCACTAAACTTATACACTAGGATTTAACACCATATAAACCACTAAACTTATACACTAGGATTTAACACCATATAAACCATTAAACTTATACACTCGGGTTTAACACCATATATACCGTTAGAATTTACACTAGGATTTAACACCATATAAACCGTTAACCTTATACACTTGGATTTAACACCATATAAACCGTTACTTATACACTAGGATTTAACACCATATAAACCGTTAACCTTATACACTTGGATTTAACACCATATAAACCGTTAACCTTATACACTTGGATTTAACACCATATAAACCGTTACTTATACACTAGGATTTAACACCATATAAACCGTTAGACTTTAGACTAGAATTTAACACCATATAAACCGTTAACCTTATACACTTGGATTTAACACCATATAAACTGTTAAACTTATACACTAGGATTTAACACCATATATACCGTTCGACTTTACACTAGGATTTAACACCACATAAACCGTTAACCTTATACACTAGGATTTAACACCACATAAACCTTTAACCTTATACACTAGGATTTAACACCATATGAACCATTAAACTTATACTTACGGTTCTAACCATATAAACCGTTAACCTTATACATGGTTTAACACCATTGAAGCATACACTGGGATTTGATTTCACTATACCGTTAGACTTTACACTGGATCTAACACCATATAAACCGTTAATCTTTCACGGACTTAACACGATATAAACCATTAAACTTCTACACTAGGATTTAACTTCATATACGTTAGACTTTACACTAGGTTTAACACCATATAAACCGTTAACCTTATGCACGGATTTAACACCATATAAACCGTTACTTATACACTTGGTTTAACACCATAAAACCGTTAATATACACTGGATTAAACACCATATAAACCGTTACTTATACATGGTTTACCATATAAACCGTTACTTATACTGGGGATTTAACAACGCCGTTACATTACACTAGGATTTAACAGCATATAAACCGTTACCTACACTTGGTTAACACCTAAACCGTTAACCCCTGGATTTAACGCCATGCGTTACCTTACGGTTAACACCATATAAACCGTTACTTGCACTTGGTTTTTCATATAAACATTTACGCCTGGTTTAACACCATATACCGTTAGACTCACTAGGATTTAACACCATATAACCGTTAGACTTTACCTAGGATTTAACACCATATAAACCGTTAACCTTATACATGGATTTCCATATACAAACCGTTAAATTATACACTTGGTTTAACACCATATAAACCGTTACTTATACACTTGGATTTAACACCATATAAACCGTTACTTTTACTAGGTTTAACACCATATAAACCGTTACTTATACTAGGATTTAACACCATATAAACCATTAGACTTACACGGTTTTAACACCATATAAACCGTTTGCCTTATACACTGGATTTAACACCATAAACCGTAAACTTACACACTAGGATTTAACACCATATATGGGCCTCGTTAGACTTTACTCAGATTTAACATATAAACCACTAAACTTATACACTAGGATTTAACACCATATAAACCATTAAACTTATACACTAGGGTTTAACACCATATAACCGTTAGTACACTAGGATTTAACACCATATAAACCGTTAACCTTATACACTTGGATTTAACACCATATAAACCGTTACTTATACACTAGGATTTAACACCATATAAACCGTTAACCTTATACACTTGGATTTAACACCATATAAACCGTTAACCTTATACACTTGGATTTAACACCATATAAACCGTTACTTATACACTAGGATTTAACACCATATAAACCGTTACTTATACACTAGGATTTAACACCATATAAACCGTTAGACTTTACACTAGGATTTAACACCATATAAACCGTTAACCTTATACACTTGGATTTAACACCATATAAACCGTTAACCTTATACACTTGGATTTAACACCATATAAACCGTTAACCTTATACACTAGGATTTAACATCATATAAACCGTTACTTATACACTAGGATTTAACACCATATAAACCGTTAACCTTATACACTTGGATTTAACACCATATAAACTGTTAAACTTATACACTAGGATTTAACACCATATGAACCATTAAACTTATACACTAGGATTCAACACCATATCAAATGTTAAACTTATGTAATAAGATTTAATACCATTAAAACCTTCAGAAAAAATCTTAAAACTATTAACAACAACAAAGTAACATGACGCAAACCTCAAGAATTACAAACATATTTATCACAATATTGTATAGAAAAATATTAACATTACACAAACCTCAATTTTTCGATACCTAACAATTAAAGCATAAGTATTATATGTATATATTTAACAAAGTAAAATTACTTTAAGTATTATAAAAGAGAGAATACCACTATTAACCATAAGAAATATATTTGTAAAAATGTTACCTTACGATTTATATATAAAAACCCACCAGATTTATTACCATATAAACCTTAAGAATTGCAAAACAGATTTAGCTCCATAGAACCTTTAATGACTATAAAAAAAACGGATTTACCACCGTTTAAAAACCCAGATTTTTACCATATAAACCAGAAGAATTACACGTCAGATTTATCATCATATAAATATTAAATAAAAACCAATTTACTACCTTAAGCATTATACACAACTTTTAAAATTACTCCCAAAAATAAAACAAACCCTTAAAAACCTCCAGACAATACAATACCTTAAAAACTACGAGAAAACCTTAAAAATACAGAAAACCTTAAAAAAAATAAAATTAAACCTTAAAACTTAAACCATATTCTGAAAACTATGAAGAAAACCTTAAAACCCTAAGAACATCTTAAAAACTATATAGAAATTCTTAATAACCAGACAAAACCTTAAAACCTGCAGAAAATCTTAAAAACTAAAAAAAAAAAATTAATACAGAAAGCCTTAAAAATTAATAAATAAAACCGTAAAAAGGAAAAAACCTTAAAACTATGTAGATAACTTTAAAACTACAAATTAAACCTTAAAAACTAGACATAACCTTAAAACTAAGTAGATAACTTTAAAACTATAAATTAAACCTTAAAAACTAGACAAAACTTAAAAACTATGAAAAAACCTTAAGAAATACTGAAAAACTTATAAAATACAAAAAAAAATACAGAAAACCTTAGAAACTAAAAATAGAATCTTAAAAAATAATTGAAAATCATAAAACAATACTTATAAACTACAGAAAAAACCTGAAGATCATGAACACCTTAAAACTAGACAAATTAAAGCCAACCCAAAATTACTTTCAGCGTTTGTAACTCAACCCGGGATAAAGCATCTCAGCCCGCCAGTAGAGGAAGTCAGTCGAACAGACAGGATAGGCGGTCATTGGGCTGACTAACGCAACCAAAAATTTTCCCCACAAACCAACATTGCGGTTCTAACACACAAAAAACCTTTACTAAGCTAACATAATTTAACACCATTCTCCTTATCCACACTTAATATGGCTTACCTGACATTAAAACGGAATTTGCTTTATAAATATCAACGGTGATGTAGCCATTACCAACCTGGAATGGAAAAAAATATATAAATTCAGTCTTTAATTCATAACCAAGTCTTTTTTTTTACGATCAACACAAAATTATAAGAGACAAGAAAATAAATAACTAAAAAATATTAGAATCTATAAATTAAAAACAATTTATAATCAGTCTTCACGTACGAGACCCATAGTAAAAACTTGTACGATTAAATAAATAACTCCAAGAGACCTGAAAAAAACAGTATTTATATGAGGATAAAAATACAAATATACCCGTACATCCTCAGTCTACATGTACAATAAAATGCTAAAATTTAAAATCAATACATTCCTAAAAAAATGCAAATGTTAATGAAAGACGAACATGTAATAACTGAACCCTAAAAATATTCTTGAAAGCCTTATTATAAAAGTAAATAAAAATACCTTACATTAACCTGGCCAACTCAATCCTGAAAATACAGAAGAACGTCGACAGTTATGTAGTTAACGTCGAGATGTAACAATTACCAAGCTATGTGGTTTATATTAACGTGAAATACACAAATAGTTATCAGATATACGAGTTTAATATTAACCTGAGACGAAAACTAATTAGGATTCGTAACACTTCATTAAATTATACGTACACCACAAACTACGACAAACCAGCTTTTGAAGGAGCCATAATAACTAGTTAGAATTATTATCAATATTACCATAACTTACACAGGATCTAGATGGCCAACACTAACATATATAACTAACTCAATATACACAAGATCAATATTAACAAATTAAACCAGGATTTTTAGGTCAATACTAACAATGAATTTAGTATTTATATGAATATTACTGACAAAAATATCAGGTTTCATAAAGTCAATACTAATAAAATTGTCATACGATGGGTTAATGCTTTCACAACATAGTTAATATTCATAAGATTAATTCTAGGACAGACAGGTCAACATTTATAAGGTCAGTACTAACAAATACAATATAATCCTAAAAAACAATGGCAAGATAAGAAGATAAGGTTTTATCTAATCAATATTCATATGAAATCGAAAAAATACATCACTTTACACGAAACAATCTAGTTTATTATTTTGGTAAGAGTAGAGTACAGTAATATGCGATACTTAAAGCGTATTTACAGATTCTCCATATAAATTGATTTTATTTGCTTTCCTTTATTTTGCTAGAGATTTAAAAAAATAATAAGGATGCTTTCAATACACAAATTAGATTGTTACATAATATGGGTAGTACATAAGGTAGATAAATACAGTAAACCTTTTATAAAGTATGGGTGCCTTAAATACATTAATGTAAATTGTTACATAAGACGGAGGCATTATATACACATTCATAAATTACTAATATGGGCGTCTAGTTATAAATTGTCATAATACTGATGCCTGAAATACATGTAAATAAATGGCTTTATTACATGGGTGGCCGATATAAGAATGTTTATAAACTACTAAGTTACATGAATGTCTTATGGATATAAATATGTACACAACATAATAGGTGCTCCAAGAAATAATAAATATATGTATGAGCACAAAACTGGTGTCTTGATTTCTATATATTGGAATTGTGAATGACACGGTGCGCACGCGCGCGCACACACACACAAAATAAAATCACTGCTAGAGTTACAACTTAAAATCTTTTATTCCACATGACTAATTTACCAACTTCACTCCCCTCGCGCTAAAATATAACGGTAAAGACACGACGCCATTTATCCCTCAAGCATAAACCTTACAAATAAAACATTGTTTCATCAAGAACTAAAGATATATAATTGCGTGAAGTTTATGCTATCAATTCTCACATTATTCACACACACTATCACAGCATAATTTACACACGCTGCACTAAAATTAAGAACTACATTAGAGGATATAATTCACATGTGATTAAAGAACACACTGAAACTAATTCTCCCCCACCAAAGAAAATATAAATAATAGTGACATCTTAAAAATCTCACGGAATATTCTACTTGACAAAATATTCCGACATCAGACCAAAGAACTGGACTAAGGTGATGGTCAGCTGGTCTGTTGGTTGGCCATCGACTGACCGCCTGTGTGTTTACGTCTCAAACCCCTGGAGTTTTAATGATCCATTCTTAGTAATTACTGCTATTGGTACTTAACTATCAAAGTGATTCAACTGTCAGGGTCTTTAAGCACTATTCACCAAGGCATTTTTCTTCATTAAACATATTGTACCTTGTAAAAAAATTCAAACATTTCCTTCTATTTCTTAATTTATTGATTTGTTTAAGCGTTACTCATATTAGTTCACCAAGTAACGTTCACCAAGACCATTTCTACACCAGTCAACAGCAACTATTAAGTATTAAGATGGATAGTTTTCTATTCTATGGTGATACTTTGTTATTATTTTGATGTATCTGGAGATTCTAGACGTTTCATCTGGTAGATTTTCAAGCTCCATTAACTGTGACAATTTCTACACTAAAAAACAACTTTTATTTATACTCAAAATATTCTTCCCTCTGGCCGGTCATTCGTACAATATATAACCAGAACTTAACTACTTATCTTCGTGATTTGTCATTCTTTTTGTTCAACTTCTACATCATATGAACGAAAGGAAAAGTAAAACACTCAATATTGGCCAAATGTCAACAGGCAATTGATGTAAAATGCTTCAGGAATAATCTTTATACCTTTGGTCAACCAGCCACAGCGAGACAATAGACTAATTCTCCATTATTTTGATCCACTTCATCTCAAAGAACTATAGCCGAATACAAAACAAGTTTACTCTTAACAACGTAAAGTATATCCTTTTAGATTTTCAATATCGTGAAATACATCCAAACCTTCAAGTAAAGACAAAGATATCTAGCACCATTTATGTCCGTTAGCAAAATATCACTGGCCTTACCATAGGAGTCAAAGGCTAAGGTCATTCCTCGTATCCCTTCAACACTAATACTACTAACACCAAACATTTTTATTCCAGGTGAGAGTCTACTGGACGTGGTGCTGTTAAGACTATGAATTCACTCATAGGTACAAAGATTCTAGCCGCAAAGGTCATCTAAAACAGTAATATAAGCTCATGGCAGACGTCAATGAACGCAGAATACTTTCCAGAACCACTTTACAAATTTTGAAGAAACCAAAATTATAATTAATGAATAAATAAACAAGCATAATTCAACCATTTCCGCTCATGTCGTGAAAGAGTTATCGATATTTTCAAAAGCAGCCTCAACTTGTCTAAATATGACATGAAAATTTTCAACTAAAAAAAAAGATAAAAAAAACTGATGTGGATTGTATCTATCGTGCTAACACCAAGTTTGAACTTATAGCCAAATTTCCAATGACCTTAACATGTAGCTCAAAGGTCAGATAAATTTTTAAACCCTTCAAACCAAGTACCTCACCCAACACCAAATATCTTTAAAAACAAAGAGTCAACAAACGTGTCCCAGTTTTTAGCAAGGAAAAAGTGCTGCAGACGACACAACGACGACAGGTCACCGAGGACTTGTGATTCCTGTTACGAGTAAAAGACTGGAAAAAAATAGCGTTGCCTACATAACCTGTACTCCGTAATTATCTTTATAATGTCACTGATAAATCCTGCAATCACGATAACATTCCTATGTCAAAGTAATTTACTGTCAACACTACCACCGATATTTTTTTTCAGATACGGGTAATTCAATAAACCTTTAACACATGCTAACAAATTTCATTATTTAAATTCTTAGATGAATAATTCAATTGTTACACTAATCTTCAAATTCACAATAAAAATCCCATTAGTTAAGGTAATAATTCCCACTACAAATTCTTATTCAAAACATCATCTAAGTAATATTTCTCACATCAATCAGGCACCTCACCTAATACCTTCAAGGTAAAAATTATTACATTTATCGAGTAACTCCCATACAAAGGTCAAGGTAACTACTAAGAAAATTTTAAAATGCGTAATCAATTCCAAAGTAAGTAATCCACACATTAGTTCTACAATATCCTTTACACTTTCAAGATAACAGTACACTTCCTGTATCTTAGTGTATATCCTTCTTGATAACTCTTACATTTTAATCTAACTATAGAGATCATACACTGATACGGTACACTAAGATCATACACAAGCATACACCAACAACATACAAAGTTACACACACACCAATATCACAGAAACATACACAAACATAATAAATATCAACTATCAGTATTCCTACAAGTATCCTGACAACTACAACTACCACC
>NW_024718094.1:2071062-2134511 GCF_018991925.1 Homarus americanus
ATCCATTCAATAGTGATGCCCTGGACAAGGGATTTTTTTCCAACACCCAAGCGGACAACGAAACACGTCAAAATATATCAGTTTTCCAAGAGCATATAAGCAAATGGTCCCTAAATTTTGTCATTTTCCAAGGTTACTCCATCAGCAATACATATCTGCTTCCTGGCTACTTCATTTGAACAAAACCCAGGGACTTAATTATTCCCACCACTAACTTTACCTTAGCAGTTAATCATGTTCCAATTATTTTTTTAAAGTGTTTCTTTAATTTAAAAAAAAATCAACATCTGGTCGAAGCCATCGTTCCACTCCACATCATAACAGTCCCATAACCCCCCCCCCCCATGTTCACTTAAATTCTAACCCACCCTACTGTTGTTCACTTAAATCCCCACCATGTTCACACAAATTCTAACCCACCGTACTGTTTTGTCCACTTAAATTCTACCTCTCCAACAACCTGTCTCCTACTCAACACTCCAACAAGATCCTGGTGCAGTAAGCCTTCCTTCACGAGTCGTTAAGACCAGAACCTCAGAACACAAACCATCACATTACCCTCCAAAAAATCTCTCATTCCTGGAAACTTTGACCAATCCCATCCCTAAAATACACAGTGACAGTATCTCATAAATAAACTGGTTTAAGTAAGGAGGTTAATGAAAAGGGAATTAAGTTTTCTTACACTTCATTCAGTCAAGTGATAGAGATATATCGATGCTGTAAATCTAAAAATAAACCCCCTTGAAAAGTTTTATCCACAGGTTAAAATAAACAAAAAAATTTCTGGATTACTTTAGTTTTCTGACAAAATCTATCATCAGTCTCTTCTTCCCTTAATAATGTGAGTACATTTCCCTGACGTAAGGTGTATGTCAGTACTGTCACACACTTATTCCCTATAACTGCATGTATGTCAGTACTGTCATTTAATTATCACCCTATAAAACTATGTGTATGATAATGCTGTCACATAAATATCCCACCACAGTAGTGTTTATGTTTATAGGTGCAGCCACGTGTATATCTTCCCCTTGACAGTGTATATTTGACCTGTGTCATATATGTATATCCCTGACACTATGTATATCTGTGTCATAAATATATCCCCTTGACACAGTACATACATAGGTACTATCATATGTATCTTCCCCTTGACACCATCCTAAACAAAAAAAAAGATAATAAAAGGTTACCTGAGCCAGAGCGACACCTGTACATGACCCTTTACATATTCATGCTCGGGCCATTACCGGTCATGAAAGCGGCCACCTCTCCTAAACCATCGTGGCCCTCATGAATAAATGCATGACCTGAAATTCCTCACTAGATTAGCGGAGCGAAATTTCACGTGATTTTCGCCACTGACACTAAAAACACCATTGGATAATGCGGATTTAACCTCCTCCCTCTGATGATAATTCTCGTGCTGGCGTTCATTAACTTAGAGAGGGTAAATTATATCAATGTGCGTGTGTGAAAGTGAAATACGTGTATACTTATAAAAACATGTAAAGAATTCCTCAAGTAGATGAATGATGATGATGATGATGATGATAAATGATGACGAGGATGAACTAGAGATTATCAGGATGTTAATGATGACAAATATCGATAATGATGAATAAATAAATAAATAAATAATAATAAAACAAGTACTACCACCACCACCACTACTACTACTAATAATAATAACAGCAAAAACCAACAGTGACTCGCCAGCCTACGGTACACAATAAACCCTCCCCCCTACATTATTTATGACCTCTGACCCTTGCAACATCAACATAATAGCAGAAATTTTCAAAATCCGTTTCCGCATGTATGTGTGTGTGTGTGTGTGTGTGTGTGTGCGTGCGTGCGTGCGTGTGTGTGGGGAGGAAGGACTAAAAATAAAACATCTTGTACATGTTAAATTTGTCCAAATATAAATCACTGGCGGGTTGACAAAAAGTTAACCTCTCGGCAGTCTTCGAACACCGTAATCACTGTCTAAGAAACACGAAGAAGACTCAGGAACCAAACTTGAAGGGAATCCGTAGTATCTAAATCACTCCAACTACCCCAGAGTGAGTGGCTTTATATTTTTATTTATTATTATTATTATTATTTTTCTTTTTTTTGGTGGAGGGGGGGGGGGGTAGGTAAATTGTGAGAAAACTATAAACCACTTGCAAAATATATTCCTCTACCCAAGTGAAAACACTGAAGCAGAAACAGACAGACAGGAAGACACCCCTTAACGATGACAGTGGGAGGGATAAAAGTAAACTAATGTTGGATGTAGACGTAACGATGACAACTTTCTTCCTTCATGTGACCTTTGACCCTTAAAAGTCAATGGAGTTCATAAACTAGAATAAGGATAGAGATGAGAGGTGTGGTGTGTGTTAGGACAAAGCAGCTTCAAGGTCATCCCAAGATCATCACATTCCACTAAATTCCCCCTTTTCCTTCTCATTTATCATATTTTCCTTCACTTATTATCCTCTCTATACCAGCTTACATATTTTCACTCTTATATTCAATTAAGTATAAATATTTTATTTTAACTTTATTTTCGAAACATTACCAGAAAAAAAAATAGTAATAAATTATAATAGAATAAAATCCAAGTGGTAGTGTAGCTGTTGGTCTGGTGTCGGTGGCAGTGGACCCAGACCCCTTGCTAATGTTTTATTGATGGTTGGCCCACTTAATAATGCTGCCCTCCACATTAGCCCTGACCCCGCCCGCCACCTGACAAAATGGGCTATTTCTGGAGCGCCTTCGGTAAATACGCTGAATGCTTGATGTGTTTGGTAGTGTTGGTGATGTTGAATGTTTTAGGTGATGAATGTTTGATGTGCTGGTCCTGGTGATGGTGGTGATGAATGTTTGATGTTGTGGTCTTGGTGATGATGATGAATGTTTGATGTGGTAGTGTTGATGATGGTGATGTTGAGTATCCGATGTGGTGTTGAATGTTTGATGTGATGGTGTTGATGATGGGTGATGTTGAGATATCAAGTGTGGTGGTGATGCTGGATGTTTGATGTAGGTTTGAAACCTACTTATAAGACTCTGACCACCAAACTGATCATTAGCAATTGACAATCATTTTTTTCACCAAGAAACCTATTCATAACCTTGAAACAAACACGATACATTTAAAACTCCTCTCCCCTTTTTACCACCTAAAAGAAACGACGTTGACCGCCTCTACGGCTCACAGAACTTAATAAACGTCATAACCACCCCGAAACCTGCTTTTAATTAACCACTAAAGAGATCCCTTCATAACCATCTAAAACACCTAATTTTTTACGACTTCGAGATCCCCTTCTAACCACTTAAAACAACCCTGTGAAAAACCACCTCAATAACCTACTGTGACCACCACCACAAAAAAAAAATTTTACCGGAAACCAAACACGACGCCAAAACACAAGTGGCAACAGTCAGGCTGGAAGCAAGCGCAGCCTATCCGCAGGCCGTGACAAGACTCAACCCCTGAAATTGGTAAACGCAGGGCACCAGAGCACCACATGAGCCAAACTTTGTCTTCACCCAACGTCACCGACTCGCTGGGTATCGTAATAGAATAACCGAAGGCACAAAGATGGGTTGATTCCTTTTTCAGGGGACAGTAAAGTGAGAGTATTTTTTTTTTTTTTTTTTTGGCTGCAAAGATTTAATGTAAACTGTAGAAAAGATTACGATAATGTGTGTATTTTTTATCGCTTTTATCACGTTTATTTTTTAAATGGATAGTTGGTTATATGGAAGGATCGATGAAGATTAGATAGATAGATAGATAAGACAATTCGAGACCCATACGACTGTTGAATTTAGAGACCACAAGCGGACGAGTTCAGGAATCACACGAGGACGCAATATATCATAAACCCATTCAAGGATCAGGTTCGAGACCACACGAAGACAAATTCAGGACCAAAGCCAGACATTTTCAACGCAAATTTCGAAGCTATGCGAAGAACGCAGAGGACCAGCCAAACTCACATGTGAAAAAATAGGCTCGAGGACAGACCAGGACAGCAAACTATGTACAGGAGGAACAGAGACAGTAACGTATGCGAAGACACGTTATAGAGACCACACGAGGTCGTTCGGAGTCATAAACTCATGGGGACGTGACAGCCACTATCTTACACGAGAACGATCGAGGACATTCGAGACAATAAACCTAGGAATAAACTAACTCTTAAGGAACCTACCTTGGGTGAGTGGATGAGCCAATGAGAGATTCTTCCAACCACGCCGCCTACTTACACTCCTCATCAGATATCCATGAAACTCTCGGCAGCATAACGCAGCTCAAAATAGCACAACTTGGGTCACCATTGTAATGAGTAAATACAAAAAGAATGCTTAGTTTTTCCCCACTGGTTAAAGGATTCCTAATACAGGTTTTTAAATCCGGTTTCAGGGGCTCTGGGATTTCTATTGTTTTTGTTCTTTTAAAGGTAGAGATGAATCCGTATAAAGCGTTTTAAAGCAGATGTATTTTAGTGTTTTATTTGGGGTTTTTGTTATAATGTTTATATAACAATCGTATTTAGTGGTTTATAATCCCGTATCCTAAGGTTTTATTTCATAGTTTTTTTTTTTTAAGCGGACTTGTTTTACTTCCGAACGTGTTATTTTAAATCACAGTTAAGATTCCTTTTCACCAGGTGTTGTAAATTGTGTATTTTTACATGTCAGTGTTATCTTAGGTGACATGTTCTCACCCGCGTGTTGACATCTCGGTGTTAGCACTCATGTTTATACCACAGGTGTCGTGACTTTCATACGTGTTTACATCGTGTTATGACATAAAATTTTAATTCCCCTCAAAAGGTGTTATGACTAAGTTTGTTTTATATCGCAGGTGTTGACCGGTGTTTTTACATCACAGGTGTTGTGAATTATATGTTTATCACAGGTGTCGTGATGCACACGTCACATGTTTACATAAGTGTTACGGTGCAGAGTTTTTTAACATCACAGGTGCTACGAGTTCCCAGCCGCAAGATGTTTATATCCAGTGTTATGAAGCCGTACGCAGCGGTGTTTTTTCTAATTCAGGTTAGGGAGTCGAAGCGGAGTGGGCAGAAGAATGAATGCGAAGACGGGGAATATGTAGTGCCGGTGGTTGGTGTCGATCAAGCTGCCAGGCGTGAGCACCAGAATTATTGGGCCTTAACGTGAACAGGGGGTGATGGTAGTAGGGGGGTGATGGAGAGGGAAGGTAGGTGAGGTGAGTTGTATCAAAACACCATTTTACTCTTGTGCTCATAATAATACAATTCTTTTTTTGCTGTGGTTTTATTTTGTTTTTGTCCTTTGCACCAATTACTGTATATGGTTTTCTAATGCAACACCACTGTGGTCAGCTGATAACGACCTAACGTGACACTGGCAGAACAATGGGTAGCAGTCCAATTCATTAAACTGCAGTTCATTATTATGATAAGATCAGTACCTGTGTGTATGCGGATTATATACAGGTACATAAATACAATGTGTATACATGTTACAATATACTTTATACTATCCCACCTCGATATACTGTTTTGGATTTAAAAACACTTGCACTTGCACGCGTCTGAACCTTACACCATAAGTGAGGACTAACAATGAAGCTCGCTATTATTCGGTCTCAAATTAACCCTTGTGCTGGCCATGATATATAATGGGAACGTGGCGAGGTGCGCACATTTTCGACTTAAGAAAATTGCCATGCGGTCACCTTATTACTTAAAATACATCATTTTAAGAAATGAAGCACAGACGCTAAATGAGACTTAACACGACAAGATCATGGAACTTTCTTGTTTTTGCTATTGAGCGTCACATATATATATATATATATATATATATATATATATATATATATATATATGACTTCTGAAATGTGGTAGTAAAGTGGTAGCAGTGTAACTGTGGTAATGTCTGCATATTTTTACCCGTAGTTAGGGGAGCCACAGGATATAACGGACAAGACTATAGTATTAACCTTTAAAGCCTCATGCGTCAGGGTGCCATAAACCTACTTTCATATTTACATTTAAGTATTTATGTAAAAAACACACACACACACACACACACACACACACACACACACACACACGAGGAGAAAAAACAAGCCAACCTCACAGTCAAACGCTCGTGGCTGGCAGGCTGTTCAAAGGTGCCTTCTATTTGACCTGACTACACCCGGCCAGGATACAGACGAACAGACAGACAGACAGAACCAGCCGACGACAGCCCCCTCCCAAACACCAATTGCAAACTCCTCTGCTCCAAGAATAAAAATAATCATCATCTTCCTCGCTAACTCCATAGGCATAGACAAATAAACAGGAGAAAAGTGAAATAATATAAAACAGGATCTTGTATATATACAGGTAATAGGATGTAACAGGTTAATTAAGGGGTGGTAAACAATGGTAACAAGAAGTCAAAACGAGTGTTTCCGGACGAGGCCAGGCAACCCGGATGACTGGTCTCAGATGTCAGCCAGAGCCAGAGCAAGTAACCGACTCTCTCTCTCTCTCTCTCTCTCTCTCTTCCCTCCTTTCCTTCCATCTATCTCTTTCTCCTCTCCTTCCTTCCACTATTCCTCACATTTTAATCTGTATCTCTCTTTATCTCTCAATATTCATTATCTCTCCCCCCTCTCTCTCTTCCCTCCCTCCTCACAGATGAAGAACACCATCACCTGTAAACAAACAAACCAAGGTACAGTCATCGCTCGCCACCACCACAAGGAGGGAGAAAGAGACAACGTGCTCTAACAATCCAATCTATAAGAGGAGAGGGAGGGGGAGAGGGAGGAAGGAGGAGGAGGAAGGGAGGAGGAGGAGGAGGAGGGAGGAGGAGGGAGGGAGGAGGGAGGGAGGGAGGGAGGGAGGAGGAGGGAGGAGGAGGGAGGGGGAGAGGGAGGGAGGGAGGGGGAGAGGGAGGGAGGGAGGGGGAGGGGGAGGGAGGGGGAGGAGAGGGAGGGAGGAGAGGGAGAGAGGGAGGGAGGAGGGAGGGGAGGGAGGAGGGAGGGAGGGAGGGGGAGGAGGGAGGGAGGGAGGGAGGAGGGAGGGGAGGGAGGGTGGGGAGAGAGGGAGGGAGAGGGAGGAGAGGGACCAGGAGAGGGAGGGAGAGGGAGACAGAGGAGGGAGGGAGGAGGGAGGGAGGGGGAGGGAGGGAGGGGGAGGAGGGGAGGGAACAGAACAGAAGAGATAAGAAGGGAAGACAAATATAGAGAGAGAGAAGAGGAGAAAGAAGACAACGTGGTACAGAAGAAACGGATAAAAAAAAAAACAAATAAAACAAGAAGACGATGATAAAACAAAAGAGCTAACACAAAAGGAGAAACAAGGTGAAGAAAAAAAAAAACGGAATTTACAGTAAACCAATGAAAATAATAAAAACAAAAAGCAAAGCGGACGGTGAATAATAAAGACCTCCGCGACACAAGGAACACAAAGACCCTTTTCTCCAAATTGTCAGAGTGAGTTTGTCGATCTTAAGAGCTCTTAATGACGCGCACTCGTCAAATCAAACATTCATCTCTTTCAAAACTTCAGCCATATATATATACACCTATGCTCTGAATGATAAGTGCAATGTATACACTACAAATTATTAGCAGAACACAGTATTGACCCTACTTACGTTTCTTTACTCTAGATACAGATTAACTGTGGTCCAACAAATTTGGGTTAAAACCTACGTTAAAGTACAACCTAAACACTGAAACAATACATAAAACACCTGGTATACTTCTAGAGACTCTTGACACACACACACACACACACACACACACACAGTTACTATAGTTGTGCCGTAGGTTAGAGTTAGGTTAGGTTGGGTTAGGTTAGAATAGGTTAGAGTTGAAACGATTTGCTTGCCTCTGTATTTCTTCAGTATAAACAAGTAAACAAATAGATGAATAAACATATATACTCGAAACGAAAAGAAGGACAAAGCCACAGAAAGACGTAGATAACGATTGAATGAAAGCGTGTGTGATGAAAGAAAGTGATTGGATAACGAGGGAGGACAAAGAGAGAACGAAAGGATTGAAACACGAGCAGAAGGAGGAGGAGGAGGAGGAGGAGGAGGAGGAGGAGGAGGAGGAGGAGGAAGGGAGAACAGTGACATGATGAGACAGTGACGAGGAGGAGGAGAGGAGATGGTGTTGGCATGGGGAGGAAAGTAGTAAGAGGTGGAGGAGGACAGTAGAGGGAGGAGGGAGAATAGAGGAGGAGGGACAGAGTAGGGAGGAGGAGGACGAGTAGAGAGAAGGAAGAGTAGAGAGGGAAGAGAAAGAGAGGGAGGAAGAGTGGGAGTAGAGAGGAGGAAGAGTAGGAGTAAAGGGAGGAGAAAAAAGAAAAAAGAAGATGAATCAGGGAATAAAGACTGACTGGGGAGGAAAGAAAAAGGCAAAAAAAAAAAAAAAAGATAATGAGGGCCAGCAAGAAGTAAACCGGAAGTTGATATATAAAAAAATAAAAGTGACCATGACCATCAACTTCTGCCCTTGACCTTTGACCCAACACACAGATGAAAAAAAAATGCATCAGAATTAAAGCGCGTCCCAGGGATAACTTGCAGAGTCAGCCTAATCGAGAAATGCTGGGAGAAACTCACTCAGAAACATTTCAAAGAGAACAAAAATATAAAAAATAAATAAATACAAAATAAAATCCTGATACATTAAAAAAATTCTTCTCTGATATAATGGCCTTAATAGTTAGCCAGTGTGATGTTCTTACTTGAGTCCTGATTGGCTAAGAGAGTTTTCCATGACCTGTGATCTGACTGGCTGAGTGATCATGACTTGTGATCTAATTGGCTACGAGAATGATCGTGACCTGACCCCACAACTCACACAAACACTACACAAATACGACACGACACAAACACGACAACACAACACGACACAAACACAACACAACACAAACACGACACGACACGACACAAACACGACACGACACAAACATGGCATAACTCACGACACAACACAAACCTGCAGGGAGAAATAACGGGGGGAAAAAAACACAAAAGCAGGGACGCCAACTAAAGCAAATAAGAGACAGAAGGTAGAAGGATTAGTAAATTACAGGAAATCAGAGAATAACAAAGTTTGAAGTGGAGAGTCGAGGCCCAAGTGCTGGCAAAACTCACGAAAACACTGAATAATGTAGGGGGTCAAACTCTCCCACCTCTCCCCCATCATCCATCATCCCTCCACACACACCCTTACTCCCTCTCCCCCATCCATTTACCGTACCTCCACACACTCCCTCCCGCTATCCACTATCTTACTCCCCCCTTATCCACCCTCCATCCACACCTCACACTTCCCTCCTCCAATACACCTTTATGTGGAGGTCATGACAAGGGTGGAGGAAGTGGAGAGCTGTGGTGGTAGTAGTGACGTTAGTAGAGGTGGGGGAGTGAGGGAGGGAGGTGGGTGGGGAGGGGGGAGGGAGTGAGGCGGGGCGGCGGTGGGGAGTGAAGGGAGGTGGTGGTGGGGGAAGGTGGTGGTGAGGGAGGGTGGTGGTGGTGGGTGGAAGTGAGGGAGGGCGGCGGCGGTGGTGGGAGTGAGGGAGGAGGATTGTGGGGTAGGAAGGAGGGCGGTGGGTGATAGGTAGGGAGGAAGGGAGGGTGACAGGAGAGGAAGGGAGACACGGGAGGGAGAGAGAGAGGAGGTAGGAATGGAGAACAAATGGGGAGGCATGGGGGGGTGAAAAATGGAAGGGAGGAGGAAGAGGAAGAGAGCGGAGGAAGGAGGAGAATGGAGAGATGGGAGGTGGGAAGAGGAGGGCGAGGCAGGGTAGGGTGGTAGGGGTCGGAGAAAGAATAGGAATCATGAAGGTGGGAAGGGAGAATGGGAAAGGAAAGAAGAAGAAACTGCAGAAAACAGGCTTGGTCGACCACTACAGCTATGACGACGTGTATGCGTGTGTGTGTATGCGTGTATTATCTGTCACTTATACAAAAATATACATCAGCCCAACTTCGGTGATAATCAATGGAGGTCACTAATGTATTGTAGCGTACTTCTCTCTCTCTCTCACATACGATTACTTCTTTACACACACACTATAGTCGAACACTTTAAACATACATTGTACATACATGTTACGTATTCACATAAACACAAATCCCACACACACCCACCCACACTTTAAACACATCTATATATAACTCATGTATAATGAAATAAAAACAAGAACTGCCTTTTATACATTTTACTCCCATAATTACATCGTGGCATAACTAAGACTGTGGTAAAATACGCGGGGAAAATGAAAAATATTAAGAGGAAGAGGAAGCAGAGATACACTAAAAACACGAGCAAGGATTACCCAGCATACGTCTCGTTCATGGGATCTTTTTATTCACAACAAACTCCCAATATTCATAAAGTTCTCTCTTCGCCTCTTTTTTTCTCCTAATTTGCATCTTTCATCACTTGTTTCTCCTATTCGTTCGTAGAGACTTATTTTAGTATAGAAGTAATCGGTGCTTTTCCCTGTCTCCTTATTCGTATCTTTCATCACTTCGTTTCTCTTATTCATTCATTCGTAGAGACTTTCACACGTTATATGTTGTATCGAGTTTGATCATTTGTTTATATAATGGTCCGTACGATTAGCCACGAGATGTAGCATTTTTAAATCTCTCAAGTGCGAGTTCCGGGGTAGGGTGAAGGAGGGGTAGGGGTAAGGAGGGGTAGAGGGGAAGGAGGGGTTACTTCACGGGAAACGATGGTGGTGGTGTGGGAATATAGAGGGGGGGGGCAAGAGGGTTGGAGAGAGGGGAGCAAAGGATAGGAAAGGAGGAGGGGAGTGGTGGGTGGGAGGAAGAAGGGGCAGCGGCGGGAAGAGGAGACGGTAGTGGAGGGAAGGACGGTAGAAGGAAGGGGTGGGGTGATGGAGGGATAGAGGTGATAACGGAGGGAGGGAGAGGGCGGAGGGATTGAAGAGGCGCAGGGTCATGAGGGATGGGAAGTCTTGCTGAGTGAAGTGGAGGAGGGGCGATGGGGAGGGAAGGGAGATGGTAAAGGACGTAGGGGTAGGGAGGGTGACGGGGAGTGGAAGGGGTGAGGGAAGAGGGTGGGAGGGAAGGTGGGAGGATGGTGTTGATGGGAGGATTGTGGGGGGGGGATTGGGGCACAGGAAAGGGCGGGCACACACACACACACACAATACCTTCCCCTAGATTGCAAAGCTGTCCTCGTTATTTCTCTGTATTTAGGGCAGTTTTACAAACGAGGGTACTTATTGTGTGTGTGTGTGTGTGTGTGTTCTCACCTATAAATCATACGTGCATTTCGTATAAATATACAAATTAGTTGTCTGTATATGTGTTAATCCCTCCTCCCTCCGACCCCAAGACCCAGAGAACTGACACACACTAATACCACACACACACACACGGCACTGATCAAAATAACTCGGGCAATATTTATTCTAACCACGTGAGGTCGCCGAATCCTCACGTTAACACACACAGTCATCCCAAACCTATCAGCATATGGGCGTCATATCATAACACGGTATGTCTAGTTTCAGCGCCAATATACTTTAAACAGTGACTGACGGCCAATACTGCGGCTCATTAATCAGTGTTCACTAAGTCACGCTGTTCGGACAGATTCACTTCACAGCATTATCATAAATCCACTGAGTTTCACTCAATATACCGTGCGCCGCCTGTATACAAGAATTATCTATAAACCATCACATGTTTTTAATATGAACGATGAATTAGATGAGTTATTTAAATCAAATATTAAACCATTTTTTATATACACACTAATCCATGCAATGCGAATGTCATTTGTAATCACAATTTTTTCTGCATGATGTGAGACAGCAGAGGCTTACCAGGTCGTATATTATCGGTGGGTGTGGCTGGAGGTCATATGGGCCACGGTCCAGTTAGGCCCCAGTCTTGCTGAGCCACAAACCTAACCTAAATCCATTAAAACTGGACACTATGCCTAATTGTTTATCAAGACTCGGGCTCTGTGACCAACCATCCGTGTGTGTGTGTGTGTGTGTGTGTGTGTTTCATAAACTACACCTACACACTTCTGGGCCACCGTTTATATGCCACACGTGGTGACGTGAGTGACCGCTCTAATCACAGCCTGTACAATAACATACAGATTTCACCCTCATTGACGTACCAGAAAAAACTTTACACAAACGTTCCTGCAACACTAAATAACTAAGCACGAATGAACTTATAAACATTTCTCCTGTAACCTTATGTAACACCATACAAAGTTATGTAACAAACGCTTACGTAACTCTTAAGGCACGTCAGTTATGGGTTACGTAACAAAACGTTGCTGTAACCCTACAAAAAACATCACGGCTAATTATGTAACACACAAACGTTCCAGTGCCTCGAATAACATCAAACAAGGGTACGGTAACAAACCAAACACCATCACGGATAATACATAAACGTTTATGTAACTGAAACACCAAACGCAACATATGTCAACAATCAATCACAGCATCAATTAAGTTGCCGCCAACATATTTAATTAAGCAAAAAGTCCATAAATGTAAAAAATTATGTCACACAATTACGTTTACACATTTACGTTTCAGACCATAAATCATGTCAAGAATTATCATCTAAATACAAGAACTGCTTCAAAATCCAAAAATTACGTCAATATTATGTTCACCACACGAGAACTTTACATGGACCCAAACATGATGTCACACACAGTTGCGTTCACCACACAAGAACAGACCCAGGCTCCATAAATGACATCAGAGGTAAACATCCACATTTGACTTTGGTGATGATTTCATGCATGTCGCCACAGCTGATTGGTCAGGTGTAGAATTTTTATTGTAGTGTGTGTGTGTGTGTGTGTGTGTGTGTGTGTGTGTGTAAGAGCTGCCCATGTGCAGGTAATTTCGCATCCACAATAACATTCCTGGTATAAAAACAAAGACGATAAATGAAGGTTTATACAGAGAGGGTGATGAAACAGACTGAGAGAGGAGATGACCTAACGTACATACAGACACAGGAGGGGAGGAGCCAACAGGAAACGAGAGACCACCTCACCCACGCTCAGGGGGAAAAATCCGACTACGGTAGAGACAGGCTGTGACCACACCCACTACCACAACTACCATCATCACAACCAACATTTACTACCACACAACAACAAACATCGTCACCACAACTACCACCCACCACCCCATTCACCACCCACCCACCACCACAACTACTGCCCACCATCACATATCGATTCCTATATACCGCCCACCATCACTAACGACTGAGCTCCTGATATGCCACCCACTACTGCCTCCCCTACCACCAACCACCGCCACAATTGCCACAGTTTCTATTTATCACCCACCACCACCACTGTAATATACCACCAACCACTGTAATATACCACCCACCGCCACCACTGTAATATACCGCCCCCCCACTGTAATATACCACCCACTGTCTAGTATACCGCCCACCATCACCACCACTGAGCCTCCTGATATGCCACACCACCACTGCCTCCCTACCACCAACCACCGCCATATTGCTACAGTTTCCTATTTATCACCCACCACCACCCACTGTAATATACCACCAACCACTGTAATATGCTCACCCAATCGCCACCCACTGTAATATACCGCCCCCCCCCCCCACTGCACATACCTTCACCCACTGCCCAGTATACTGCCCACCATCACTAGTACCACCCCCCACCACCCCCACACACACACACACCACCTGGACAACGAGAGCGGCTCAGGGTGTTCCTAGCTGGCGGCAAGCCGTTACAGTCTTCCATAACCTCCTCCTCTTCCTCAAAAACTCTCCTCCTGAACCCACCTGCCAGGGTAGTAAAAGGCATCGCCCTGCCCTCCTCCCCCAACCACGGCCATTACCACAATCACACACTTATCTCACAAGTTTAGGTATAAAGCATGTATAGTAATTCTCATATGAAGACTCAGATACCGGTACTGTATGTTCAGGTATGTTGTACAGGTTAATAACTTCAGAGTAGTATCGTTAAAAAATAGTACACGAGTGTCTTTAATTAATCATATACTCCTGTAACAGCATCATAATTACATTTCTTTAATAGAGATCACATGAAGATTAGGCACCCCAGCTTACTTCCTGTATTTCACTCTGGTACTTAATACCTAGGGGTTACTAACGCAGCTTCTAACCCAGGTAACGTTTAAGTGTTTAATCTCAGGGGTGAAGTAAGTTGGGGTGCCAAATACCTTGTGTAATCCCTCAACAGACTTCATACAACATTAAGTACACGTATTGACTTGCAAATTGACCTAACTCGCTTGTTAAATCTCTTAGGAGTGATTTCAACCACCCACTAGGGTGGTGTAAGGTGACTCACCATGTCACCACACCAGCACGGAGAGGTTGTGCATGTACCTGGTTACTTTGCTAAACTAATAGGCCTTATCATGCCAGGTCATCGATAAACATGACAGTGAGTGCCCAATAAATTACATTATATTGTATACTATTTAAACCTCCCATGAAAAAGAGTTATACAATTTTGAAAGTAATTTAAGACTTCATAAACCATAAAATTAATTAAATATAACAATCTAGAAGCTTTCAGTATAAACGCTCAATGAACAGTTTCAGTAAAATTTAAAGTAGTCAAGATGACAGTCACAATACACACTAATAAACCATAACAAACGTCAACTACCTGATTACCTTCTAATTAATACCACAAAACAAGTAATTTTAAATCGTCAAACTTAAAAACACAAAACTTTCATAACCTAAAAACAAAATTCTTTTAAAAATCCATTTATGTTAGTGTTATAGAGTAATAATAAGATCGTTTGTTCTATGTTTAGGTGAATTTATGAGACATGAACATTTATCTGGGTTAAAAGATATGTTCACGCTCTATACATTACAACTGTACACCAGTTATATTTCTTCTTTATCACAATGGCATCCAGGTCTCCCTACTGTACTCAAGATTATCTGTTGAGACGCAAAAAACTGTATTTTGTTTTAGTCATTAGCTGTAACCTGACATCCTACCACCTGTAACTATCCTTACTGTAGTCCAACAACACCCTGCCTATGCATGGTAATGGATCACAATATCCTGCCTGTGCATGTCCCCTGGGTCACGTATTCGCACTACATGACGCTAGATCATGTAATCTTGCCAGTACGTGCTGCTGGTACACGTATCCTGCCTGTGCATGACGCTTGACCAAGTATTCTGCCTGTAAGGATGTTGATAATCAAGTATACCTGAATATGCTGTTATACTAGCGGTTAATATACCCCGCGTGACAGAGGAACTAGTAGTATACTCGCTCCTTGCATTGATTACAAATTAACATTGACGTTTATGTAAACACACGTCCGCTCTGATAAACCAGATATATCGACATTCTATTATGATATAAGCCGCGTCAATATATCTTGCGACATGCCAGGTACAGCTCGTGTGCCAGATATCAAAGTATCATATGTGACAATACTGAAGAATACTGGCCGATATAACCCACATATTCTGAAGACACAGAAGGTGTTCTAACCCATATACTGAGGGTGCTATATACTGCTATAAGGTACTATAACCCACATTATACTGAGGTGAAAGAACTGGGGAGGGGGGGTCCGCAAACTTTACAGCTTCCACGGGACACCGCTTGGACACGACATAACCGGGATATACTCAGTGTAATCGGGTCACCGTAAGTTGATATAACCGGGGGCCGAGCTGCACGCGAGCGAGAGGCCTGGATGTTTGGCGTATTGACCTGTTTGTTCTAGGTCCTTCCAGACCCTTTCATCTCCACCCCACCCCTCACCCCCACAACAGATTCCACTGCAGCTGCCACCCAATGGGAGGAGGGAGGGAGGGAGGGGAGGAGGGAGGGAAATTAATGAGGAGGAGAAGGAGAGTAAAGGGAAATTGATGAGGGAGGGAAGGAACTATGAGGGAGGGAGGAAAATGAGGAGGGAGGAACCAATGAGGGAGGGGGGTAGCATAAGGGAGAAGGAGAGAGTAATAAAGGAGGGTAGGAGCTAATGAGAGAAACAGAGAAGGAGGGGAGAAAACCATGAGAGGGGAGCTAATGAGGGAGAGAACACTGAAACAGGGAGCTAATGAGAGAAAATGAAGGAGGGAGCAATGAGGAGAATCACTGAAGAAAGGGTGCGAGGGGAGAAACGGAGCTAATGAGGGAGAAAACGAAGGAGGGATGAATGAGGGAGAAAATTGCGGAAGGAGGGAAGCTATGAGGGAGAGAACTACTGAAGGAGGAAGCATGAGGAGAAAACTACTGAAAGAGGGAGCTAATGAGGATGGGGCAGGAAGAAGGATAATGAGGAGTGAGGGAGACAGGCAATGAGGGAGGGAAGACAAAGAGGGAAGGGAAGGAGAGAGAGGGGGGAAGGGAGGAGGGGGGTGGAGGGAGTGATTTTATTAGGAGGGAGGAGGAAGGGAGGCAGGTAATTAAGGGAGAAGTGAGGGGTGATGAATAAGGGAGTAGGGGGGGGCAGTGGAGGCAGAAAGGGAAGGGGAGGTAATGGGGAGGGGGGAAAAGAGGAAGGAGAGAGGAGGTAAGGAAGAAGAGGAGGAGGAAGGAAAGGTACATAGGAGGAAGGGAGGAAGGGAGAGAGAGAGAGAGAGAGAGAGAGAGAGAGAGAGAGAGAGAGAGAAAGAGAGAGAGAGAGGAGGAGAGGGGAGGGAGGGAGGGGAGGGGGGGAGGGAGGGAGAGAGAGGTAGGGGAGAGGGGAGGGGGGGGTGGTGGGAGGGGAGGTAATAAGATGGTGGGAAGGAGGGAGGGAAGCGCAGGAGAAAAGGAGTAAAAAAAATTGAAGATAAAAAATTAGGGTGAAGGAAGGAGAGAGGCGTGAGGGAGGACGATGATGACGAAGAGAAAGAAAATAAATAAAGTGAGGGAGGACAATGAGAGGGGAGGAGGAAGACAAGAGAGGGGAAGGGGGAAGAGGTGGTGGGAGAGGGGAGGGGGGGGAGGGGAAGAGGTGGGGGAGGAGGGGGGAGGGGGGAGGGGAAGAGGGGAGGGGGAAGAGGGGGGAGGAGGGAAGAGGTGGGGAGGAGGGGGAAGAGAAGGGGGAGGAGGAGGAAGAGGTGGGAGGAGGGGGAAGAGGGGGGAGGAGGGGGAGAGGGGGGGAGAGGGGGAGGGGGGAGGAGGTGGGGTGGGGAGGAGGGGAAGAGGTGGTGGGAGGAGGGGGAAGAGGTGGGGAGGAAGAGGTGGGGGAGGAGGGGGTGGGTGGGAGGAGGGGAAGAGGTGGGGGAGGAGGGAAGAGGTGGTGGGAGGAGGGGGGAAGAGGTGGTGGGAGGAGGGAAGAGGTGGGGGAGGAGGGAAGAGGTGGGTGGGGAGAGGGGAGGTGGGGAGGAGGGGGAAGAGGTGGGGGAGGAGGGGAGGGGTGGGAGGGGAAGAGGTGGTGGGGAGGAGGGGGGAAGGGGGAGGGAGGGGAAGAGGTGGGGGAGGAGGGGGAAGGGTGGGGAGGGAGGGGGAGGGGGAGGAGGTGGGTGAGGGGTGGGGAGGAGGGGGAAGAGGGGGAGGAGGGGGAAGAGGTGGTGGGAGGAGGGGGAGGTGGGGGAGGAGGGGAAGAGGGGGAGGAGGGGGAGGGGGAGGGGAGGGGGAAGAGGTGGGGGGAGGGGGGGAAGAGGTGGGAGGAGGGGTGTGGGAGGAGGGGAAGAGGTGGGGAGGAGGGAAGAGGTGGTGGGAGGAGGGGGGAAGAGGTGGGGAGGAGGGGAAGAGGGAGGAGGGGAGGGAGGGGGGAGGTGGGGGAGGGGAAGAGGTGGGGGAGGGGAAGAGGTGGGTGGGGGAGGAAGAGGTGGGGGAGGAGGGGAAGAGGTGGTGGGAGGAGGGGAAGAGGTGGTGGAGGAGGGAAGAGGTGGTGGAGGAGGGAAGAGGGTGGAGGAGGTGAGGTGGTGGAGGAAAGGCAGGAGGGGTAGAGGGAGACGACAATGACGAGGCAATGAATAAAGGTAAGGAAGGGAGAGAGACAGACAATGAGAGGGGCAGTAGGAATGAGGAGGGAAGGGAGGATTAAAATGGAGCAAGGAATAAAGAAGGTTAAAAGGAAGAAAAGGAAAAGAAGGTATAAAAAACCAGTTTAAAGAGATCTTCAACCGGATGTCACAAGATTTAACCCTGTGACGCATTAGAATTTCAACCTGTGATGTCACTGGACCTTGAACCATGACGTTTAATTTTCAACCCATGACGTTACTAAATATATGTATTGATTAGAATATACACATGTACAGTAAAAAATATCTACTGACTATTAATTATTCTATCTTGCCTACCTTTTGCTTCCCACTATTTATTCTTATCTTCCTAAATCGTCTGTGTCCTTTACTTTTTGACTATCTATTCATATATATATATATATATATATATATCTATCTGAATCAACCTAATACTGACTCTTCAAACATAACTAGGTGGCATTCAAATGATTTTTAGTTGAACAAATTAATATTCAAAATAATAAAAAATGAAACTTCAAAAGTAATATTTACAAAAACATAAAGAAGGATTTAAAAAGTAAAAAGTTATCAGAAAGTAATGTTTAATTGAATCTCAACATTAAAAAAAAAGAAAGTAATCAAAAGAAGTACATTTGAAAAGAAAAAATGTCAAGAATTTCAGAACAAACTAAGTATAAGAGAAGGCAATATTGCTCTGAGGATGCCAGAAGCTAGAACTGTGCCTGGAGGATGCCAGGTAAGCTAGAATGAAATGGGATGGGAAGCGGAACAGCCTGATACAGGTAATGAACAGTGTGAGGATGCCAGGTAGGGAACAGTGCCTGGAGGATGCCAGGTAAACTTAGGAACAGTGCCTGGAGGATGCCGGTGTAAGCTTGAAAAGTGCCTGGAGGATGCCAGGTGCTTAGGAAGTGCCTGGAGGATGCCAGGGTAAGCTAGGGAACAGTCGAGGATGCCAGGTGTTTAGGAATGTGCCTGATACGTAACGGTAAACGGATGATGCTACGCAGCTTAGGAATATGCCTGGAGGATGCCACGTAAGATTAGGAACAGTGCCTGGAGGATGCCACGTAAGATTAGGAACAGTGCCTGGAGGATGCCAGGAAAGCTTAGGAACAGTGCCTGGAGGATGCCACGTAAGCTTAGGAACAGTGCCTGGAGGATGCCACGTAAGCTTAGGAACAGTGCCTGGAGGATGCCAGGAAAGCTTAGGAACAGTGCCTGGAGGATGCCAGGTAAGCTTAGGAACAGTGCCTGGAGGATGCCACGTAAGCTTAGGAACAGTGCCTGGAGGATGCCACGTAAGCTTAGGAACAGTGCCTGGAGGATGCCACGTAAGCTTAGGAACAGTGCCTGGAGGATGCCACGTAAGCTTAGAAACAGTGCCTGGAGGATGCCACGTAAGCTTAGGAACAGTGCCTGGAGGATGCCACGTAAGCTTAGAAACAGTGCCAGAATAAAATCAGTCAAGAACAATGCCAGAAAGAAACTAAATAAAGACTAAGACCAGATGACGGGTCAAACCAGCTAAGACTAAGAGGATGAAAAGAACAAAACCAATAAACAAAAGATAACAATAATAATAAAAAATAAACAAACATCTCACAAGAACAGGAAGAGACGACCATTGAACTCAAAGAAAAATAAAAGCAAAAAGATACGTAATGAATAATAATAATTGGTCTTTTTTCTAAAGATAACAAAACAATCATATAGGTATTGTTGTTATTCCTGAGGCTACACAAAAGCAAAAATGCCTACCAGTTGGCTTTTGTCAACTGATCAAGAGAAAAGAAGAAAATTAACTAAGATGGGAGGAAGAAAGGACAGGGAGGGAGGGAGGGGAGAGAGAGGGAGGGTGAGAAAGATGGAAAAGAAATAAGAGAGATGAGGAAAATTACAAAGGAGGATGAAGGGTGTGGGAAGACAGCTAGAAAGGAAGGGGAGAGGGTGAGGAGGATAACAAGGAGGGGGGGGGGATAAGGAGTGAAAGCAAGGGAGGAAGAGACGGAGAAGACGTATGAGGAAGGGCGAGGAAGACAGCAAGATGGGAGTGAGGGGGGGGGGGGGGCTGCAAGTTGAGAGAGGGTGGGGAGGGGAAGAGAGGGTGAGAGGAAGAGAGGGCGAGAGGGGAAGAGAGGCGAGAGGGAAGAGAGGCGAGGGAAGAGAGGGCGAGAGGGGAAGAGAGAGAGGGCGAGAGGGGAAGAGGGCGAGAGGGAAGAGGGCGGGAGGAAGAGAGGAGAGGGGAAGAGAAAGCAGAGAGGGAAGGGAGAAGGGCGAGAGGGAAGGAGAGAGCGGGAGGGAAGAGAGGGCGGAGAGGAAGAGAGGGCGAGAGGAAGAGAGAGAGAGGGAAGAGAAGATGAGAGGGGAAGAGAGGGCGAGAGGGGAAAGAGAGGGTGTGAGGGAAGAGAGGCGAGAGGGAAGAGAAAGAGAGGAAGAGAGATGAGAGGAAGAGAGAAAGCGAGAGGAAGGAGAAGACGAGAGGGGAATAGAGGGGAGAGGGAAGAGAGGGGTGGGAGGGGAAGAGAGGGTGGGAGGGAAGAGAGGGTGGGAGGGAAGAGAGGAAGAAAGGGAAGAGAGGGAAGAGAGGGTGAGAACGAAAAGAGGGTGGGAGGGAAGAGACGAAGAATGGAAGAGAGGGTGAGAGGAATAAAGGGAAGAGAGGGAGAGAAGGAAGAGAGGTGAGAGGGAAGAGAGGGCGGAGGGGAAGAGAGGGTGAGAGGGAAGAGAGGGCGGGAGGGGAAGAGAGGGGCGGAGGGAAGAGAGGCGGGAGGGAAGAGAGGGCGGGGAGGGGAAGAGAGGGCGGGAGGGAAGAGAGGGCGGGGAGGGAAAGGTAGGGAGGGAGGGAAGAGAGGGCGGGGAGGGAAGAGAGGGCGGGGCAGGGAAGAGAGGTGCGGCAGGGAAGAGAGGGAAGAGAGGGCGGCAGGGAAGAGAGGGCGGGGAAGAGAGGGCGGGAGGGGAAGAGAGGGCGAGAGGGGAAGAGTGGGTGAGAGGGAAGAGAGGGTGAGAGGGGAAGAGAGGGTGAGAGGGAAGAGAGGTGAGAGGAAGAGAGGGTGGAGGAGGGAAGCAGAGGGTGGAGAGGGAAGAGAGGGCGGGGAGGGAAGAGAGGGAGGGAAGAGTGGGTGAGAGGGAAGAGTGGGGTGAGAGGGAAGAGGTGGGGAAGAGAGGGTGAGAGGAAGAGAGGTGAGAGGAAGAGAGGTGAGAGGGGAAGAGAGGGTGAGAGGGAAGAGGTGAGAGGGAAGAGAGGTGAGAGGGGAAGAGAGGGGAGAGGGAAGAGAGGGGTGAGAGGGAAGAGAGGGTGAGAGGGAAGAGAGGAGAGGGAAGAGGGAAGAGAGGGGTGAGAGGGAAGAGAGGGGTGAGAGGGGAGAGAGGGGTGAGAGGGAAGAGAGGGGTGAGAGGGAAGAGAGGGTGAGAGGGAAGAGGGGTGGGAGAGGAAGAGTGGAGAGGGGAAGAGGGTGAGAGGAAAGAGAGGGGAGAGAAAGAGAGGGTAGGAGAGAAAGAGAGGGTGAGAGAAAGAGAGGGTGAGAGGAAAGGTAGGTGGGGTGAGAGGAAAGAGAGGGTGAGAGGAAAGAGGGAGAGGAAAGAGAGGGTGAGAGAAAGAGAGGGTGAGAGGAAAGAGAGGGTGAGAGGAAAGAGGGTAATAGGGAAGAGGGTGAGAGGGAAGAGTGGGTGAGAGGGAAGAGAGGGTGAGAGGGAAAAGAGGGTGAGAAAACTGCAAGAAGGAGAGAGTCCATCACGTGTGGTCCTCAGACTTCTCCACCTGTCTATCTCGCTCTTAATGATGCATTGTGTATCCTGCCAGGTGAGGGGAACAGGTGAGGTGTGGGAGAGGTGAGAGAGAGCAGGTGAGAGGGAGAAGTGAGAGGTGAGGAAGTGAGAGAGAGAAGAGAGGTTGTAGGGGACAGGTAAGGGAAACAAGGTGAGGGAGGGAGGCGGGATGTGAGCGGTGAGAGAGGGGAGGTAAAGGGTAGAGAAAGGGGGTGAGAGGTGAGGTAAAATATAGGGGAGGAAGTGAGAGGTGAGGTAAAACATAAGGGAGGAAGTGAGAGGTTAGGGGAGGAGATGAGATAATGAGAAAAGAAAGAGATATGGGGAGAGAGAGAGAGAGAGAGAGAGAGAGAGAGAGAGAGAGAGGACGATGTGAGGAAAGCGAAAAGAGAAAGGGCCGTAAGTGTACTGAGAGTGTGACGGGGGGAGGTGGGGAGAGGAGTGCTGTAGAAGGGGTGTGAGGGAGAGAGGGAGAGTGAGGGGTAGAGCGGGGTTGTGAGAGTAAAAGGGGAGAGAAGGACTTGTAATTGAGAGAGAGAGAGAGAGAGAGAGAGAGAGAGAGAGAGAGAGAGAGAGAGGGGAGGGAGGGAGAGAGAGAGAGATGGAGAGAGAGATGGAGAGAGAGAGGGAGGGAGAGAGGAGGGAGAGAGGGAGAGAGAGGGAGGAGGGAGGGGAGAGAGGAGAGGGAGAGGGAGAGGGAGAGAGAGAGAGAGAGAGAGAGAGGGAGAGAGAGAGAGAGAGAGAGAGAGAGAGAGAGAGAGAGAGAGAGAGAGAGGGGAGAGGGAGAGGAGAGAGAGAGAGAGAGAGAGAGAGAGAGAGGGAGAGAGAGAGAGACGGTGGGATAATCAGTACAGACAATCTGGCGTCGCGCACCATCAGCCGGCACCGCCCGGAACAAAAAATAGTTTGCCTGGCTGCCTGAATGTCTGGCTGCCTGAATGTCTGCCTGCCCGAATCTCTGCCTGCCTGAATGTCTGCCTGCCTGAATGTCTGCCTGATCGCCTGAATGTCTGCCTGATCGCCTCAATGTCTACCTGCTTGGATGCCTGTCTTCCTGGATGTCTGCCTGTATGAATTTTTGTGTCTGCCTGCTTGCCTGAATGTCTGCGTGCTCTTGGCCACCTATTCATGTGTCTGCCTACTTTGTTTTGTGCCTTTTGAGGACCTACCTTCCTGCTTGCTTCCGACTGCCCAAACTGTCTACCTATCTCCCCCTTTATGTCCCTCCCCTCTACCTATGTCCCTCCCTCTCTACCTATCTCCCTCCCCCTCTACCTATCTCCCAGCCCACCTGTCTATCTCTCCACCTGTCTCCTAGCCAGTTTGCCTGTCTCCTCCCAATCCACCTATCTGCCAGCCTGCCTGCCAGACTCACGCTCTGTGACTGCCTGACTGACTGGCGCTTATTTTCGATTTAGGTCGGGAGGATCGGGCCGCCTCTCCCCCACTATTTTGAGGGTCGTTAATTGTGGCCGCAGTAGACGTTTTGTCAAAAACTGTCGTGTCCCTGATAAAACCACCGCTCCCAGCCTTCACAATTTTTTCCCCCAGAAATTTATAACGTCAACCGTACCAAACCAAAACACGGTATTGATGATGCTGGCTAATTCTGGGTCCCATTAATCTGCGGTACCTAACCCAGCTTAACTTAATAAATACTTTAACTAACCTAACGTTCCGAACCTAAACCTATCGTCTCCTAGCGTAACTTACTACACCATACCTAAACTACCTTAACCAAATCTGATTAAACCTAGTATAACCTAAACTAACCAGCGATTTTAAAATGAAACAAAATTCAAGTGTTTCCGGGATTTTGAATTTTTCGTCATGCCTGGTGAACACACACACACACACACACACACACACACACACACACACAGGAAAAATACACTAATACGGGAAAAAATCATTTGAACAGGATTTACACTTGGTGCAAATGAGTG
Source organism: Homarus americanus (assembly GCF_018991925.1). Classification (NCBI taxonomy): domain Eukaryota; kingdom Metazoa; phylum Arthropoda; class Malacostraca; order Decapoda; family Nephropidae; genus Homarus; species Homarus americanus. The sequence goes on from NW_024718094.1 coordinate 2,094,799, forward strand.
AGGTTATTGCCGCTCCAGGGTATTAACCGAGTGCTCAACTACCCCTGGTACAGGCCAACGCTGATTGGCTACTGACCAACGCTCTGATCGTAACTACCGTTGGACTTGTTATAACCTGTTAGATTCAGCTGAAAGGCCGAAAACCTGAAGGACCTGAAAGACCTACAGATACAGAGATAGACAGAGACACAGGCTAAAAGACAAACAAACACTGAAAGACATACACACAGGCTGAAAGACAGACATACTACAAGGCTGAAGCGCACACACAAGCAGGCACCCAGCTGGCTACATCACCGTTACTACTGCTGCTGTCTCTGGTAATTAGATCGACCGACCACCGTATTACAACAACCCTCCAGGCTCGGGCGTCACTGAGGTGAGTCCGATGAAAATTAATATTTCTCGTAAGTGAAGGTGTGAAAATGTACCTAAATGGTCGACTTGATGCACTAAACTAACAACCAAATAGAGTATAATAATCGTGAGAAGGTAAGTGTCCGGGTAACTGAAGCACAGAATGGAACACCCAAAATTTAGTATCGAATTTATAGAGATTCTACTTTAATTTGATTAATTGATAATTGGATCCAGTTGTTGTTTATTAACCCCCAACATTCGCCTCCATGTATATTATCTTGGTTATATACGCTAATAAATGCCGGAATTCATCACGAAAATAATTACCAGTGATGCTTAGGAAGGAGGCTTAAGTTGTAAGCACGGACGTGGAAAGGACGTAAAATATCAAAATTTAACATCGTCTACCAAAATTTTAATAAACAGTGTATTGTATCTGCCTCTAGTGAGCTGCCAGGCTTATAGACCCACTTTTCACGATGTGCATGGTGAAACAATGTGAATTTGTATGATGATTTTAGTTAATATCTACCCTGTCTATCTATCTACAGTATCATGAAGGATGTTGAAAACAGTTAAGATAGCGAGTGGAGAACAGGCGAAGAACTTGCTTCAGGGAGAAATAGATTCGAACCTGAAGCATCTGGGGTAGAGGAGGGAGGATATATATTTAGCCGAGGTGTTGTGTGTCCAAGACAGACAAGAGGGGAAGGAGAGACGGACCAGACCACAACCATAATATATTCAAGGAGGGGGGGAGGAAGGTGGCGATGGTACTATATATGTGTGAGTGTGTGGCCCTGAGGGTGTGGTGCAAGGGGGTGCTGGCCGGTACTACTCCTGGTTAATGTAGGGAAGTTTGACCAGCGGGGAATGTTAGAACACCTCGTAGAATTCCAACTCCTGACACAACATTCTAGCTTGGAATGTTCAGACACCTTGTAGAGTACCATGACGTTCAGATAGGCTAGCGTGGAATGTTCAAATACCTTTAAGAGAATCAACTACCTACAGCATATGTTTATGTAAACGAGCAAATCCAGATTAATTAACAATCAAATGATTTAATACGAATCCCGAAAATTATGGATTTTCTGCTAATAGAAAATGGTATGAATTTCCGGATAACAAATATATTTTTATCAGCATTAATTCTCTACCGAGATATGGTAACAGTATTAGTCTTCATAAATAATACAAGAGCTTCTTAATAAGCTTAACAGTGCCTTTAAACTTCAAGACACTAAGGAAACAGTTCTCATTGTTGTCGTCTAGGGTACAGTACTTCAACAGCCAGGGTCACTAAGTACATAAAAAATGTCTAAAATGTATAACTTAAAAAAAAGTTTAGTTTAAATAATTGTTAAATATTAAATGAGATTTTTTAGACAATATATCGTAAAACAAATTTTCATTTATTATAAGACTTCAAAATAATGTCTCCGTTTCAAGAAGGTAACTTTTGAAAATCAGCCATACTTTAAATGTTTTTAAAAATACTCTCAAATTTAGTAATAAAACAGAAAACTTATGTCTTACATTTTATAAGACTACTTGTTTGACCACATTTAAGCGTTTCAGAGAGCTAAGGTCTTTAAGCATATTTCACAAATCTCATTTTTTACAATTAACAAAAACTTAAGTTGAGATATATTTTCTATAGAAAGTGAAAACAAAAAAACTACTCATATTGTTACAATAATTTATGTATTTCAATTATTTATTTAAGCACAAACCACAAAGTCAGTCTCGACACAAGTCATCTTAATTAATTTTTTTTAAACAAAGCATATTGTGTATTTTTTATCTTCCTATATGACTACGGTATCTCTTCACACCTATCCAACTATAAGTTTATCTATAGGAATAAAGTTCTCCCCTTATATCCAAAAGAAATCCCAATACAGTACTGTACAGTAGGGGGCAGTGAAATTTTGCTCAAAGCTGCACTCTTCAGGCATTGTTCCTTATACATATCTAAGACTCCATGCCAAATTTGAAGCTGATATGTCGAGGTTTAGTCTGCCGCATTTTCTACTGAAATTTTTAAATTTACCTACAGTACTAGCCAAACAGCCGCTGTGGCGGTGCAATGTTCTGTTCAGTGTTTATCAACTTTTTTTTCATATCTCTTATTTCATTTAAGTTGTCTTGTTGCAGATGAGTATGGTGCTATGTCTATATTGATTATCAGCCTTTTCTCATTTCATTTCTCAATGTTGTGTTACCGGACAAGACTCCCTACACTGGCTGCCGCTTGTGACCGATACTTGATTAGTGATTATGCTGGAGCTGCCATTGCTACTGCCACCTTAACTGACTATGGCATTATCACAAAGGATGACAAGAGTCAGGTTATTGGACCACATAAGCTGCGGGATGCGAGACAAAAATACCGATTTAAGAGGCAAGAAATTGAGATGGCTAGTTTAGATAATTTGACGTCACTCTATTTTGATGGTAAGAAGACCGCCACTCGTGTGATGATAAAGAATGAGAAGACCGAGAAATGGAGTTCGAGGATGATGGTGAAAGATCATTATGTCATCATGGTTGAGCCTGGCAATGAATATCTCACACATGTGACTCCCAAGACTGGACACGGAAAGCAGATTGCCAAAACTATTCACGAGTTTCTGGTGGAGAAAAATCTAACCCAGCAGCCCATTGTGTGTGTTGGTTGTGATGGAACCAATGTAAATGTAGGATCAGAAAATGGAGTCATTCATCATCTTGAAATGTTACTTGGTCACCCGCTCCATTATTTCATATGTCAGCTTCACGGAAATGAGCAGTTTTTTATCACTATGATGGTAAACCAAGTGGTCCTGAGCATTGGCGTGGTCCCATTGGAAAGCAGATCAAGGAGTCTTTGTCTGAGCTTCCAGTTGTCGCCTTCCAGCCAGTCAGTTTCCCTGATTTCCCTGTGTTTAATGATGAAGTGGAGAAAGATCTGTCCTGGGATCAGAAATACCTGTATAGGATTTGTAAAGGAGTTATCACAGGTGTTGTTGAAGATGACTTGGCTGCTATTGAGCCAGGTCCTCCCTGTGTGTCAAGGTGGAACACCTTATGGAGTAGAATCCTCAGGCTGTATGTAGCAACATCAAGACCCAGCCATGAGTTGAAAAGAATTGTCATTACAATAATAAAGTTCAGTGCTCCAATGTGGTTTTACATCAAGATACACCCTTACGTAACACACGGCTCAAGGAACGTATTCCAGTCCCTGCTATATATGAAACACCTGAATAGTGAGGAGGAGACGATAGTGAAGAAGGCTGTCCAGAGAAATGCATACTTCGCCCACACAGATCAACTTCTTCTTGGTATGTGTGCAGATGAGGACATGACTGTTAGAGAAAAAGCTGTCTCAATGATAAGAAAAATTAGAGAGGAGAATCAGCAAAAGGAAGAATGCACTGGCAGATCTGAAGAGGAGGAGGAAGATTCTGATGCTGCTGTTGACGAGAATTTGTTAAACTATACTGATGAGGAGGGTAAAGATGGAGATGGGAATGAGGATGTGCCTCCTGTAGTCAACATGAGAAAGGTGGTGACTCCGAAACTAAAGTGGCAAGCAAAAAACTATCATTCCATGATTAACTGGAGGAATGAACTCAAGACTGAGCCTCCTTACATTGCTTCTCTGTCAAATCTACAGGTTAATGACATTCTTGAGACACCATTAGTGGTGCCCAAGTGGCCAAACAGCACTCAGGCGGTCGAGAGAGGCATAAAAGTGATGACTGAAGCTTGCACTGAAGTGACGGGATACGAATCGAGAGATGGATATATTAGGCAAAGATTATTGTCTAGGAAAATGATGCCAAGGTTCCGCACAAAAAAGAATTTCAATATGAACTTGTAATGATTTTCTATACGGTGTACCTGTTAAATAACATGTGAATTAAATCGATGTCACCCATGTAAAATTTATCATTATCCTGGAAAACATTAAATGACACCTAATTTTTGGTATACACTAAAAGTTGACAAAAAGTCGTTCGCGATGCGGCAGGGTAAGTATGCATGAAATGGCATGAAATTTTGCACAGGTGTTTGTTACAGCCATACAAACGATGCCTGAAAAGTGCAGCCTGCAACTCAAATAAAAGTGTTTTTTCCCTGCCCCCTACTGTACAGTCTTCTCAACACGCATTTAAAGACACTACGAGTTCACGACGAAGTTTTGACAGAATGGGCTTTTATATCACGAATATTATATTGATGGTGAAATTTCCTGTGTTATGAAGCAGCAAGGAGTTGTGATAACTGTGGCTAAGGGTGTTGCTTGGTGGTGTTTAAGGCTTATTTCATGTGAAGAAAAACATAGATTTATGTAAAACCTGGTCAAAAAATATTTTATGCATGTATGAACAATCAAAATATTTGAAAATAGCTATTAATAAATAAGAAAATCTATTTGTTTTATAAATAAGAAATATAATTGAAAAAGGTTTTTAAACTAACAAATAATGACCTGTTGTAAAATCAATACTTGTCGACAATGGTTGTTCAAAAATATGAAAAAAATAGAAAACACATTTACTGAATACATAATAATTATCAACTGTTGATATGGTATTCATTGAGAAAAAAGTCAATTTAAAATAGTTTTATATAATATGAAAAATCAAAACAAATCTAAAAAACAATTTTCAAGTTCTGAGGATGAAAAACAAGCCTAAAAGAGGAAGGGGTGGAGGTAAGTCTCCTACTATAAAACAGAATTTCGAAGATGTTGAAAATCTGAAAAACTACTCCTACTGTATGTCGTCAATGTCTTTAAATTAACAAACAAAAATAAAATATTACGAAATAGTGAAACACAATACAGTATATGGTATATCACTTAAACTATCGTAATTACACATACGACTCTTGTACTAACAATCACCCCGAGCTAAATAAATTAACTACTTTTTAATGTTACTGCTCCCTAAATATAAACTAGTACTTTATCTAGTCTATATAATGATGGCAGCCATTAAAGAAACGTGATGAAGAGCGTGACCTACAGTAAGTATACAACATCGGTACATCACTAACATATCTGTACAGTATTAAATTCAAATATAAATATGCAAACGTATAACAAGTAATCAATCATAAATTTATTTTCTTTTGATAGTGAGGATTTATTTTATTCCATAAACTTGTGATAATATTAGTATTATCAATATTATAATATTTCCTCAAAATAGTTTAACAAACTAAGTTGTAACTATATAATTATAAATATGGGAAAAAATGGACAGTACAATACAAACATCTTACCTGAAGAGAGGTGAATAAACTGTATATAATTTTTAAATAGAAAATTATTTAATACTCAAACAAGAGAAAATAAAGCAACACTTCCCAGTTGTTACTTCCTGTACCCTTTAGTTTTTAAAGGTTAGGTTAGCGAGACTGAAAATAAACCCCAACTTAATAATAATAATAATACATTATTATTATTATTATTATTATTATTATTATTATTATTTATGTGTCTCAGAATAATGAAAATAATACTAATAAGAATATTAGATTAAAAATTCTGAAACTATTAACTTATGATAATTATCAAAATAAAGTTTTAATAAAAGTACTAAATTCTCTGAACAGATTTTCAAAATTCATATCCCTAATTACACTACTGTTGTAGTATTCATAATAACGATGATAATTCACTAAGCACCACTAGGAAATAAATAGAACACTTTACAGTACTGTAGGTGTTGTCAAAAAGATTTCTGTATTTTTTTTAATAAGTAAGATTAACTTTCATCTCAAGTCATAGATTTATTTTCATTCATATTTTCACCTTTGCTTTATAAGTTCTATTTTCATTTCGATATTCCTATCACTTCCTTTGTAAATGAAAATAATCAGGAATAAATCCATCTTTCTGGGACAAAAGATGAATAATAATTGTTTTTTTATTAGGATACTGATAAACAGTAAGGGATAAAGATAATTTTATTCAGTTTAAGCCATACAGAGAGGTGGATGGTAATTGACAAACTCAACTTTCATATTAAGTTACATGATTTAGTCACTCTTAACTCCCAGATGGAGTCATGTGTAATAATACTAATAGTAATTTTATTACAGTTAACAAATAAACTAGCGAGATATCAATGTTAAATTAGTACCTGTACATCAAATAAATATAGAAAATTAACTACTGTACTGGACTACATTAATACTGTATTACTAATGCTGTAACAATAACAGTGATAAGAAATATATTACAACTACCCTGTATAATGGAATTGTTTAAATACCTGTATCCCTAGCAATAATAAATATATTATCAATATACCAAAAATCTATTGACAATACCTTATAAAATAAACCAACAAAAATAATGACAATTTTACTACTAAGAAAAACAGTAATTCTGATTCACAAAAAATAATCTGTGATGCTAAGATAGAACAAATTTCCGGGTCTATAACACCTTAGAACAACACCCAACAGTTGTCCTGAAGCTCTAACAGTTGAGACAAATTACCACTAGACCTACTGATACTCCCACTGAGTGAAAAATGATCACAGCAACTATAAATGGTCTATTATTTGAGGGATATTGTCTTAGAAGTTAGTGATGGTCGACAATAATCATTCAGGAATACTCTCCAAGATACTATCCATAGATATTTAAGAAAGGGTAAATTGTCAAACTTAAATGGTGGCGATGTATGGAGTTACGGAAAATAACTGAAATAACTTAATCAAAGGGGTCACAAGAAAGAACCCTCAAGAAACTCATGGTTTAGCAAGTCATGGGAACAGCCACCTGAGCTAGTAATGTTTGATAGATAAGGAAATGGTTAAAAGAGCAGAAGGTAAAGATAATGTACTGTAGTGTCACCAGAAGCAAACGCAGCTGTGAAAAGCCAGACTAAATCTTGGTAGAGTTCCTCAGCTGTACAGACTTAGCCAAGACATCAAATTCACGGAATAATTAGACTGACATCCCAGTTTTCCTCACATCAGTGTTCTGTGTTAATATATCGATTTCCCGCAGATAAATGTTTAAATGGATGTAAAGGATCAGTTTTCCATGAATATGTTGAAGTTAAAAAACCCAAAACTTTTCCAAGATGACGTCTCCATGTTAAAATTCCAATCCTACATGGTTAAGATTTTGGGTAGAAAAATCTCGGGTTGACGTCCCAATTTTCCATGAAGAAATGTTTGGACTTTAATCCTAATAGTCCCGTGTATAAATGATTATTTTGAACTATTTCCTCAAGAAGAAATACTTAGGTTCAAATCCCAGTCTTCCACGGATAGATGTTAGACTTAAAAGCTAAACGTCCATGCAGAGGCCTTAACTATAAGTCCAGGTATTAGTCAACTCAAGTGTTCTAGTCTTCAACCTGGTATCTCAATCTTCCTTACAGAATTCTTTTGACTGAAATCTTTATCGTCGGGGGAGGAATATCTTGCTGAAACGCGCATCTCCAGGGGTGTAATCCTTAAACTGAGACCCCAGTGTCCTGGGGAGTTATCTTGATGTTAGAATCCCGGTCTTCCATTGAGATGATCAAAATGAAGAAACGAAAATCGCGCTGCTGTTTTCCTCTGCAAAGAAAGTGCACGTCGCTATCAGCTGTTTAGGGTGATGAAAAAAGGGCTGGCGTGGTCCCAAATTAAAATTAAGAAATATAATAAAAAGTGCTTGAAGACGAGACACTGGCTAACAGTAATATTATGCTGTAAATGAGTTTGCAATTGAAAAAAATATATATACACGAAATCTATTTTTATTTATCCTTATTTTTTCGTTATTTATAAAGTAAAATTATAATCACTGCGTAGTGATGAACTTACACATTCAACTACAAATTAAAATACAATAAAAATATAAATGGTGTTTAAAACTTCAACTTAATTCAAAATAAAATAAATGATAAAATGAAAAAACACTACCGTACTTCCTTATACTTGAATGAAGAAAACATATTAAACTTATGCCAAAAAATTAACGCTATATTAGAAGTTTTGTCATTTAATTAAATGTTAAATAATTTTAAATCTACCTCAATGTTGAGAATTCTAGAAACACTCCAGTCAATTTTTAAAACTAACTAAACGTTGACGAATAAATTTCGTCAATTACTCCTAGATTAATTACAACATACACTCAGACTAGATATTTACAGTGACTTAAAGTATGACTATACTGAATAAACTTAAATACAAAAGCAAACACAATTAAATGATTATACTAAAACATTAGATTAAGATACATAAAATACTAAAATAAAATTTTTACGAAAAGTTAAAAACCAGAAAGTAAATAAAGAAATAAACCAATTACTGAAAACCACTAAAAAAATACAATAAACACCGAGACAAAATGAATAAACAGGATTTAGAAAAAAATCTATGTAAATTATGACTAAAAAAAGGAACTTCAAACCAAAAGACGGATTCCTTAACTGCTTAAGACACCAGGTAGCCATGAACCAGGTATTCAGGAGTTCTTCTTTAAATATGCAATACAGTACAGGTAGTAACTTAAAACACATGTTGCTATACGTGCAACATCTGGATGATACAAACTAGTGATATACCTTTAGGTAGTAGGCAGTTATCAAACAGGGAGGTACTACCGCCTGGGAAGATATTGGAAGCATAATGTGTTGTCAGATGGTAGACCCTGCTGCCATATGGCATCACAAAAATTGTGACCAAGTCCCAGGTTGCTCTTCTGACTTTCTGCCTCATTTACACACAATTGCAGGGTCTCAATTGTTTCTCGTACTATTGACAACACAACATACATATATTGTTTCTCACTTTTGATTTGTTTTTTCATTTTTGTATTTCTTTATGGTTCTTTATTATTATTATTTTTATTACAGTGTTATTATTATCATCATTATTTTATTTTCATTTTTTTATTTCTGATTATAAAATTTATTTACTATGAATCATTATTATTATTATATTTTCGCCCCCCAGGCCCCGGTGTGGGTCAATGTCTTGTGCCCGGGTGGGATAGTCCCCGTAAAAAAAACGGTTAAAACTTCTGTAATGAAACACAGAGCCCTGAAAAGGCGCACGGCCTTGAAACGCACACGGCCCTGAAACACACACGGCCCTGAAACACACACGGCCCTGAAACACACACGGCCCTGAAACACACACGGCCCTGAAACACACACGGCCCTGAAACACACACGGCCCTGAAACATACACTTCTAAAGCGTACACAGCTCTGACACACACACACAACCCTGAAACACTCAACCCTGAAACACACGCAACTCTGAAATACATAAGAACAGAGGAAACTGCAGCGGGCCTATTGGCCCATACTGGGCAGTCCCGTTTATACCCAACCCCTATTGCTCATATGAGCATCCAACCTATGTTTGAAGCTATCCAGCGTATTCGAGTTAATGATGATATTTGGTAACTTGTTCCATTCATCCACTACTCTGTTTCCAAACCAGTGTTTACCAGTGTTTACCTATTTCACGCCTAAATCTAAATTTGTCTAATTTAAAACCATTGTTACGAGTTTGCTCCTGGTTGGATAGTTTGAGTGCCTTTGTAATGTCCCCTTTGTTTAGCCCTGCCTTCCACTTATACACCTCTATCAGGTCGCCCCTCGCTCTACGTCAAGGGAGTGCAAATTAAGATGCTTTAACCTGTCTCTATACTCAAGGTTCCTAATGCCCGGGATTAGTCTTGTCATTCTCCTCTGAATTCTTTCCAAGGATTCTATATCCATTCTGTAATACGGTGACCAGAACTGAACTGCGTAATCCAGGTGTGGTCTCACAAGAGCAAGATACAGTTTTAGGATGACCTAGCTAGTCTTGTAACTAACACTCCTTTGTATGAACCCAAGTACTTTATTAGCCTTGTTACGAGCAAAAACACATTGTTTATTTGGCTTAAGGTTCCTACTTATCATTACTCCTAAATCTCTCTCGCAGTCGGATTTCTCTATGGCATCGTTGTTCATCTGGTGTCTGGTTTCCCTGTTTACATCTCCTATACTGAGTACTTTACATTTGTCGACGTTGAATTCCATCTGCCATTTTTCAGACCATTCGAAAAATTTGTTTAGATCTTCCTGTAGTTTTGCCGAGTCCTCGTCAGATTTGATAACACGTCCTATTTTAGTGTCATCAGCAAATTTACTTATGTTGCTGTCAATGCCGATATCTATGTCGTTTATGTATATAATAAATAATAATGGTCCAAGTACAGAGCCTTGGGGAACTCCACTTGTGACGTTGCTCCAATGGGACTTAGTGCCGTTAATGCTCACTCTCTGTTTCCTGTCCTGTAACCACTCCCTAATCCATTTAAGGATGTCACCTTTGATGCCATGAGCTTCTACCTTTCTTATTAGTCTTTCGTGGGGGACTCTGTCGAAGGCTTTGCTAAAGTCGAGATATACCACATCATAATTGTGCCCCTCGTCCACCGATTCGAAAACTGATGAAAAGAATGTTAATAGATTAGTTAGGCAAGAACGTCCGCTTGTGAAGCCATGCTGGGAATCATTGATCAATCGGTGTTTCTCCAGGTGCTTCTCCAGTATAGAAGGTGTTGTACAGTATAGACGGTGTTGTACAGTATAGACGGTGTTGTACAGTATAGACGGTGTTGTACCGTATAGACGGTGTTGTACAGTATAGACGGTGTTGTACAGTATAGACGGTGTTGTACAGTATAGACGGTGTTGTACAGTATAGACGGTGTTGTACCGTATAGACGGTGTTGTACCGTATAGACGGTGTTGTACCGTATAGACGGTGTTGTACCGTATAGACGGTGTTGTACCGTATAGACGGTGTTGTACCGCAGACGGTGTTGTAACCGTATAGACGGTGTTGTACCCCGTATAGATTTGGTGTTGTACCGTATAGACGGTGTTGTACCGTATAGACGGTGTTGCATCGTATAGACGGTGTTGTACCGCATAGACGGTTGGTACCGCGGCAGACGGCGTGTTGTACCGTATAGACGGTGTTGTACCGTATAGATGCAGCAGGCCAGTACCGTATAGACGGTGTTGTACCGCATAGACGGTGCTTGCACCGTGGCAGACGGTGTTGTACCGTATAGACGGTGTTGTACCGTACAGATTTGCGTTGGAAAATCGTATAGACGGTGTTGTACCGTATAGATGGCGTTGTACCGTATAGAACGGTGTTAACCGTATAGATGCGTTGCACCGTATAGACGGTGTTGTACCGTATAGATACTTGCGTTGCCCCGCAGACGGTGTTGTACCGCATAGCGGTGTTGTACCGTATAGACGGTGTTGTACCGTATAGACGGTGTTGTACCGTATAGACGGTGTTGTACCGCATAGACGGTGTTGTACAGTATAGACGGTGTTGTACAGTATAGACGGTGTTGTACAGTATAGACGGTGTTGTACAGTATAGACGGTGTTGTACAGTATGACGGTGTTGTACAGTATAGACGGTGTTGTGCAGTATAGACGGTGTTGTGCAGTATAGACGGTGTTGTGCAGCATAGACGGTGTTGTGCAGTATAGACGGTGTTGTGCAGCATAGACGGTAAGTTGTGCAGCATAGACGGTGCTTGTGCAGTATAGACGGTGTTGTACAGCATAGACGGTGTTGTGCAGTATAGACGGTGTTGTGCGCAGTATAGACGGTAAGCAGCAGCATAGACTTCGCGTTGTGCAGCATATGACGGTGTTGTGCAGCATAGACGGTGTTGTGCAGCATAGACGGTACAAAGTATAGACGCAACAGCAGCATAGACGGTGCTGTGCAGCATAGACGGTGTTGTGCAGCATAGACGGTGTGTTGTGCAGTATAGACGGTAAGCAGCAGCATGACGGTGTTGTGCAGCATAGACGGTGCTTGCGCAGCATAGACGGTGTTGTGCAGTATAGACGGTAAGCAGTATGTACGGTGCTGTGCGGCAGATCTGGTGTTGTGCGGTATACTTGGTACAGCGGTATAGACGGTACAGCGGTACAGATTTGCGTTGTGCGGTATGACGGTGTTGTACGGTATATAGACGGTGTTGTACGGCAGACGGTGCTGGTACAGCATAGACGGTGTTGTGCCAGCATAAGACGGTGCTGGTACAGCATAGACGGTGCTGTACAGCATAGACGGTGTTGTACAGTATAGACGGTGTTGTACAGCATAGTATACTGGCAAGCTGCGCAGTATAGATTGCGCGGCGGCGGTATTTTGCGCCGGTACAGCAGACGGTGTTGCGGCCAGCATAGACGGTGCCAGCCAGCATAGACGGTGTTGCGCCAGCATAGACGGTGCTGTACAGCATAGACGGTGCGTTGTACAGCATAGCGGTGTTGTACCGTATAGATTGGTGTTGTACCGTATAGACGGTGTTGTAACCGTATAGACGCGTTGTACCGTATAGATCTGTGCTGTACCGTATAGACGGTAAGCAAAAATCGGTATATATTCGTGTTGTACCGTATAGACGTTGTACCCATAGACGGTGTTGTACCGTATAGACGCGCTGTACCGTATAGACGGTGTTGTACCGTATATGGACGGTGTTGTACCCTATAGACGGTGTTGCACAGTATAGACGGTGTTGTACAGCATAGACGGTGTTGTACAGTTATAGACGGTGTTGTACCGTATAGACGGTGTTGTACCGGGCAGACGGTGTTGTACCGTATAGACGGTGCTGTACCGTAGGTGACGGTGTTGTACCGTATAGACGTGGTGTTGTACCTATAGACGGTGCTGTACCGTATAGACGGTGTTGTACAGTATAGACGGTGTTGTACCGTATAGACGGTGTTGTACCGTATAGACGGTGTTGTACCGTATATGACGGTGTTGTACAGTATAGACGGTGTTGTACAGTATAGACGGTGTTGTACAGTATAGACGGTGTTGTACAGCATAGACGGTGCTTGCACAGTATAGACGGTGTTAAAAGCAGTATAGACGTGCTGTACAGCATAGACGGTGTTGTACAGTACAGACGGTGTTGTACAGTATAGACGGTGTTGTACAGCATAGATTTGGTGTTGCACTGCATGGTGACGGTGTTGTACCGTATAGACGGCACCGTATAGACGCGTCGCGCAGTATAGACGGTGTTGTACCGTATAGACGGTGTTGTACAGTATAGACGGTGTTGTACCCTGCAGGACGGTGTTGTACCGTATAGACGGTGTTGTGCGCAGTATAGACGGTGTTGTACCGTATAGACGGTGTTGTACCGTACAGCTAAAATGTATATACGGCTGCGCCCGTATAGACGGTGTTGTACCATGACGGTGTTGTACCGTATAGACGGTGTTAAAACGTAGACGGTGTTGTACAGTATAGACGGTGTTGTACCGTATAGACGGTGTTGTACAGTATAGACGGTGTTGTACCGTATAGACGGTGTTGTACCGCATAGATCTTGCGTTGTACCGTATAGATGGTGTTGTACCGTATAGACGGTGTTGTAACCGTATAGGATGGGTGTTGCACCGTATAGACGGTGTTGGTACCGTATATTTGGTGTTGGTACCGTATAGACGGTAAAGCGCCCGCAGACTAAAGCCGTACCGTATAGATTTGTGCCGTACCGTATAGACGGTGTTGTACCGTATAGATTTGCAGCTGTACCGTATAGACGGTGTTGTTCCGTATAGACGGTAGTTGTACCGTATAGACGGTGTTGTACCGCAGCAGACGGTGTTGTACAGTATAGACGGTGTTGTACAGTATAGACGCGCGCCAGCATAGACGGTGTTGTGCCAGCAAGGTATTTGTGCTGTACAGTATAGACGGCGTTGCGCTGGTGATAGGATGTTAAAACGTATAGATGGCGTTGTAAAATCAAGAGCAGACGGTGCTGTACCGTATAGATTTGCGTTGCACCGTATAGACGGTGTTGCACCGTATAGACGGTGTTGTACCGTATAGACGGTGCCGTACAGACAGATTTGCGCTGTACCGCATAGACGTACGTACAGTATAGATCGCGTTGCATCGCACAGATGCGCCGCGCGCGCGGACGCGCCAGCCCGTATAGACGGTGTTGTACAGCATAGACGGTGCTGCACGCATAGACGGTGCTGGTACAGCATAGACGGTGCCAAATCGCATAGACGGTGCCGTACAGCATAGACGCAGTTGCACAGCATAGACGCGCTGTACCGCGGCAGACGGCGTTGCACAGCATAGATTTGCGTTGTACCGTATACGCGCCGCGCAAGTAGACGGTGTTGTACAGTACAGACGCGTCGCACGTATGACGGTGCTGGTATCGTATGGTGACGGTGTTGCGGCCAGTACAGACGTGCTGTACAGCATAGACGGTGTTGTACCGTATGGACGGTGTTGGGTACAGCATAGACGGTGTTGTACCGTATAGACGGTGTTGTACAGCATAGACGGTGTTGTACCGTATAGACGGCATGTTCGCATGACGTGCTGTTCGGCGCAGACGGTGTTGTACAGCATAGACGGTAGTTGCACCGCATAGACGCTGGTAAATCGTGACATGCGTTGCGCGGCACAGACGCGTGTTGTGCCAGTATAGACGGTGTTGCACCGCATAGACGGTGCTGCGCCAGCAGACGGTGCTGTACGCAGTATATCGCGCTGCACCGTATAGATCTTGTGTGCTGTAAATCGTACAGACGGTGCTGCGCCAGTATAGACGGTGTTGTACCGCATGGTGACGCGCCAGTACAGCATAGACGGTGCTGGTACCGCGGCAGGACGGTGCTGCGTTTCGTGCATAGACGGTGCTGTACCGTATAGACGTGCCGCGTCAGTGAGGATGCGTTGTACCGCCAGACGGTGTTGTACAGCATAGACGTGTTGTACCGTATGGTGCATTTTTGCGTTGGTACCGTATGGGTGATCTTGCGTTGTGCCAGCATAGACGGTGTTGCACCGTATAGACGGTGTTGTACCGTATAGACGGTGTTGTACCCCGTATAGACGGTGCTTGGTAAGAAAAGTGATAGATTTGGTGTTGTACCGTATAGACGGTGTTGTACAGTATAGACGCAGGTTGTAACCGCATAGATGCGCGGTACCGTATGTGACGGTGCTGTACCGTATATGACGGTGTTGTACCGTATTGATTTGCAAGCGAAAAATCGCATTGGCATCTGGGTGTTGTACAGTATAGACGGTAGTTGTACCGTATGGTGTTGCACCGCATAGACGGTGTTTGCACAGTATAGACGGTGTTGTACAGCATAGATGCTGTACCGTATAGACGGTGCTGTACCGTATAGACGGTGTTGTACCGCATGACGGTGTTGTACAGCATAGACGGTGTTGCAGCATAGATGCAGTGTTGTACAGTATAGACGGTGTTGTACCGTACAGACGGTGTTGTACCGCGGCTGGCACGGTGTTGTACAGTACAGACGGTGTTGCACCGGTATAGACGGTGTTGTACCGTACAGACGGTGTTGTACAGTGGTGACGGTGTTGGTGTATAGACGGTGTTGTACCGTATAGACGGTGTTGTACCGTATAGACGGTGTTGTACCGTATAGACGGTGCGTTGTGTACCGTATAGACGGTGTTGTACAGTATAGACGGTGTTGTACAGTATAGACGGTGTTGTACCGTATAGACGGTGTTGTACCGTATAGACGGTGTTGTACCGTATGACGGTGTTGGTACCGTATAGACGGTGTTGTACCGTATAGACGGTGTTGTACCGTAGCAGACGGTGTTGTACCGTAGCAGACGGTGTTGTACCGTATAGACGGTGTTGTACCGTATAGACGCAGGTTGTACCGTAGACGGTGCTGTACCGCAGACGGTGCTGTACCGCATAGACGCGCTGTACCGTATAGACGGTGTTGTACCGTATGGACGGTAAGCGTACCGTATAGACGGTGTTGTACCGCATGGTGACGGTGCTGGTACCGTATAGACGGTGTTGTACAGTATAGACGGTGTTGTACCGTATAGACGGTGTTGTACCGTATAGACGGTGTTGTACCGTATAGACGGTGTTGTACCGGGTATAGATCTGCGTTGTACCGTATAGACGGTGTTGTACCGTATAGACGGTGTTGTACCGTATAGACGGTGTTGCACCGTATAGACGGTGTTGTACCGTACAGACGCGTTGCACCGCATGGTGCTGTTCGTATAGACGGTGTTGCACCGTATAGACGGTGTTGCACCGTATAGACGGTGCTAAAAATCGCAGCAGATTTGCGTTGTACCCGGCTAGACGGTGCTGGTACCGCACAGACGGTGTTGCGGCCAGCATAGACGGTGCTGTACAAAGTATAATGGTGTTGTACAGCATAGACGGTGCTGTACAGTATAGACGGTGTTGGTACAGCATAGGACAAAAGCTGTACAGCGCAGACGGCGTGCCGCGCCGGTACAGATTGCCGCGCTGTATGGATCTGTGTTGGGTAACAGCATAGACGGTGTTGTACAGCAGCATAGACGAAGGTAACAGTATAGGACGGTAAGCAGTGCACACGGCACAGCAGTATAGACGGTGTTGGTGCAGTATAGACGGTGTTGTGCAGTGGCGACGGTGTTGCAGCATAGACGGTGTTGCGTCATACAGACGGTGTTGTGCAGCATAGACGGTGTTGCGCAGTATAGACGGTGTGCTGTGCAGATAGATCGGTGTCAGCAGCATAGGACGGTAAGCCAGCAGTATATAGACGGTGTTGTGCGGTATAGACGGTATTAAAAGTAGTATAGACGGTGTTGTGCAGTATAGACGGTGCCAGCAGCATACTCCAGTGCTGTGCAGCATAGACGGTGTTGTGCAGCAGACGGTGTTGTGCAGCATAGACGGTGTTGTGCAGTATAGACGGTGTCAGCGTAGCATAGACGGTGTTGTGCGCATAGACGAAGTTGTGCAGCATAGACGGTGTTGTGCGGTATAGACGGTGTTGTGCGGTATATGACGGTGTTGTACGGTATAGACGGTGTTGTACGGTATAGACGGTGTTGTACAGTATAGACGGTGTTGTACAGTATAGACGGTGTTGTACAGTATAGACGGTGTTGTACAGTAGACGGTGTTGTACAGTATAGATCTGGTGCTTGTACAGTATAGACGGTGTTGCGGGCTAAAGTATAGACGGTGTTGTACAGTATAGACGGTGTTGCACAGTATAGACGGTGTTGTGGCCAGTATAGACGGTGTTGTACCGTATAGACGGTGTTGCACCGTATAGATCTGTGTTGTACCGCATAGACGGTGCTGTACCGTGGCGATGTTCTGCGTTGTACCGTATAGACGGTATTGCACCGTATAGACGGGTGTTGTACCGTATAGATGCGTTGTACCGTACAGACGGTGTTGTACCGTATAGACGGTGTTGTACAGTATAGACGGTGTTGTACAGTATAGACGGTGTTGCGGCCAGTATAGACGGTGTTGTACCGTATAGACGGTGTTGTGCCAGTATAGACGGTGTTGTACCGTATAGACGGTGTTGTACCGTATAGACGGTGTTGTACCGTATAGACGGTGTTGTACCGTATAGACGGTGCTGTACAGTATAGACGGTGTTGTACCGGTATAGACGGTGCGTTGTACCGTATAGACGGTGTTGCACCGTATAGACGGTGTTGTACCGTATAGACGGTGTTGTACCGTATAGACGGTGCTGTACCGTATAGACGGTGTTGCACCGTATAGACGGTGCTGTACCGTATAGACGGTGTTGTACCGCATAGACGGTGTTGTACAGTATAAACGGTGTTGTGCAGCATAGACGGTGTTGTACCGTACAGACGGTGCTGTACCGCGGCAGACGCAGTTGTACCGTATAGACGGTGTGTTGTACCGTATAGATTGTGTTGTACCGTATAGACGGTGTTGTACCGTATAGACGGTGCTGTACCGCATAGACGGTGTTGTACCGTATAAGACGGTGTTGCACCGTACAGACGGTGCCGCACGCCAGACGGTGCTGTACCGTACAGACGGCGTTGTACCGGGTATAGACGGTGTTGTACCGTATAGACGGTGCTGTACCGCATAGACGGTGTTGTACTGCATAGACGGTGCTAAAACCGCATAGACGGTGCTGGTGCACAGCATAGACGGTGTTGTACCGTATAGACGGTGTTGTACAGCATAGACGTGCTGTTCTTACAGATGGTGCCAAAACGGCATAGACGGTAAGAAAAATCGTACAGACGCAGGTAAGAAAAAATCGCAGAGCAGACGGTGCTTTGTACCGCATAGACGGTGTTGTACCGTATAGACGGTGTTGTACCGCATAGACGGCGTTGCACCGCATAGACGGTGTTGTACCGTATAGACGAAAGCAAAATCGCATAGACGGTGTTGTTCCGTATAGACGCGCCGTTCTATGACGGCGTACCGCATGACGCTGTTACGCGATGTCGCGCTGGCATGGACGCGCGGCGGTCGGCGGCGGAATGCAGCGCAGTACTGCGCCAGCGCGGTGACGGCGTTGGTACCGTATAGACGGTGTTGTACCGTATAGACGGTGTTGTACCGTACAGACGGTGTTGTACCGCATATGACGGTGTTGTACAGCAGACGGTGTTGTACCGTATAGACGGTGTTGCGCCAGTATAGACGGTGTTGTACCGTATAGACGGTGTTGCACAGCATAGACGGTGTTGAAACGGCAGACGGTGTTAGCCAGGCATAGACGCAAAAGCGCACGTATAGACGGTGCTGCGCCAGCATGGATTTGGTGTTTGTACCTATAGACGGTGTTAAAAATTTACAGACGGTGTTGCGCCAGTATAGACGGTGTTGTACCGTATAGACGGTGCTGTACAGTATAAAATGGTGCTGCACAGTATAGACGGTGCTTGTACCGTATAGACGGTGTTGTACAGTATAGATTTGGTGTTGTACCGTATAGACGGTGTTGTACAGCAGGACGGTGTTGTACCGTATAGACGGTGCTTGTATCGTATAGACGGTGTTGTACAGCATAGACGGTGTTGCACAGTATAGACGGTACAGTAAATCGCATAAGACGGTGTTGCACAGTATAGACGGTGTTGTACCGTATAGACGGTGTTGTACAGTATAGACGGTGTTGGTAAATCGCATAGACGGTGCGTTGTACCGTATAGACGCAGTTGCACCGTATAGACGGTGTTGTACCCCGCATAGACGGCGTTGTACAGTATAGGATGTTGTACCGTATAGACGGTGCTAAATTGCACAGACGGTGCCGTTAGCATAGACGGTGTTAAAACAGCATAGACGGTGCTGTACAGCAGACGGTGTTGTACAGTATAGACGGTGTTGTACAGTATACTTGGTGTTGCACAGCATAGACGGTGTTGAACCGCATAGACGGTGTTGTACCGCATAGACGGTGTTGTACAGTATAGACGGTGTTGTACCGTATAGACGGTGTTGTACAGTATAGACGGTGCAAGTTGTACCGCATAGACGGTGCTTGCACCGTATAGACGGTGTTGTACAGCATAGACGGTGTTGTACAGCATAGACGGTAAGAAAATCGCAGACGGTGTTGTACAGTATAGACGGGAGTTGCACCGTATAGACGGTGTGTTGTAACGTATAGACGGTGTTGTACAGTATAGACGCGCCGGTAAATCGCATAGACGGTGTTGTACAGTATAGACGGTGTTGTACCGTATAGACGGTGTTGTACCGTATAGACGGTAAAGTTGTACAGCATAGACGGTGTTGTGCAGTATAGACGGTGTTGTACAGCATAGACGGTGTTGTACAGCATAGACGGTGTTGTACAGTATAGACGGTGTTGTACAGTATAGACGGTGTTACCAGTATAGACGGTGTTGTACAGTATAGACGGTGTTGTACTATATAGACGGTGTTGTACCGTATAGACGGTGTTGTACCGTATATAGACGGTGTTGTACCGTATAGACGGTGTTGTACAGTATAGACGGTGCTGAAAATCGCATAGACTTGTGTTGTACAGCATAGATTTGGTGTTGTACCGTATAGACGGTGTTGTACAGTATAAACGGTGCTGCTATAGACGGTGTTGTGTAATCGGTATAGACGGTGCTACCGTACAGACGGCGTTGCACCGTACAGACGGTGCTGTACCGTATAGACGGTGTTGTACCGTATAGACGGTGTTGTACCGTACAGACGGTGTTGTACAGTATAGATTTGCGTTGTACCGTATAGACGGTGTTGTACCGTATAGACGGTGTTGTACCGTATAGACGGTGTTGTACCGTATAGACGGTGTTGTACCGTATAGACGGTGTTGTACCGTATAGGACGGTGTTGTACCGTATAGACGGTGTTTTTGCACTGCAGGACGGTGTTGTACCGTATAGACGGTGTTGTACCGTATAGACGGTGTTGTACCGTATAGACGGTGTTGTACCGTATAGACGGTGTTGTACCGTATAGATGGTGTTGTACCGTATAGATTTGGTGTTGTACCGTATAGACGGTGTTGTTCCGTATAGACGGTGCTGGTAACCGTATAAGCAGACGGTGTTGCACCGTATAGACGGTGTTGTACAGCATAGACGGTGCTGTACAGCATAGACGGTGTTGTACAGTATAGACGGTGTTGTACAGCATAGACGGTGTTGTACTGCCAGCATAGACGGTGTTGTACAGTATAGACGGTGTTGTACCGTATAGACGGTGTTGTACCGTATAGACGGTGTTGTACCGTATAGATTTGTGCTGTACCGTATAGACGGTGTTGTGTTGCGCATAGACGGTGTTGCAAATCGCATAGACGGTGTTGTACAGCATAGACGTGCTGTACCGTATAGACGGTGTTGTACCAGCATCGCGCCAGGCACCGTATAGACGGTGTTGTACAGTATAGACGGTGTTGTACCGTATAGACGGTGTTGTACAGTATAGACGGTAAGCCACCGCATAGACGGTGTTGTGCACCGTATAGACGGCAGGTTGTACAGTATAGACGCAAAAAGTTGTAATCGCATAGACGGTGCTGCATAGACGGTGCTGTACAGTATAGACGGTGTTGTACCGTATAGACGGTGTTGTATTGTGCATAGACGGTGTTGTACCGTACAGACGGTGTTGTACACAGTATAGACGGTGTTGTACCGTATGACGGTGTTGCATCGATAGACGGTGTTGTACAGTATAGACGGTGTTGTACAGTATAGACGGTGTTGTACCCGTATAGACGGTAAGTTAACAGTATATAGGTTTGGTGTTGTACCGTATAGACGGTGTTGTACAGTATAGACGGTGTTGTACCGTATAGACGGTGTTGTACAGTATAGACGGTGTTGTACCGTACAGACGGTGTTGCATGGTGCATAGACGGTGTTGTACCGTATAGATTCGTGTCACCGTATAAAGACGGTGTTGTACAGTATAGATTTGCGTTGTACCGCATAGGTGACGGTGTTGTACAGTATAGATTTGCGTTGTACCGTATAGACGGTAGTTGTACCGTATAGATTTGGTGTTAAAATCGCATAGACGGTGTTGTAATCGCATTGGTGACGGTGTTGTACCGTACAGACGGTGTTGTACAGCATAGACGGTGTTGTACCGTATAGACGGTGTTGTACCGTATAGACGGTGTTGTACCGTATAGACGGTGTTGTACAGTATAGACGGTGTTGTACAGTATAGACGGTGTTGTACAGTATAGACGGTGTTGTACAGCATAGACGGTGTTGCGGCCAGTATAGACGGTGTTGTACAGCAGACGGTGTTGTACAGCATATGACGGTGTTGTGCCAGCATAGACGGTGTTGTTACCAGCATAGACGGTGTTGTACAGCATAGGACGCGTTGTACAGCATAGACGGTAAGAAATCCCCGCATAGACGGCGTTGTACAGTATAGACGGTGTTGTACCGTATAGACGGTGTTGTACAGTATAGACGGTGTTGTACCTATAGTATTTGGTGTTGTACCGTATAGAGGTGTTAAAATCGTATAGATTTGCGTTAAAATCATAGACGGTGTTGTACCGTATAGACGGTGTTGTACCGTATAGACGGTGTTGTACCCGCATAGACGGTGCTGTACCGTACAGACGGTGTTGTACCGTATAGACGGTGTTGCACCGTATAGACGGTGTTGTACCGTATAGATTGTGTTGTACCGTATAGACGGTGTTGTACAGTATAGACGGTGTTGGGTACAGTATAGACGGTGTTGTACAGTATAGACGGTGTTGTACAGTATAGACGGTAGTTGTACAGTATAGACGGTGTTGTACAGTATAGATTTGCGTTGTAACCGTATAGATTTGTGTTAAATCGTATGTATTTGCGTTGTATGAAAGAGCAGACGGTGTTGTACAGTATAGACGGTGTTGAAATCGTACAGACGGTGTTGTACAGCATAGACGGTGTTGGTACCGTATAGACGGTGTTGTACCGTATAGACGGTGTTGTAACCGTGGCAGACGGTGCTGTACCGCATAGACGGTGTTGCGCGCATAGACGGCGGTGTTGTACGGCATAGACGTGATGCTGTACAGCATAGACGGTGTTGTACAGTATAGACGGTGCTGTACAGTATAGACGGTGTTGCACCGTATAGACTTGCGTTGTACAGCAGTATACGCGTGTTGTACAGTATAGACGGTGTTGTACCGTATAGACGGTGTTGTACCGTATAGACGGTGTTGTACCGTATGGTGATCTGGTGTTGTGCCAGGCATAGACGGTGTCGCAGTATAGACGCGTTGTACAGGCATGGACACGTGCTGTACAGCATAGACGGTGTTGCGGCTGAAAGCATAGACGGTGCTGTACATAGACGGTGTTGTACAGTATAGACGCAGTTGGTACAGCATAGACGGTGTTGAATAGTATAGACGGTGTTGTACAGTATATAGACGGTGTTGTACAGTATAGACGGTGTTGTACAGTATGTATTGTACAGTATAGACGGTGTTGTACAGTATAGACGGTGTTGTACCGTATAGATGGTAAGAACTGTATAGATTTGGTAAAGTTGTATACAGTATAGACGGTGTTGTACAGTATAGACGGTGTTGTACAGTATAGACGGTGTTGTACAGTATAGAAGGTGTTGTACAGTATAGACGGTGTTGTACAGTATAGACGGTGTTGTACCGTATAGACGGTGTTGTACAGTATAGACGGTGTTGTACAGTATAGACGGTGTTGTACAGTATAGACGCAGTACAGTGTTGTACAGTATAAACAACTACTCTCTCTCTCTCTCTCTCTCTCTCTCTCTCTCTCTCTGTATCTCACTTTCTTTTTTTTCTTTGTTAAAAACATTGTTAAATATTTCTTTCAATATAAATAATCTTATATTACATTCAAAAAATTAAAATAACAAAGAGTAGTAATGGACTTCTACCTTGGAGTGATGGTCGGGGTGAACAGCCTCCTCCTGTTGTCCGCCGTGTACGACTACGTCAAGTTCAAGAGGAAGGTCACTGACAAGGAGGCCAGGTCCAAGGTGGAGGCCAGGTCCAAGGTGGAGGCCAACTTGGGGACTCCTAAGATTGAGCCCACCAAGAACGGGACCAAGGCCACCAAGAACGGGACCAAGGCCACCAAGAACCGGGTGGACCCCACCAAGAACGGGGTGGAACCCACCAAGAACGGGGTGGAACCCACCAAGAACGGGGTGGAACCCACCAAGAACGGGGTGGAACCCACCAAGAGCCGGGTGAAGCCCACCAAGAACGGGGTGGAGCCCACCAAGAACGGGGTGGAGCCCACCAAGAACGGGGTGGAGCCCACCAAGAACCGAGTGGAACCCACCAAGAACGGGGTGGAACCCACCAAGAGCCGGGTGGAGCCCACCAAGAACGGGACCAAGGCCATCAAGAGCCTGGTGAGCCTACTCAAGAGCCTGGTGGAGCCTTAATGAAGAACGGGTGGAACCCACTCAAGAACCGGGTGGAACCCATCAAGAACGGGTGGAACCCACCAAGAGCCGGGTGGAGCCCACCAAGAACGGGACCAAGGCCACCAAAGAGCCGGGTGAACCCATCAAGAGAGCCGGGTGGAACCCATCACAGCCGGGTGAAGCCCACTGAGCCAGGTGAACTCACCAAGAGCCGGGTGGAACCCACTCAAGAGCCGGGTGAAGCCCATCAAGATCCGGGTGGAACCTTACTCAAGAGCCGGTGAAACCCACTGAAGAGCCGGTGGAACCCACTCAAGAGGCCGGGTGGAACCCACCAAGAACGGGACCAAGGCCACTAAGAGCCGTGGACCTACCAAGAACGGGACCAAGGCTACTCAAGAGCCGGGTGGAACTCCAACTAAGAGCCGGGGTGAAGCCACCAAGAGCCAGGTGGAACCCACCGTGCCGGGTGGAACCCACCAAGAGCCGGGTGAAGCCCACTCAAGATCCGGGTGGAACCCACTGGAAGAGCGGGTGGAACCCACCAAGAGCCGGGTGGAACCCACCAAGAGCCGGGTGGAACCCACCAAGAGCCGGGTGGAACCCACCAAGAGCCGGGTGGAACCCACCAAGAGCCGGGTGGAACCCACCAAGAGCCGGGTGGAGCCCACCAAGAGCGGGGTGAAGCACACCAAGATCCGGGTGGAACCCACCAAGAGCCGGGTGGAGCCCAGGGTGGTCTCGTGGGATGTCTCAGTACCCAAGTCCTGCCTGGGAGCAGTGGTCGGCCCTGGGGGCGCTAACTTGGCTCGCCTCTCGTACAAGTACTTGGTGGATGTTACACTTCACCCAACATCCGAAACCAAACTACTTGTGACCGGTGTGAGGCACCAGGTCGGCGCCGTCTGCAAGATCATAAAGTCCATAGCTGCAGACGAGAAGCTCAGGCAAAAGGGCCAAGAACTAATCACGCACTCTATGTACATCCGCCCAGACTTGAGAAGGCACGTGGTTGGTGCTGGCGGTCGTTTCCTCCGCTCACTCGTAAGTTATTATGACGTGGAAGTTATCGTCCCCAGCTACCTCGAACCTAACGACCCAGTTTGGGTGATGGGAGAGGCGTACCGGGTAATGGCTGC
Source organism: Homarus americanus (assembly GCF_018991925.1). Classification (NCBI taxonomy): domain Eukaryota; kingdom Metazoa; phylum Arthropoda; class Malacostraca; order Decapoda; family Nephropidae; genus Homarus; species Homarus americanus. The sequence continues at coordinate 2,120,085 of NW_024718094.1, forward strand.
AGTGAGGGCCATAAGGACACAAATTAACGCCTCTATTGGCGCCTCTCACACATGACTCCTGTTATTTTTCTATATTATTATTTCTTCTTTTCCTTCTTCTTCTTCTTATCATCTATCTATATAAAACAAAGAAGTTTGTCTGTGTTTGTGTGTCCGCACAAGAATCTCGGAAACTACTTTACCGATCTGTAGTGATGATGGATGGTGTTATATGTAGTGATGATGGATGTCGTTATATGTAGTGATGATGGATGGTGTTATATGTAGTGATGATGGATGGTGTTATATGTAGTGATGATGGATGGTGTTATATGTAGTGATGATAGGTGGTGTTATATGTAGTGATGATGGATGGTGTTATATGTAGTGATGATGGATGGTGTTATATGTAGTGATGATAGGTGGTGTTATATGTAGTGATGATGGATGGTGTTATATGTAGTGATGATGGGTGGTGTTATATGTGGTGATGATGATGGTGTTATATGTAGTGATGTAGTGATGATGGATGGTGTTATGTGTGGTGATGATGATGGATGGTGTTATATGCTTGATGATGATGGGTGTGTTATAGTGATGATGGGTGGTGTTATATGGTGATAGAGTGGATGGTTGATTTATGTGTAGTGATGATGGATGGTGTTATATGTAGTGATGATAGGTGGTGTTATATGTAGTGATGATGGGTGGTGTTATATGTAGTGATGATGGATGGTGTTATATGTAGTGATGATGATGGATGGTGTTATATGTAGTGATGATAGGTGGTGTTAAATGTAGTGATGATGGATGATGTTATATGTAGTGATGATGGATGGTGTTATATGTAGTGATGATGGATGGTGTTATATGTAGTGATGATGATGGATGGTGTTATATGTAGTGATGATAGGTGGTGTTATATGTAGTGATGATGGGTGGTGTTATATGTAGTGATGATGGATGGTGTTATATGTAGTGATGATGATGGATGGTGTTATATGTAGTGATGATAGGTGGTGTTATATGTAGTGATGATGGATGGTGTTATATGTGATGATGATGGATGAGTAGTATAGTGATGATAGGTGGTGTTATATGTAGTGATGATGGATGGTGTTATATGTAGTGATGATGGATGGTGTGATATGTAGTGATGATGGATGGTGTTATATGTAGTGATGATGGGTGGTGTTATATGTAGTGATGATGGATGGTGTTATATGTAGTGATGATGGATGGTGTGATATGTAGTGATGATGGATGGTGTGATATGTAGTGATGATGGATGGTGTGATATGTAGTGATGATGGATGGTGTTATATGTAGTGATGATGGATGGTGTTATATGTAGTGATGATGGATGGTGTTATATGTAGTGATGATGGATGGTGTTATATGTATTGATGATGGGTGGTGTTATATGTAGTGATGATGGATGATGTTATATGTAGTGATGATGGGTGGTGTTATATGTAGTGATGATGGGTGGTGTTATATGTAGTGATGATGGATGGTGTTATATGTATTGATGATGGGTGGTGTTATATGTAGAGATGATGGATGGTGTTATATGTATTGATGATGGGTGGTGTTATATGTAGTGATGATGGATGGTGTTATATGTATTGATGATGGGTGGTGTTATATGTAGTGATGATGGGTGGTGTTATATGTAGTGATGATGGATGATGTTATATATCGTGATGGATATTGTTATATGTAGTGATGATGGATGGTGTTATATGTAGTGATGATGGATGGTGTTATATGTAGTGATGATGGATGGTGTTATATGTATTGATGATGGATGATGTTATATGTAGTGATGATGGATATTGTTATATGTAGTGATGATGGATGGTGTTATATGTAGTGATGATGGATGGTGTTATATGTAGTGATGATGGATGGTGTTATATGTATTGATGATGGATGATGTTATATGTAGTGATGATGGATATTGTTATATGTAGTGATGATGGATGATGGCTGTATGTAGTGATGATGGGTGAGTGTTATATGTAGTGATGGGTGGTGTTATATGTAGTGATGATGGTGGTGTTATATGCTGAAGTGATGATGGGTGGTGTTATATGTAGTGATGATGGATGGTGTTATATTATAGTGATGATGGGTGGTGTTATATGTAGTGATGATGGATGGTGTTATATGTAGTGATGATGGATGGTGTTATATGTAGTGATGATGGGTGGTGTTATATGTAGTGATGATGGATGATGTTATATGTATTGACGATGGGTGGTGTTATATGTAGTGATGATGGATGATGTTATATGTAGTGATGATCGATGGTGTTATATGTAGTGATGATGGATGGTGTTATATGTAGTGATGATGGATGGTGTTATATGTATTGATGATGGGTGGTGTTATATGCAGTGATGATGGATGGTGTTATATGTGGTAGTGAAGTGGATGGTGTTATATATAGTGATGATGGGTGATATATGTAGTGATGATGGATGATGTTATATGTGGTGATGATGGATGATGTTATATGTAGTGATGATGGGTGGTGTTATATGTAGTGATGATGGGTGGTGTTATATGTAGTGATGATGGGTGGTGTTATATGTAGTGATGGGTGGTGTTATATGCGGTGATGATGGGTGGTGTATAACGCGTGATGATGATGGATGAATGTTATGTAGTGATGATAGGTGGTGTTATATAGTGATATTGATGGATGGATAATTTATATATAGTGATGATGGGTGGTGTTATATGTGGTGATGATGGATGATCGGTATATGCTAGTGATGATGGATGATGTTATATATGTGATGATGGATGATGTTTATATGTAGTGATGATGGGTGGTGTTATATGTAGTGATGATGGATGATGTTATATGTAGTGATGATGGATGATGTTATATGTAGTGATGATGGGTGATGTTATATGTAGTGATGATTAGACAATAAAATAATTATAGTTTAATGCTAAAAAATATACTTTGCTGTACCGTTGTAGTGAAAAACATGGTGGAACTTACATACACCGTTAATGACCTATTGATGAAAGTAGTTTTAGGGACTGAACAGTGAGACAATGTGGAGCCTCCCGGAGGGTGGCGTTTCTGCTAGTAATAATAATAATAATAATAATTATTAATTAATAATAATAATAATAATAAATCAAATAACAACTCGTAGGTTACGTTAGCTCAGATTAGATTGGTTATGTTAGATTAGGTTAGGTTAAGTTAGGTCAAACAGTTTGAGAAATTTTACTACCTAAAAAATTTCAACAAATTACCTAAAAATTTACGCAAAAATCCCCAACAAGACAACAACAACAAAATGACGTAATTATAGCCTACTAACTCAGTATAATAAATCACCATGAGACTAATACCTTCTCATGATACTCTCTCTACTAAGCATTGTTAATCCTATAATCTCTCTTAATCCACTGTAATCCCTTTAAATCTGCTGTAATCCTTTAAATCTCTTGTAATCCTCTTTTAACTGGGACAAAACACTATATTTTGACTTACTTTTACCTCGAGGTTATACTTTATATAGTTTACAAGGGATAGTGATATACTTTGTTATTTTGTGTTATATTGGGATTTTTTTTCTTTTTGTAAAGTGGGAGTATGTATGTATGTATGTATGTATGTATGTATGTTTGTATGTATGTATGTATGTAATAGGTGCACTGTGCGATACGCCGGATACGACTCGTGCACAATGCGACACGTGCACTATACAACACGTGCACTATACAACACGTGCACTATACAACACGTGCACTATACAACACGTGCACTATACAACACGTGCACTATACAATAAGTGGTATATGACACGTACACTATGCCATCATCATACCAGGGGCGACCTTCTGGTCTATTATTACGGCCCGGTAAAATACAACCCTGAAACATACACAAACCCTGTAACATATACAAACCCTGAAACATACAAAATCATACCACATTCAATATTTAACACCACATAAATACGTACTCGAAAACAATGAAACAAAATATAGTGCTGAAATATACGCATCGCTGAAACAGTAAACGTTGAAGTATACACAGTCATAAAACATATACTGTGTACCACTGATGAACCATACACAACGGTGACGCAATGAGGCGGGAGGCGCAGCGGTGCCAAACTCAGGATGTGACAATAGTAAAAGAAATAACTGGTTTGGTGTTACAAATATATAAGAGAGGATGATGTAACGGGTTGTGTGTGTGTGTGTGTGTATGCATGTATGTGTGTGGAGGGTGTGTGTGTGTGTGTGTGTGTGTGTGGAGGGTGTGTGTATGTGGGGAGGGTGTGTGTATGTGTGGAGGGTGTGTGTGTGGGTGTGTGTGTGTGGGTGTGTGTGTGGAGGGTTGTGTGTGTGTGTGTGTGGGGTGTGTGTGTGTGGGTGTGTGTGGAGGGTGTGTGTGTGGGTGTGTGTGTGTGTGGGAGGGTTGGCTGTGTGTGTGGGTGTGTGTGTGGGAGGGTGTGTGTGTGTGGGAGGGGTGTGTGTGTGTGTGGAGGGTGTGTGTGGAGGTGTGTGTGGAGGGTGTGTGTATGTGTGGGTGTGTATGTGTGGAGGGTGTGTGTGTGGCTGGGCGTGTGTGTGTGTGTGTGTGTGTGTGTGTGTGTGTGTGTGGGGTGTGTGTGTGTGTGTGTGGAGGGTGTGTGTGTGTGTGTGTGTGTGGGAGGGATTGTGTGTGTGTGTGTGTGGAGGGTGTGTGTGGAGGGTGTGTGTGTGTGTGTGTGTGTGTGGAGGGCCTGCCATTCTTGAGAAAAAGACTTCGGGTGGGCAGGAACACAAGACCTGAGATGATGTCCGTATAGAACCTGGGCTGGGGAGCGTCCGGTGAAGTTCGGGGTGTTGCGTAACTCCAACAAACCTCGATCGAAGTCCTCGCAGTCGATATTTCCTGAGGGTGACACCTTAAGGATCAGGTGTTTCACAGTCTTGACTGCAGCTTCAGCGTGTCCATTCGCCTGGGGGTAGTGGGGCGAGGTCACGACATGACGGACTCCCCAACGGTCCATGAAGTCCCGGAACTCGTGGCTGGTGAACTGAGGTCCTCCATCAGTCCTGAGGCGGAGGGGAACACCAACTTCTCTGAAGTAATGCCTGAAGTTCCAGATGGTAGCAGTAGCCGTTGTATCACTACCACAGGGGACGACAACAGGCCATCCAGACAGTCGGTCGGCAATGACGAGGAAGGACTTCCCTGCTACTGCAAAGAAATCGGCCGACACAGACTCGAAGGGTCTTGAAGGGTTGTCGTCGCACATTAAAGGTTCCTGTTGCTGGCTAGGTTGCAAAATCTGGCACGGTTCACAGGCACGGACGGTACTTGCAATGTCCGCGTCGATTCCGGGCCAAAATACAGTCTGCTTCGCCCGTCGCTTGGTGGCCTCCACTCCTCGATGGCTGTCGTGAAGGCGGGCCAAGGTACGGCGGCGTAGGGCAGCAGGAATAACTACTCGTGGACCATACAAGATGAGGTCTCCATCACAATAGAGGTCCTCGCGTATTTTCCAGTACGGGAGTAGCAATTCATGAAGGTCGTATCGGTTAGATGGAAATCCCTGAGACACACAGTCGACGAGCCGGATGTAGGAAGGGTCGGCCCGGGCTGCGGTGCGGAGATCTTCAAGGGTCTTGTCTGCATCCGGTGCTGTAGACTCTTCTGATGTGAAGACGGCCTTCAATGAAACCACTGACTTGAGGGATGCAGCAGCTGTAGAACACAACATCTCGTCCTCTGGGGTGGGGCGACTGACAGGGGCGCAGGACAGGGCATCCGGGATGCACAACAGCTTACCAGCACGCCACACAGCCGTGAAGAGATAAGGCGAGAGCTTCTCTTTCAGACGTTGAAGGCGAGGATTTTCTACTGCATCCAAAGAGTAGTGATTGATTATAGGTATAAGGGGCGATGATCCGTGAAGAGGGTGAAGTGCTGAAGTCCTATCAGGTAGAAACGGCACTTCGCCATCGCCCAGACAACAGCCAACATCTCCAGCTCAATCGTGGCATATCGGGTCTCAGCGTCCGTCAGGAACCGGGATCCACACTGAATTAAGCGGAGTTGTCCACCGCCATGGTCCTGCAGAAGGGCGTAACCAACGCCGTAGAGTCTGGAGGCGTCAGTCTGGAGGACGGTGGGTAGGGCTGGGTCATAACAGGCGAGGACAGGTGGACTCAAGAGGGCCTGCTTGACTCGCTGGAAGGCCTCTTGATGATCTGGGGTCCACAGGAATGTCCTCCTGGGGCTCAGCAGGGGGCGTAACAGCTGGGCTGCGGCGGAGATGTCAGGTGTGAATTCAGCCAGCTGATTGACCAGACCTAAAAAAGAACGGAGGTCTGTCAGGTTGGCAGGGGTTGGAAAATCCCTTATTCCACTTACTTTCTCCGGGTCAGTTGCGATGCCTGATGCTGAGAGAGTGTACCCACAGAAGTTTACTGATGGAGCGGCGACTACAAACTTGTCAGCGTTGAGGGTAATCCCGTACTTTCGACATCTGGTGAGAACTTCATATATCCGGGAGAGGTGGGCACAGTAGTCTTCATCGTGGAGTAAGATATCATCAACCACCTTGACACAATTCGTGACTCGTTGAAGGGCCGCGTCACCACGTTGACAGAATGCATCGCCCGTAGCGGCAAATCCCATGGGGCCTCTGCAATACTGGTATCTTCCAAATGGTGTGATGAATGTAGTCAAGTGTTGGTCTTCTTCGGCCAACTCGATCTGCCAATAACCACATAAGGCGTCCATAGTTGTAAAAAACTTCGCCTTCGGGTCCACACTTCGAACAGCTGCGAAGGGTGTGGGTGAAGGATGGGCTGGATGGGAAACTTGCTGGTTAAGTTTTGACAGATCAGTGGTGATCCGTACTCCACCACGAGGTTTGGCGACGGGTACGAGAGGGTGGCACCAAGGTGAAGGTTCGTCTCCGGCCGGTTTGATGATTCCCTGAGCAACCATGGAGTCGAGCTCTTGTCTAACTAGCTCCTTGTAGGCGTGAGGAATCAAACGAGGGGTGTGGATGGCAAATGGTGTAGCACCATCCTTAAGATGAATCTTCATAGGTGGACCCACCATCGGCTTGAGTGGTGTGGATCCTAAAGATTTCTTATTAACCAACACGTCAGCAAACTCCTTGAGAAGGTAAGCTCTGCGTCAGAAGGGGACGTGATAGTAGAGATAGGGAATTCCTTCAACCTGTTGACATGGGTGACCTTTAAGATAGGTTTAGGGAATTCCTTGGAAATAATGGCCAACTCTTGACAATGGCCATATGATAAGAGCAGAGTCGGGATACCATTATGAACATCAATCCGGGCTGAGCAAGACTGCTTACCAAAGGTAAGGGTAGCCCAGAAAGATCCCAAAGCTGGAGCCATCTTGGAACCATCAGCTGTCAGTTTCGTTGTCTGAGGAGGGGGCTGTAGGTTGCTCCGGGGTATTCCCAAACTTGCTAAATGTTGTGGACCAATTACTGAGACGTCAGCACCGGTGTCAGGTAACATCTGAAGACTGGATGACGAGTTACCGTAAGAAATGACGACATTGATGTGCTGGGGCGTCGTGTCTGTGGAACTACGTACACGACGGCAGGAACGACTGGACACAGCGTCTTGATGCTTGCCAGAAGGAGGGGGCGCGCCAGCACTACCTGAGGATGACTTCTTGGATCCTAGGTGGCGTCCTTTATGTGTCTTCTTACGACAACATTTGTCATAATGGCCCACACGACCACAAAGTCTGCACTGAACTTTGCTAGCAGGGCACTTGACTGTATAAGCCTAGTGACCCTGGCGGTCGCAACTTCTGCACACGCTTTGAGCAGCTGGGCACTGGGAGACATTATGCTGTCTTGCACAGCTGTTACACAAAGCTGCTGCTGAAGGTGTGGCTGGAGGGTTAGGGGTGGGGTTACCTTGCTGCTTCTTACCCTTTCTGTAGGAAGACACCGCCCTCACCTGGTCAGGCTGTGAGCGTAAAGCTGAAGTCGCACACCTGGCGGCCTCGTACACTCGACATTTCGTAACAACATCTTGAAGGGAGGAAGTGGGGTCGAGGGAAATGAGACGCTGAACTAGGTCTTCATCTCGGACACCCGTTAAAATGATTGTCTTAAGTTGTGTCTCTTCACAGACTTGAGAATGTCCGGGACAAACATCAACTTCCTCTGAACACCTTTTGAGCCTTACAAAAAACGCGACAAAAGATTCTCCATCAAGCTGTTTACATTGGAGGAGTTCTCTTCTCCTGAGTGCTTCGTTGCGCTGTCCCTTGACGTGTTCCTGCAACGTGTCGAGCACGGCCTCTACCGTCAGAGTTGTCGTAGGAGGCACTTGAAGTGTGTGCTCGAGAGTACGTTGTGTCTCTAAGGACAAGCACATACGAAGCTGTATCATTTGTTTCGGCTGTGATAAACTTGACAAGTCAACCATTGTTGCGTAGTCCTGCCAACGTCGACGCCATTCCCGAAACATCTGATAAGAAGCGTCAGACATCAGAGAGGGAGGCGTCTGTACTGCAGCCTTTTGAGGTGTTGTTCCGACTCTGGGAAATGAGGTACCAGTACCTCTAGTCGCATCAACATCAGTAGTAGCAGACGAATCTTGTACGGTAGATCGTTGTGGGGAGGCTAACAGAGAAATCAAAACGTCAAATCTGGCTTGATCCTCCTTTCTTCTAAGGTCATCCTCACATCTACGTATGTCTTCGAGTTCTCTGCGTGTTTGTTCCTCTTTGTGGCGTCGTCTTTCAGACTCTTTGTACCTAATTTCTTCCTCTTCTCTCCTTGCAATATCGTCCTGGCGTCGAGAAGTTTCCATCCACTTTATCAGTTGAAGGAGATCTGTGGACGCATGTATCGCAGGAGAGCTGGCTCGCGACGAGCGAGGAGATTCTGTGGGTGACTCGGCGTTGTCACTGTGGGGAGCGTGGGGCGTAAGCGTGGGTGGGGAGAGGTCTCCCACACTAAAACTCGTAACCCCATCGTCCAGGGTATCGTTTTGATCCCTGTGAGACATGCCGACTGCTTCTGTACTCTATCTGTGCAAAAGATCGGGTCAGCCCCTCGTAATCTATGCACAGAATTACAGAAGTAAGTCACAAGAAAATACTGTATAAGGTGAATGCGTGTGTGTGTGTGTGTGGCAGGAGGGGAGAGACTTGGCGCGCTGCCAGACGTAGGAGCGGGTGGGCAGCATCGAGCGCTGGCTCAGTCACCCTCAGACCAGAGATGGGACAGCACGTACTGTCGGGCCGCCCCCTTAGTCATCTGACCGCAACTTGCACAGACAATTATGATTAAAATACACAGCACAGCACTTCACAAAACACTTCACAGCACAGCACTGTACACAGCATAGCACTTCACAACACTGTAAGTCTAGAGGCTTGTAGTAGTCTTGCTGTCTGAAGCTGAAGTCACTGAAGACAAGACGCCATTAACAGAGTCCGGGGGAAGCTTAGTCCACTGTATCTCACTGAGAAATAATCACTGCGCCATCTAGCGTATTGTCAGATACCCAAAGAATGTTCCATACTACTGAGGGTATACACAAACACTTGTTGTCTTTAAAAGTAGGTTCTATTCTCGTACGGGAGATATATATACAATAGTAGGACGCAGAAGCCCGTGGTCACGCCACGAGGACTCTGTCTTCTCTCTTTCTACCTCTATCCATGTATTACTACGCGCTGGCCTGTACAGATGCCAGCATTCACAAGCTGAATACATAAAGTATAAATGTAATAATTTATATACATAATATGGTGCACAATAAATAGAATATTACATAGAACTAATACATGTTCTGTAATACTTTACAATACATAATTAATAAGAGTAATATAAGAATAATATAATAATATACAGCTGAAGGTACTACTTTGTGTCCATATATATCATACACAGGGGACTTTGTTATACTCGAGCAGGGGGCTTTGTTATACTCGATCAGAGGACTTTGTTATACTCGATCAGGAGGCTTTGTTATACTCGATCAGGGGACTTTGCTAAACTCGACCAGGGGACTTTGTTATACTCGAGCAGGGGGCTTTGTTATACTCGATTAGGGGACTTTGTTATACTCGATCAGGAGGCTTTGTTATACTCGATCAGGAGACTTTGCTATGCTCGATCATGGGAACTTTTTTATACCTGACCAATGGACTTTGTTATACTCGATGATGGGACTTTGTTATACTCGACCAGGGGACTTTGTTATAATCGATCAGGGGACTTTTTTATACTCGACCAGAGGACTTTGTTATACTCTATCAGGTGACTTTGTTATACTCTATCAGGGGACTTTGTTATACTCGATTAGGGGCCTTTGTTATACTCGATGAGGGGGCTTTGTTATACTCGACCCGGGGACTTTGCTATAATCGACCAAAGGACTTTGTTATACTCGTTTAGGGGACTTTGTTATACTAGACCAGGGGACTTTTTTATACTTGATCAGGGGACTTTCTCATACTAGACCAGAGGCCATTGTTATACTCAATCGGGGGACTTTGTTATACTCGATGAGTCGACTTTCCTATATTTGACCAATGGACTTTGCTATACTCGATGAGGGGCCTTTGTTATACTCGATCAGGGGACATTGTTAAACTCGACCAGGGGACTTTGTTATACTCCACCAGGGACTTTGTTATACTCGATCAGAGGATATTTTATACTCGATCAGGGGACTTTGTTATATTCGATCAGAGGACTTTGTTATACTCGACTAGGGGACTTATTTATATTCGATCAGGGGATATGCTATACTCGACCAGGGGACTTTGTTATACACGATTAGGGGACTTTGTTATACTCGATGAGGGGACTTAGTCTTACTCGATCAGGGCCCTTTGTTATACTCGTCCATGGGACTTTGTTATAATCGATTAGGGGACTTTGTTATGCTCGATCTGGGGACTTTGTTAAACTAGGCCAGAAGACGTTGTTATACTCGATCAGGGGACGTATTTTTACTCGATGAGGGGACTTTGTTACACTGGACCAGGGGACATTTTTTATACTCGATTAGGGGACTTTGTTATACTCGATAAGGGGACTTTGTTATACTGGACCAGGAGACTTTGTTATACTCGATCAGGGGACGTTGTTATACTCGATCAGGGAACTTTGTTATACTCATCCAGAGGGCTTTGTTATTCTCCATCAGGGGACTTTGTTATACTCGATCAGGGGACTTTGTCTTACTCGATCAGGGCCCTTTGCTATACTCGACCGGGGGACTTTGATATAATCGATTAGTGGACTTTGGTATGCTCGACCTAGGGACTTTGTTATACTCGACCAGAGACTTTGTTATACTCGACCAGGGGCCTTTGTTATACTCGTTTAGGGGACTTTGTTATACTCGATAAGGGGACTTTGTTATACTCGATAAGGGGAATTTGTTATACTCGATGAGAGGACTTTGTTAGACTCGAACAGGGGAGTTTGTTATACTCGACCAGGGGACGTTGTTATACTCGATTAGGCGGCTTTGTTATACTTGATGAGGGGACTTTCTTATACTCGATTAGAGGCCATTTTTGGACTCGATTAGGGGACTTTGTTATACTCGAGAAGGGGGCTTTGTTATACTCGATCAGGGGACTTTGTTATACTCGATGAGGAGGCTTTGTTATACTCGATCACGGGACTTTCCTATACTCGACCAGGGGACTTTGTTATACTCGATCAGGGGACTTTGTTATACGCGATCAGGAGACTTTGTTATACTCGATTTGGGGCCTTTGTTATACTCGTCCAGGGGGGCTTTGTTATACTAGGATCAGGGGACTTTGTTATACTCGATGAGGGGACTTAGTCTTACTCGATCAGGGCCCTTTGTTATACTCGACCAGGGGACTTTGTTAAACTAGGCCAGGAGACGTTGTTAAACTCGATCAGGGGATATGTTATACTCGATCAGGGGACTTTGTTATACTGGACCAGGGGACTTTGTTATAATCGATCAGGGGACTTTGTTATGCTCGATGATGGAACTTTGTTATACTCATCCAGGGGGCTTTGTCATACTCGATCAGGGGACTTTGTTATACTTAATTAGGGGACTTTTTTATACTCGATCAAAGGACTTTGTTATACTTGATCAGAGGACTTTGTTATACTCGACCAGCGGCCCTTGTTATACTCGATCAGGGGATATGTTATACTCGATCAGGAGACTTTGTTTTACTCGATCAGGGGACTTTGTTATACTTGATTAGGGGACTTTGTTATACTCGACCAGGGGCCTTTGTTATACTAGATAAGAAAACTTTGTTATAGTCGACCAGGGGACTTTGTCATACTCGACCAGAGGACTTTTTTATACTCGATCAGAGTATATGTTATACTCGATCAGGGGGCTTTGCTATACTCGATAAGGGGACTTTGCTATATTCGACCAGGAGACTTTGTTATACTCGATCAGGGGACTTTGTTATACTCGACCAGGGAACTTTTTTATACTTGATCAGGGGACTTTGTCATACTAGATCTGTGGACTTTCCTATATTTGACCAATGGACTTTGCTGTACTCGATGAGGGGCCTTTGTTATACTCGATGAGGGGACTTTGTTATACTCGACCAGGGGACTTTGTTATACTCGATCAGGGGATTTTGTCATACTCGACCAGAGGACTTTGTTATACTCGATCAGGGGACTTTGTTATACTCGATAAGGGGACTTTGTTATACTCGATAAGGGGAATTTGTTTTACTCGATAAGAGGACTTTGTTAGACTCGAACAGGGGACTTTGCTATACTTGACCAGGGGACTTTGTTATACTCGATTAGGCGGCTTTGTTATACTCGATCAGGGGACTTTCTTATACTCGATTAGAGGGCTTTTTTGGACTCGATCAGGGGACTTTGTTATACTCGAGCAGGGAGCTTTGTTATACTCGATCAGGTGACTTTGTTATACTCGATCAGTTGGCTTTATTATACTCAATTAGGGGACTTTGCTATACTCGACAAGGGACTTTGTTATACTCGAGCAGGGAGCTTTGTTATACTCGATCAGGTGACTTTGTTATACTCGATCAGTTGGCTTTATTATACTCAATTAGGGGACTTTGCTATACTCGACAAGGGACTTTGTTATACTCGATCAGGGGACTTTGTTATACTCGAGCAGGGAGCTTTTTTATACTCGATCAGGGGACTTTGTTACACTGGACCAGGGGACAATTTTATACTCGATTAGGGGACTTTGTTACACTCGGTGAGGGACTTTGTTATACTCGACCAGGGCCTTTGTTATACTCGATTAGGGGACTTTGTTGTACTCGATAAGGGGACTTTGTTATACTCGATAAGGTGAATTTGTTATACTCGACCAGGGGACTTTGTTATACTCCACCAGGTACTTTTTTATACTCGATCAGGGGATATGTTTTACTCGATCAGGGGACTTTGTTATACTCGGTTCAGGGGACTTTGTTATACTCGTCCGGGGGGCTTTGTTATACTAGGATCAGGGGACTTTGTTATGCTTGATCAGGGGACTTTGTCTTACTCGAACAGGGCCCTTTGTTATACTCGACCAGGGGACTTTGTTATAATCGATTAGGGGACATTGTTATGCTCGATCTGGGGACTTTGTTAAGCTGGGCCAGGAGACGTTGTTATACTCTATCAGGGGATATGTTATACTTGATCAGGGGACTTTGTTATACTGGACCAGGGGACTTTGTTATACTCGATTAGGGGACTTTGTTATTCTCGATCAGGGGACTTTTGTTACACTCGATCAGGGAACTTTGTTATACTCGACCAGGGGCCTTTGTTATACTCGATTAGGGGACTTTGTTATACTCGATAAGGGGACTTTGTTATACTCGATAAGGGGAATGTGTTATACTAGATAAGGGGACTTTGTTAGACTCGAACAGGGGACTTTGTTATACTCGACCATGGGCCTTTGTTATACTCGATTAGGCGGCTTTGTTATACTCGATCAGGGGACCTTCTTATACTCGATGAGGGGCCTTTGTTATACTCGATGAGGGGCCTTTGTTATACTAGATCAGGGGACTTTGTTATACTCGATTAGAGGCCTTTTTTGGACTCGATCAGGGGACTTTGTTATACTCGAGCAGGTGGCTTTGTTATACTTGATCAGGGGACTTTGTTATACTCGATCAGGAGGCTCTGTTATACTCGATCAGGGGACTTTGCTGCACTCGACCAGGGGACTTTGTTATACTCGATTAGGGAACTTTGTTATACTCGACCAGGGGACTTTTTTATACTCGACCAGAGGACTTTGTTATCCACAATCAGGGAATATGTTATACTTGATCAAGGGACTTTGTTATACTCGATTAGGGGACTTTGTTATACTCGACCAGGGGACTTTGTTATACTCGATCAGGGGACTTTTTTATACTCGACCAGAGGACTTTGTTATACC